>NC_133399.1:78666532-78969563 GCF_047511655.1 Castor canadensis | reverse complement strand
TTCTTTTTTGGGAGGAGTGGGGAAAGACTTGTTTTCCTACATTCTGGTTATTTTCTGTTGAATGCTGCATATTCTTTATGAAAATGGTAGATATCATTTAATACTCCATATGCTGCAGTCTTCAAAAAAGCTTGTGCTTTTGCTTATGGTGGGCACTTATACTGTGATAAGCCACCTCCATCCAGAGTAGATTTAGTAAGGGATTAGGATGATCCAAAATCCAGCTCTGTGTTTATGAAGCTTTTCCCCTTGTCTATTTTCAGCTTGTTCTGATCTTTAGGGTTTTATCCTCTATTGCCCTGGTAGAAAGTGTGGGTCTTCTTCTTGGTGGCACTGGAAAATAATCCTTGTCCTTCTCCCATTCTGTGATTCTGCCAAAAGTGCAGTTCAGTTTCTTAGCTTCCAAACTGCTGCTTTTGAGACCAACATTTGACTGGAGTAGAGACATGGCACCAACTGCCAACTGCACCTCTTTCTTTAGGTTTTAGTATAAAGCTATCAGAGGTGTACATGTATACACATAGTCCAGAAGCCTTCCCAGTTATTCCTGGAAAAACAAATTGCTTCAAGGCAACTTAGCCTATGATTGTACCAAATAGTACCTCAATTTTTAATAAATAATTTTAAATGTAAAAATTGTTTTATTAGAAGTTCATCTGCTAATGAAAGGGACAGAGGTGTTCTTTAAAAATTAATTCATATACCCATGGATGAATATCATTGATCTCTAGAATGAGACAAGTTCAGAATCAATTCTATTCCTATTTGGTAAATGTAAATGCTAAGAAGCCAGGCAAGGTGGCACACTTCTGTAATCCCAACTACTCCAAAGGTGGAAGCAGGAAAATCATGAGCCTGAGGCAAGCCTGGACAAAGTTAGTGAGACCCTATTTAAAACACCAACCAACCAAACAAACAAACTGGCTGGGGGCATAGCTCAATTGGTAAAATTCTTGTCTAGCAAGCAGGAGGCCCTGGGTTCAATTCCCAGCACTGACCAAAAAAATGCTAAGAAAGTTGAAGGAAAATAGAAGTAATTTGTATCAGTGTCATCTAATACTTTGAACTGCTTCTTTGGATGCCAAAATTCACACAGTCATCTATCATAAACTTTAAAACAATATTTTAACTGATGACTCAATTAAGTTCTTAAATTATTATTAAAAGCAAACACTGGAAACTACCTTGGTAAATGTTTTGCTACAATTTTGTCACTAGATTCATTCACTTTCCAAACATTTACATCAATATTTTGAACTTTCCATCCATTTGGTACTTGAGGCTTCTATATACTGCTAGGATGATGGCAGCAATGCATCTTTGTGAGATTCTTGAAGAGCGAGAAGCCCCTTTCTTATGTAGAGTAGGAAAACAGCACATTTTCAGTAGGGATAATTTTAGCAATAAATATGAAAGTTAGAGGTCTTAAAGTTATTCCCTTAAAACTATTCTTTTTCTTGGCAACCCTTCGGAACCCAGTTTGAAGACCTCTGAACTAAGAAAGGATGCCATAGCAGCTCTATTCTATGTCCAGAAAGCAACAAAGCAGAGAGAAAGAAACTTCTTTACAACAGAACCAATGGGACATTATAGTTTACTATCTATTCAGATGGTCAAAGAGCAAGACGATGGGTCAAGATTATATCTCAACCCATCAGAGTTGTTCTGAATCCAATTATGCAAGCACTAGTAACTTGGATGGAAGCTGTGAACCTCCACTTGCCTCCGAGAAGGGACTGGATGGGCACCCAACTGGTTAAATACCAAGACAAGTGCATCCTTATGCTGGATCTGTCCAGAACTGTCTCTCCTGAGTGAACGCTCAAACATTTCACCTTATCACTAATGTTACAACCCAGAATGAATCAACAACCGGTAAAGGAAAGCCAGCAAGAAATGACAGCAGCAATGCAATGGAACATGGAATAAATTCAATTGGCAGCCTTAAAGATGGAAAATTTAATTATTCTTAGGTGGATAAGTGTGGGTGTTTTGTTTTGTTTTCTTTAGCCTTTATCTGATAGAAATCAGCAGACTGTAGGGGGGCTGTGTGGTCCATGAAGTAGCTTTCCAATCGGAAATCTGTGGGCCCCTTTCCTGGATTTGCTATGGGCTCACTCTGTGAAAGTGGGTGAGCACTGCCCAACCTCTAGGCTGTCTCCTATAGGCCATTTTCATGGCTTCACAGAGAACATGGAATTCCGTCCACAGGTTATTACAGGTCACCCCATTATGTCTGAGGAAAGAGTGAGTTTCTGAATCTCTGCCTCAGGGATCCTCAGGAAGAAGCAAACAACAAAGGCAAAGGTCTGGGAATAAGATTTTGGCTTCTTGATAACTTCAGGGACATGTTTTCCCTTTACTCTATCTTATGTCCTCATCATTCCCAGGAAACTTTGAAGGAACTGCCCTAATTAAGGCTTGTTTTTCAGGACCTACTCTTGTCTCTGTCTGGAGTCTACCTTCCTGTTGGATATTCCCACCTTACTCTGTCTCCAACAACCTAATAAATGTATTCTTGGCAGAAAATATAGTTACAGGGAACATAAAAGACAACCAACAAGAGCCACTACTTTGTCTACATTCAAAAAATTTTTTGAGGTATTTCTTCCTCGAAACACTTCACTTCTATCAGAAAATTATTTCAATGTTTTTTTTTTTTTTCACAAGACTTCACTGGCATGGACCAAAAACATTCAGAATGAATATGCAAGTCTATGATGTCTGTAGTATGGAGGATACCCTCATTGATGTGGCATCCTTGTTCAATTGCCAGAGTTCACAGCATGTCCAACAGCCTTACATCAAACCCCAGTCTTGTTAAGAAAGCAAAGGTGTCAGGTAGGAGAAAGGACTGTCCCAAGGTCTCCCTGCCTGCTAGCCATCAGATCCCCAAGCTCTTACTCTTCCACTGTTTTCTTGATGGTGGCTTGCTTCTTGGCAAACCTCTCCAAGGACCACCAAGTTGAGACCATAAAAATCACGTTTCTCCCACTTCCTAGAGCACAGTCTTGCCTTCCAAGTGTAGCGCCTGCTTGCCAACTTTGACACATCTTGTAACAATAACTCCTGTGAGTTGCATTTTATGTGATGTGAGACAGGTGTGCAACTGTTGAATACACATCTCAAGAGAGCTTATTAAAACACCTAAGCCAATTAACTCTCATAGAAACATGTAACCTTTTCCAGGAAAATACATCTGAGGCACAAAGCTTGTGGGAACAAGTCCTTGGGGGAAAACATGGTCTTTGATCTTATAGACCTTTCCCCAGGGTCAGCCTGGCCCATGGGGTGAACCTATGGCGGTAGTTCTCTTCTGATGGAGGGAGGAGGGAGTGGCCCATGGGGTAAACCTATGGAGGAAGTTCTCCTCTGATGGAGGGAGGAGGGAGGTGGCCTAGCTTGAGTGCAAGATGCCCCTAAAGCCTGACCTTGTGTACAGGGCAAGAGCAAGACTAGGAGGACAAATCAGATGAGAAGGAACTCATCCCTTAGAGCTGGATCTAGAAGCTCAACTGGAAATGACCTATTGGGCATAAAAAGTGACTAACAGGAAACAAGGTGTGAGGGAAAGCATGCCTTCCCAAGACAGAGGTCCGCTTTATCAGGCCGATGGTACAGTTTTAATCTGTATTTGGTAGTTATCTTTGGATCAGGAAAAATCTCTGGTCCAGGGTCAGCAGTTGCACTCCTTCCAAATGGAACCAGGTGAGGAATAAGTGATCACTACTGGAATTATGGCTCCTGGATGCCCTTTGACATAATCTAGCAACAGCATCTTCATGTCCAAAACCTGTGTTCAAGAATATTTAACTCTTCAGGATGGTGAAATAATTGCACTAACTCTGAGCTTTCCAACAAGGAAGCCATCTTGACTCTCTGTGCTATATGGTTTACCCAGCCAAAGTCTCCTTCTTAGAGGACGTGGTTGCCTGGTATTTGGATCATAGCACATGGGACTTATTTAGAATGCAAGACACCACCAAGCCCTCTCCAGTAGAGCTCACCTGGGTTGCTGAACTCTGACCCCCTCTTGAGGGATTACTTCCCAGCTCCTCCCTTTTGAACCTACTTTCCCAGTCCTTACACAGTGTCTTCTAATGTCTGATGGGGTTACATGGTCTCCAGGCATCTCGAGTAGTTCTAAGCCACTCTCAGGAACAACTGGGAGCAGGGCCTGTGGCCCTGTGAAGTCACCTCTCTGCAACCTTTGGGTAAGCACCCTGGAAGCCAACTCTGCTGGACTAGCCAGTTCAGTGGTCATGCCACTAAGGATAAAAAGTTCCAGCTCTTCATTGGTTACATGTATGGTTAACTTTGTTTTTGGTTTCTGCCCCTGGGCCCTGACACATTAAACGGCTAGGCTCTGTTCTCCTCACCTTCTCCATGGACTTGGTAGTTGGCTCTCTCTGTCTCTCTCTTCCCAGGGAATCCCACTTTGTGTCTCTTATTTGCCTTCATGGCCTACTCCAGAATTCTCTGGGCAATTGAAAACAGGGCTTGAGCCTCACTCTGCAGCCTTTGCTGCACATGTGTATGTGAGTTCTGGGTGTGACCTTGTAGCTTTATTTTTGGATCAGGGCAACCTGGGTCATATGGGTATCTCAGTCAAATGAACACAAGCTCTAGAGCCATCTGTAGAACTTGAAGGCAGGGGACAGATTACATCTATTAAAAAATATACTTTAGTAAGCTGGGTGTGTGGCTCATGCTTGTAATCCTAGGTACTTTCGAGGCAGAGATCAGGAGATTGAGTTCTAGACCAGTCCAGGCAAAAGGTTCATGAGAACCCATCTCAACCAATAAAAACTAGATAGTGTGGTGTGTGCCTGTCATCCTCATGTGGGAGGTATAAACGGGAGTATCAGGGTCCAGGCTGGCCTGGGCATAAAGTGGGAGACCTTATTCAAAAAATTCCTATAGCAAAAAGGGCTGGGGTGTGGCTCAAGTGGCAGAGCACCAGCCTAGCAGGTGCAAGGCCCTGAGTTCAAAACTCAGTATTGCCAAATATACAAAGCATGTGTATATGTACATGTATATGTATTCTTTAGTAGATCCTCTGCATACCTTATCTCATTCAACATACCCAACAAGTCCAAGAGATACATACCATCATTCCTGGTAAAAGATGATAAAACTGGCATACAGAGAGGTTAAGTGACTGTCCCCAGGGTTCACAGTGAGTAAGGTGCTGAATTGAATTATTCTGTCTCTTTTCTTTACATTTCCTTCCTGCAGCTCCCCTAGTGCTCCAGTGAAACACAGGAGGGAGAACACGAGAGCCAAGTAAAGAAGAGGCACAGTTCTCCATTCTACCACCACAAAAACCCCTGAGAAATACTGGATCAGATGCTGGTGGCCCACAGATTTGCTTAGGAAAGACATAGTGACTGGCTGGGTCCCCCTGCCCACCAACTCACCCTTCTTGCTCCAGGAGGTGTTTGGTCCCAACTAAGAATAAGATATAGGCCTAGGAGGAATACAGATCAATGGGCAGAACATAAGGATTGCCTCAGCCACCAAAAGCCCAAGACTCTGGCTCCTTCTCTTGAGGACTTATTTAATACAGGATGAACCAACTCCCATCCCTTTTCTTCACTTCACTGGGACCTCCCCTCAGACTTGGCCACCCCTGACTATGCAAACCTGGAAGGCTGGTGGGTACCCATCAGTGCAATGCCCTCACCAGGCTTGGCCAGAACTCAGGGATCAGAGCCCACACAAGCTTATGTACTGGAAGAATACACAGAACCCCCAGCTCAGCCCAGTGAGAGGCCATTGGCTCTGTGATTGCACTTGATTTTGCAACACACAAATTCTTCCTCATCAGGTCCTACCCAAAGGTTGCAATTCCCAAGTTAGCTGTTCTTTTAACATAGTAAGGCATGAGGCCTGCTGCCATGGAATATTGTATGGTTTGAGATACTGTGTCATCAGCTCTTGTTGAAATCTCTTGATCAGGTCCAGTGACAGCAGAGGGCACTGGAGAAGTGGAAGGATGGTGTGTAAATGATGGAGCAGAAGAGGACTCACAGCGTTGAGGCTGGGTGCTGCTGAGAGGGCAGACCAGGGGCAGCACCCAGGAGAAGCAGGGCAAGCTGCAGCACCTCACAAAATGTGCTTGTTATAGCAGTAACCACATCCTGAAAATGCCACTTCCTTGTTGGAAATTGTGGTCCCCAAAGCCACACTTTGACTACTCACTTTCCCTTGTACTTCCTTTCTTTCTTATCTTCTTTTCCACCTTCTCTCTATCCCTTCATTTGCCTCTCTGTTCCTTCCTTCTCCACCTTCCTCCTTCTTTTCCTTTCTCCTTCTCTTCCCTTGCTTTTTTTCTTTTCCTTTTCTTCTTTTTCCACTTTTTTTACTTCAACATTAAATCAAATGATATATTTTGTTTTCCATTCCTGATGAGGCACTGAATTGATTTTAGGGAAAGTTGGCCACAACAAAGCCATGAAGAGATGTGCTAAAACCCTAAGGTCAGTCTTCACTGTGTGTCATGCTATGACATGGTTACTATTTACACAATTGGCTGCATTACTAGGCTCTAGACTTCTGGGTGTCAGGGCTATGGCACAGTCATTCATGTATCTGGAACATAGGCCACATAAGGAAATAATCATGGAATAAACACATCAGTGAGCGGAATAGCCAGCTGATTCCTTTTACTAAAAGGGTCCTCCCTGTCCCCTAACTCTCCAACACATGAGCCCCATGAGACACGAATGGGTAAGCTGACAGCCATTGAATAAAGTTTGCAACCCCCCAGTAGATGTTCTCAGTGCATGTCAGGATAGTCTTCATTTAACCCCATGAGGGCCAAATGGCTCCCCCAAGAGTATGGAGTAATCTGCAGTTGAGTGCAAATAAGTTTGGAACAAAGCAATTTGGCTGAAAATAATTTGATCACTGCACCAATTTGACCAGATCAACTTTATGTGCAGTCATCTTTAGGTGTTCACAGAGGATTGGCTCCAGGACCCTTGAGGATACTAAAAATATGTCCCTATATAAAATGACATGGTATCTCCTCCCATCCAGTAGACTTCACATCATCTTTAGATTACTTGTAATAACTTACACAATATAAATGTACATGTTCCCAGGGGTGGACTGATGAGGTTCAGAAATGTTTAGAATGTTTAGAAATTAGTTGAAATGATCTGAATTGCTTTGTTTTGCTATAAAATCAATGTTTCCTTGCTAAGGAAAAGTCAGAAAAATATAGAGAAGCAAAAAGTACATAAGCTTTTATAATTAAGCAGTGGTAACTACTATTTATCACCTCAATCTATATCCTTTCACATCCTTCTCCATACTTTTCTATACATTACTATTTTCTATCCCTAAATAAAATAATTCTCTTCATAGTGTTTGGTAATTTACCAGAATATACATAAACATGTCATAACACATTTTAGTAAATTACCTATGGTATTGTACTCAAGACTATGAACCTATTGCCAAATGTGTTCCTCTTCAGCCTGGACACACAGATTTCCCAGTCTCCTTTGCAGTTACATGTGGCCATGTGATAATGTTCTAGCTGGTAGAATGAGAGCAGAAATTATGTGCATCAGGTCTGGCTCATACAAACCCTCCGCATGTGAACTTTCATGTCCTTTCATCTTCTATGTGACCTTAAAGAACATACATTGATGATAGTGACACTATAAGATGAGTGAGCTTGGGTGTCTGTATCATTTGAAAGAGAGTCAAAGACCCATTTGGGACTTTCTGGGGTAAAAACTAAATTTCTGTTGCAATAAGCACTGAGATTTTGGGGTTAGTTTACCCAGTTGATACTACCTTACTAAGCACAGGTGCCTTGAACCCAAATCTCTTTACATAGCATCTAAGACATTTAAGTAAAAATATGGACATTTCTAGTTTCATATCAACTCACTTCTGCTTTTATCAATCAGCTGCAAACTTATTTACTGTTTGAAGTTCCACAAATATGATGCAAACTTACTTGTGTCTTGAACCTTAACACATGATCCTTTCCTCTGTTTCAAATGCTCCTAAGAATCTGCTCTATGTATGTACTAAATACTGAACCAGAATGTATTATAATATAATAGATATAATAACATGCATATACAGTATAAATATATAGCATAATACATAGAAAATAATATATGAATAGCATATAATCAAAATATATAAAAATCTAATCTACTATACTGTCTACTATAGTCATAGCATCAACCATATTTGATAGAAATCACCTATTTCTTGTCTCTCTCTCCTACCTGAGGAAATGTGTCTTCTTTATCATTGGAATATACAAACTCCTAATGAGATTTAGAGAATTCACTAACCAGAATTTTAAAAAAAGATTTTTTGATAATTTTGTCTTGTTTCACTGAAAATCACCTTCATGGAAAAAATCATGACAAATTCTATTATTTATATATTGCTTTCTTCCAAACCAATACTATATGATGTACAATTGTCATTGTCACTATTGAAATCAAGACTCCTCTGCAACAGATATAAATTAAAGTATATCCTGAAGTTATATTATGGGCATTTCCTTGATCTAATTTGGAAAATGTTAGAGAAATTTAACAGTTATAAGTTCAGAGTTTGCCAAAGATATTTCAGTTAACAAACCAATGCTGTCTTTGCAGTCCCCTGAATTCTTAGGGACAGTAAACACTGGTAATCCCCACTCCCCTCTTGAAATCATTGCATTCTTTTGATCTCTAATAAGTGTGTGTCAACAGATTTCAACTGGTGTCACTTTTTCCATGAAACTTTTCCTTCCTTCTCAGATGGGAATGCCGCCATTTCCCTTTACTATGTTTCCACAACTCTCCTTGTTTTCCCTTTTGCTTTGCAAACCTCTCCCTTTTGATTTCCTTTGCAGACTCATCTTCTTTCATCTAGTTATTAAAACTTAGATTTCCTCAAGGCGGTGTCTGGGAGCTTTTTCTTTTCTCACACTACTCTGTCCCTGAGTGAACTTCTCCATACTCATAGCTTAACCAACCTCTGACACTCTGAAAATTATATACTGGTATCTCCAGTTGTCTTTGAGCTGCAGATCTGCCATCTTGATTTCTGAATCAGCATAGAGGCAATGTTCCTTGGCCTCCAAATTTCTTGTCTTTCAGTTTCCCACCTTCAGTGAAGACTCACCATCTATACAGTTCTGGAAGCTGGAAACCAAGTGTCATGCCTATCATTTCTCAATCCCTGAATCCCAAATCCAATCCGCCACCACGTTTTGGTAATTTTAATTCCTAAGTATGTCCCCATTTCAGCAATTTCTTATCACCTCAGTTACCATAGTCCAAGCTATGCTCATCTTTCCCTAGGTTCATGCAATCGCCTGCTGCCTGACCAGTCAGCTGGTCCATCCACTCTGATGCTTCCATTCCATTCTCAACATTATACCAGGAGTAATATTTCTGAGATGCAGTATAACACTTTCATTTTCTTCTTAAAACCTTCCAGTGACTTCTGGCCTTTATGTATTCTTAAACAATTTTTAGCCTGGCTCAAGGCTCCTGTCTAGTCCTCAGTCTTTGTCTCATCCACAGCTTCCCCTCTCTCAATTTTTTGAAACTTTCATGCTTCTCATTCCTTCTAGGACCTTAACATGTGCTGTTCCCTCAATCTAGATGTTCCTTCCCCCCAATTTCCACTCCTCTATCCTACTCATCCTCTCAGATATGAACTCATGGGCTTCATCAGGAAAACCTTTGACAACTGTCTCAGATGAAAGCAGATCCCTCAGTAGATGATGTCATAATGCAATATACTTGTCATTATTATACTTTCCATAATTGTGCTTTGCATTTATTTGGGTAAGTATTAAGTTATTATCTGTCTCTTCACTGGATGATGGGTTCTCAGATACTGAGCTGGAGGGTGAGGAAAGCCTATATCTGTTTTATCCCATGGTTGTCTTCTGAGAGCATTGAAAGTCTGAATCACATCCTTTAAAGATGTTTTGTGAAGAAATAGATTTGACATGATTTGTGAAGGATGGATGTTCATCCCTAGATTTCTCTTTGAGACTTTCTAATCAACATAATGTATGCTGTTGAAAAACTGAATGCTTTGGGCCAAGGTACCACCTTGCAAAAGAAGACTGGATGTGATTGGACAGCTATGAAAACTTTTGAATGCTGCAGGAATTGCTTCTGCAGGCAGCAGTCCAGAGAGGCAACACCTCCTCAACTTCTCTGTAACAGAAATGGTTAACGCCTAGAAATCCTGCAGAATGCTTCTGAAGATCATTTTTGTAAGACAATCTCACACTTGAAATGTGAATTCGTAATCCTTTTCTTGCTGACACAGACAGATAATACCAGTGATGCAGAACCTGCCAAAGTTACTGGCAAAGGAAATGATGCAATGTGATTTCAACCCAAAGAGTCTTACCAAATTCTGACCCAAGCCTACTCTTGCCAGACAACATTAATTGCAGGAGCTTAGATTTCATTTGATACTTTGATGAGTTTTTAACACATTTGTGTGTGTGTTACCGCATCAAAAATTCCTTGTAGTCCCAAACATCGTAGTCTCTTATATTACATGAGCACAAAAGTATAGGAGTATTATGTTTGAGTGCATTTTTCTTAAAAGGAGATCTGTATTTTTTGAGGTGCTGGGGGTTAAAATCCAGGGCCTCTCCCATATTAAGCAAGCTTTCTACCCCTGATCTACACTCCCAACCCCAGGTTTGAAGTTTTGGTCAGTTATTTAAGAGGTTTTTAATTCATAAGTGTTGGAGCCAGCAAACTATGTGCTAAGGCTTCTTTCAGTTCTAAAATTACCTTAGTCTCAAAGACTAACGATGATTTATTGAGAAATATAATGACTATCCAGATCATTTTTATTTGTATTGTCAAATATCTACCTGAAAAAATCCAATTTTTATCAAGATGTTTGGTGTTGCGCCCATAGGGACAACAACTGAGCTGTAACGTTTACTCACATCTTTGTGTGATGGGTGCTGGGCTCCTAATTGTCCCTGTGTCTGAGTGTATGCATCTAAGTTAATCCTGACAGAGATGAGCCAAGGACCCACCACTGTAAGAAACAGGAAGAAGCTGTAGATAACCCACAATTGTTGACCAACAGCCAATACATGCCTCTTACACATTCAGATGAAATAGCCTTATTATAACAGATGAAACTGGATAGGAGATGAGCTGGAGTCCCACCTGTTAACTCCCCACCCAGCCCAGATTTGGAAGGTGAGGGAGACAATGTATGTCTCTCTATATAGAAGGTATTTTACTGGTCTATATACCCACACAGTATAGCAAGAGGAAGGGGAAGAACTAAAACCCATACTCAACACACTCCTAGGGGCAGATGAGTGGTTGTACCCAAGTCTTCCTGACTACTTGTTCATAGAGAACAACACAGCAAAATGCATGATGAAAGATGTAGAAATGCAATGCCAGAGTTTTAACCCAAACTCTTAAAAAGTGGCTGTTTTTTAAATTTCTTTTTTGATATTTTTATGAGAGCACAAGAATAAATCCCAAAATGACTGCCACCATATAAAATAGCACTGATGGTTCAAGAAGCTCAAACTCTCTTTCTACCCACCCCAGTCCCTGACTTCTCCTCCTTCCTTATGGAGTTGTTTTCTGCTTTGGGTTGCTCTTCAATATGAAGTGAATATTAGAACATTTTCTTTTTTGGCCTTTAATAAATTCCTCTGACATCAAGCTGGAGGAATAGGGTATGGGGATAAAGTTAGTGAACGACACATACTTAGCTCTGTCCTTTGCAGAGCACTACTGAGTCCTGGTTATATGGTTCTTGACTGATTTAGAGCCAAGATCATTTCCTGAGGCACAATTCCATCCACAACTCAATGGTGCCATTGGGAAAATCTCTAAAGGGTCCATAGGCAATGTTAAAGGTCTCAAGATCCGAGGTGGAGTAGATTGGACTCTTTACCGCTGATCAATTTTTCAGTCTGCTGTTTTATCTACTGACAGGAAGACTTGAACTACTGCCATTTCTAAATTGCACTTCTAAATATTGACTTAATGGCGAGACTCAAAGTGTCATAACACAGCTAACTGGAGAAATGAAGATTTTCCAGGCCTCATCAAGAGGTCTGTACAATGTCCCATGGGGAGTGGAGAAGGAAAAGGAGGATTAAAGAAGAAATATAAAGTCAAGTCATGTTTAGAATAAATGCTATTACACTTCATTTAATCTTGTAGCAACAAATGAGCTGTTGACTGAAACTGAAGGAGACTAAGGTAGAGATAGAAAGGACAGCAGTGACCATTAACCAGGGAGAAGGGAGAGTACCAGGGCATTGATGGCTTGGCTAGGCATCAGAGTGAGCTAGGTCTCAGAGAGTCTTTTCTTAGGTATCCTGTTGTAGACAGTACCTAAGAAACAAGAGACTTTTCATCCAATTTCTACCAAGGCTTTAATATAGCCAGATCTTTAGCTAATCCTCAGCTAGGTCACCAAAGAAACTGTAGGAGACTATCTCTTTAGCTTTTTTCCTCCTGATTGTTAACACTCTAACTGATCTTAAGGCATTTTTGTCACATCACATTAGCTGTTGAGCTGTAAATCAAAGGAAGTGATTGGCCCCTTGTTGCCCTTAAGGAACTGTTTTGGAGGAGCAATGAGATATTTTACATGTAAATTAGCTTTGAAATCTATTAGATACTCAGTGATATATAAGTTGAGATTCTCTAAGATGAGAGAAAATCTAACAGTCTCTAACAGTGCAGAGGGAACTTTGGAATACGGCAGTTTTCCCTCTTTGGGATTTCCTCCCACCTTGCCATAGTGTTGGCATTTGTGGCTATGCAAAAGGTCACTGACAGTGTCATATATAGATAAGACATGCTTGGTATTAGGGGGATGGCTACAGGAGAGATGTTCTTCAGAGCACAAATAAGTAAACTTAAGTCCCATGATAAAGAAAGTGTAACTAACCAGCTGTCATGGAAGGTGGCCCTTATGGTATTGTGACAATAGTCTTGTCAATGGCCCTTAGATTTGTTTTAAAGTGGTCCTTAGGGCCATGTGCCCAATCTGTTCTCTTTCCTATGCCTATACACATGACCCCTCATACTTGTTGATAATCATGCTTCTGAGAATGACCTCCAAGTACAGCAAAATCTTTTGAGTTTGGACCTCATCAACAGGACTCTACAATGAGCTTGGCTCCTCTGGTTGAGTTTCATTAGTCTGGTCAATGCACTGGTTTGCTTCCTTAATCTAACATCTAACTCCATGAAAGACTGAGTCTCCTTTGAGATAAAGGAGCCTTCCTGAGCCTTTCACTTGCAGGAAACCTTCTCATGTTAGCCTAGGTGACCACTATGGAGAGAATCCCAGAAGTTATCCTGAATCTATCTCTGCTGGCAGACCAAGCCCGCACCTGTTTTTCTGCCTACTTTAGACTTAATTGACCTGCTCTTGTCTTCATGAGCTCACCTGTTGACACCTGTCTATGCTCTGTGGCAGCTTTCATAGTTCCCACCACAAACTGGCTTGCTGCACTCCCCATGGATCTGTGTTCTGTGCTCCTGCAAGAGCTGGCACACCCTTGAGTGCCCTGAGAAATCTCTCCATGTAACCACCTCCATATAGCATCCTCTGAGCTCCTGCTGAAGGCCTACACCCTCAGCATAGACCATCCGTGATTCAGCCCTGGATTACTCATTCTTCTCTCCACTCTCCCTGTCCCTGCCAACCACCCTCCCTCATAACTTAGCACATTCTCACAATTCTCTCAGCTGCTTCTGCCCTCTAACTCAAACCAGTGAGACCCCTCAGCTGCTTTTCCCCATCTGCTACCTCGTAGCTGCTGCTCATAGATCCTTCATTTCTTCTAGGCCTCCCCTGATAGCTTTGTCTGTAATGACAATCATCAGTACAATAGCATTAAGAATTAGGAGAAAAATGCCTACAGACATGCACATGGAAAAGTCAAATTGCCTACGCCTACCAAAAGAGTGAATTCCACCTAAGGGAAGACAATAGGAAGTTGATAATTTTATTAGCCCTGAATCCTTTCTTAGTGAAATATATTTAATGCCTGGGTGAGAGTGTCCCACCAGCTTATTACAGTAGCTAAGGCAATTGGCATCACTACCTACCTTATTGCAGTAAGTAAAATAATTTTGTTTCTTATGATCTAGGTTATACAGGAGAAGTCTTAACTTCATTCAATAATGAATGTTATGAGGTCTTTGAATTCTCTTTTCAATATTGTAGAAGAGATCAAACAAATACCATATCAAGTTATTTTGTAAAAGTCAATGAGCATGCTATAACTGATTCCTCCTACTTATCCAAAATTTTGTACATAAAAAAGCATGCTATATTGCAGCAGTATGACTGAACCAAGGGAATTAGGACATGGTATTGTGTCTGGTCTGATGCCAGAGTTCGAGGCAAAAAAAATTTAAAATATGTCTGTAAGACAGTTCTTAAGTAAAGATCCCATTTTTCAAACCATAACTTTGTCTTCAAACAGAAATTCTGCATTGCTTTCACTCAGACATCCTGTGATGTTCTGAGATTTAGAAGATTAGAGAAACCTGGAGGTCAACACTCTCACCTGGCCAGTAGTACATGTAGACCTTCCTTTTGGCCTTAGTCAAAGTGACCCACAAAGGTTCCGATCCATTCCACCAGAGAGGCATCAGACTGTCTCTGTTGACACCGATGTCAAATGACTTGTTGGTGCTGGGATCCCACATGTAGTTCCCAATCATCTGATGGACTTCACAATGGCGGCCTACATGAATGAAAATGCAAAGCTGTCAGTTTATTTCTCTTATTCTTTTTATTTCCATTTGCTGATTATAAGTCATTTGTGCTCATGTAGGATAGGATGATCATAGCATAGAACAGCATCAAGATTTTTTTTTTTATTATTATAAATGCTTCTATTTCCTTAACTCTACCAAAAAGGCAAGCAATTCAGTGAGATGTCTAATAGAAGATTGAAGGTGGGGTCACTTTGAGTGAAACTAAGCTGTCCCAGGTATTCTCTTTTAAATCACACTAGGACAGTGTGAGCAGAAAGTTTCACCTTGTGTCCATAGCTTGAAGTCTACATGCAAATCAGTAAAGAGGTAGTGGATTCCCTTGAGAATTGCTTAGGTTCTCACTCCAGTGCTCTGTCTGCACCCTTCCAAGCCCTCCACCCACCAGATCAGGAATCCTGCTGTTATTATGGAGTTTATTCTCCCCTTTCTTGGATGCAAAGAGTTATTACTTCAGTGCTGAATAATGATACAACCTATGACATTTGGAGCAGAATGGTAAAAAATAGATTTAACTTTGAAAAACAAAGCAAAAAACAACCTTCCAAGTGGCGTGATATATAGAAACAAGGGTTGGTTCTGTTGGGCACAGCTCAGTCCCAGAAGAGAAGTCAGAAGGTAAAAACACAAGCGTTTGGACTCTTGAAACATTAGGCTTAAATTATTTATTTTGGGACAATCTGTTACATCTTTAAAGTAAAAATAACACAAACATTGGCAAGTGCATCAAAAATTGCTGCAATTGTAGTGGGCATCATTTGGCACCAGGATGAAGCACGTTTCATTGAGTTCCCGGACTGTGCTTCATCAAAGTTGCTTTTTTTTGTTTGTTTGCTGCTGTTGTTTCTTCTTGTCCCTCCTCTCCAGAACTTTATCATTAAACAAAAATAGATAAAGTACGAAATACAGTTTTGAAAATTTGGGCAGTAAAAAAATACCATAAAGGGAAAAAGCTTTTACTTCATCACAGAAAGCAAGGCATTCCACAAACCATGTTTGAAACTTAAAGCCCCAACATCTAAATGAGATAAGTTTTACTCAAAACTTCAGGGTTAATTTTTTCATTTTTTTAAAATTTTAACTAAAGCTTTTGCATGTGGGCTAAAAAGTCAAAAAATAAAATAAAAACATTGAGCAATTTTTTCAATGGTTAAAGAATATCAACTCAAGTTTATTAAATGTGCTTATACATATAGTCCTGTTTTATATACTGTGATAACTATCGGGATACAAAGCGGAATAAATGGTTCCCATCTTTAAGTGGTTTGTAATTTAATACTCAACTGAGTGTCTTCTGCATGAAAGAGACAGGGTGAAGCTGAGGCTGAAGCTAGGAAGAGGACCAGATTGCAGCTGTAACTTGACAATCATGACCATCTTCACCCAGCATGTTGTTGAGAATAGTGGATAACTCAGGGCATGTTCTAAGTAACTCATTAAATACGTACTTCTTATTTGTTCAACTCTATTCTCTTTCTTAGCACAGGAAAGTTTAATCACATTAAGGGAGCCCCTCTTAGGAGTTAAAGTTCTTGTCTACTTCCTTTACTCAAAATAGTACATCCCATAACAAAACGCTTTATCATCCTCCTGATTCTGCCTCACTCTTCCAAGGTGAGATAATCATGATATACCCATTGGAAGACATCTCCTTGACAATGTCAAGTGCAGGGATGTCACCTCACCCGGAGCTGGTGTGCACAGAAACTGAGGTAGAGTGCTAAAGCTGGAAGGAGGTGTAAAAAGCATCACTGAGGTCAGTGACCAAGAAAAGGCTCTAAAAGATCACCAGAAAGACCCAGAGGGCTGGGGATATCAGATATGAGAATAACAGGACGAAGTACCCTGAGAGGGTGTGAGGATCTCTGCTTTCAAGTTTGAACTGTTTGGACCATTTCAGATGAAATGGATGAAACCCAAATATGTAAGTGGGAGCCTCTTGCAATGTAGCTTTTACAAGGTGCTGCCTTCAAAGAAGGACAAAGTCAAAATAATTGCTAAAGTACCTATATATCTCCAAAACCCTACAGTATCACTTCTTTTCAATACTAATACTCAGCTCTCTGAACCACCACTTTTTTGCTCTCTGATCTCTAGGTAAAAAATTATGAGGGCCCTGTCATATGACTGTCATATGACTGAGATTACACCTGTGTGTGGATGGCTGGATATGTGCGGAAGAGAGACAGAGAGAGATAAATACAGAACTTTCTCACAGAGACTTTCTGTAGGGTGAAGCTCTTTGAAAAAGATGATCATCCCAGACACCTATTTAGAAAGTTGGTTTTCTTTTGGTGGATTAGCCTTGAGATGAAATAAGAGAATGTATTTTTCAAAGGCTAAGTAGCAGATGCTGTACCAGTCCCCAGGGGCAACTCTTTGTTCTGGGGAGAGCTGCCTTTCTGGAAGCAAACAGAAGGATGTATGTTCCTAATCCCATCTGCCCAGAATCTTCTCTCCCAGCTAAACTGACCTTCCTTCCATGAATATAGTAAGGCTGATCTAAGCCTGCTCTTATTCAAGTAGATTTTCTTGTCCATCTCCCCCTGCCACACACACACACTCTCTCTCTCTTTCTCATTTTTATTGCCTGAATAAAAGTGGTGGCTCAAAAAACAGAACAGAACAGAACAGAACAAAACACAGTGTACTCGCTTCTGCAGCCCACAAGTGTTCATCTGCATATTCCTGCCTGACCCACATCTACTTTTATTGTGTGTAACTCTTCTTCATTTTTCTCTGGTGTGTGCTTTCCAAACCATAACCATGGTTTAGTTATTTGGTATATTTGCTCAAGGTTTTAGGGACAATGTTCCTGACTTCCTCACACAGCACAAATCTCAGGTAGTTTTCAGAATGATGTAAAGAGTGTCCACTTCTGTTCTCCTTCAAAGGATGGCCCTCTAGGGCTTTAACATCTGTGCTTGCCTCTCTCAGAGAGAGAGCGCTCATAGAGTAATTCCCACACTAAGCAGTGCTGCATGAAGGGAGCAGGACAAGACATGTCTATTTTTAGTCCCTAAAGTCTTATCCAAGAGTTTTGATACCATGTCCATCACCAGAAGTTTCTTAGCAAGCACCCTCTGTCCCACGTGTTTCACCACTGCAGAAATAGTTGGCCTTCACATCACACAAGAGAATGGAAACTCTGTCCATCTGTCTATAACAGAGGGTAACAAAGACTTTTCTTCTTCACCTAACTCAGATTCCTTTGAGCCTTGTGCTCAGGTACACATCACCTTAGGCTTTCCCCTCTGGCCTATCAAGTCCAGTTTGAGCAAAAATTCCCCTAAGTCACGTTAGGGGAAACCCCTACTGCTGACACCTGATCACTTTTCATATCTCATCACCCCTGCCTGCCTTCTGAATTATTTCCCTAGAATTCCCTTTTGCCCTGATGTTTCTTCTTAGTAACTTTCCATCTACTGACCTGAAAAATCCTCTTTGGCTGAAAAATCCTCACTTTTTCTTGTTTTTTCTTTTTGGAGTTGAGCCTAATTTTTCTCCCCCACTGTAAGATCCTATTGCAGTGGGCCACCATAACTAAACTATTACAATGACCCTTGAATAAAATCTGTCTTATTATCTCTAAAGAGTGTCATAAATCATTTTTCTTTATCAATGGAAATCTATAATGTTACTATTACTTAGTTTGTCAATCAGTCTTAATTTTCTCATTATTTTCAAACATTAGATATTAATTCTTTTTGTACTTCCTTACTCCATTTATTCTGTTCTTAAATTCACTAAACATATGCTAGGGTTTAGATGTGGTTTGTCCTCAGAATGTTTTTGTGCTGGAAGCTTGGTCCCCAGTGTAGCAGTATTAGGAAGTAGTGGTGCCTTTAAGAAGTAGAGGGGGAGCTGGTGGGAGGTAATTAGGCCATGGTTTACCACTCTTGGAAAGGAATTAGTGCTCAGGAGATCAGTTAGTTCTCAGCAGAGCAGGTTGTTATCATTACCACCCACCTGCTTGACCCTTCTCGTATGCCCTTCCCTTTCTGCTTCTCTGCCACATTGTGATGAAGTCAGAGAGCTCTTGCTAGGACACTGGTACCATACTGTTTGGACTTTCCAGCCACCAGAACTATCAGCTAAATAAACCTCTCTACAAGTTGTCCAACCTCAGGGGACCATAAAAATGACTGTCCAAGCTGAAGCCATGGAAAGCTGCCTTAATAATCAGTGACAAAAATTAAAATGATTCCAGAACCATGAATGTTTTGTCCAAACATTAAAAACTCTCTTATGGCTAGTTACAACTACACAGGGAAATGAAGAAAACAGTAAAATGACCATTTATGAGAATATTTTAATTTAAAACATGAGAAACATAGAGACTTCAGAGTAAGAAACTTACCATGAGTGGTTTCAACAGTGCTTGCCCTCCCTTCTTGAGGTATAACATGTTTTCTCTTGTCATAACCCTTTTCAGTTTGAATCCTTTGTGCTTTCAGTGTCATGAAGTATCCCCAAAAGTTCCTTTAATGTGAAGGTTTTTGCTGATGTCACTTCCTCAAGGATAGCTTCATCCTTTGTGTCACAACCACTTTCTTCATTGCTATGGTTTGGTTTGAAGTTGGTTTGCCCTCCAAAGGCTCATGTAGTAGAAGCTTAGTCCCATAGTGTGAAAGTGTTGAGGTGGTAGAACCTTTACGAGGTGGGGCTTAGTGGGAGGCAGTTAGGTTATAGGGACTCCACCCTTCTGAATGGGTTAATGCTATCTCATGGGAAAGGGTCAGATGTTCTATGACTAGATTAGTTCACATGAGAGCAGGTTGTTATAAATTGACACCATCCTATGCCTTGGCTCCTTCTACCTGTGGCTGTTTCCCTTTCCACTTCTCTGCCATGTTCTGATGCATCCTGGGGGTCCAGGTAGGGCCATGCTGTTTGGACCTCCCAGCCACCAGAATCATGAGCTAAATAAATCTTTTTACTTTATAAGCTCTCCAGCCTCAAGTGTTTTGTTATAACAACACAAAATGGACTATGGCATTCATTTATATTAGTAAGTTCACTTTTACTAGATTCCTCTGGCTGCATAACTAGAACTTCTCAAAAGATGAAATGCCAACAGTCACATGGTCGGTGATTTCTTCTAAAATTTCACTCACATTTGATTCAAATCCTGAAAAGTTATTTTCCAGTGGATTAAAATTTCTTCCATTCTGTTTCTTACCATCATGATTCTTGAACATTTTCCTTATATACCTTCTAAAGCTCAGCTAAAGAAATTTCATGACCTCCCATTGTAGCAATATTAGCCTATCAAAGGATCATCTAAAATAATAGGCTTTAAAAGTTGAGGTAAATTCTTGTGCCATTTTCTGGATTACTGAAGTTGCTTGTGTAGTAAAAACCAAATTTTCATATAATCTTTCAAGTGTTCAAAAGAATTAGGGTGACCTTGAGCACTGTCTAACAAAAAGGCATTAAAAATTAAATTATATGTTTATAACTAGCAGACCAGAAGTCAACACAATGTCAGTCCTTGCTGTCTGTTCATGAACTGAGCAACAGATAAGCAGCAAGTAATCACCAGCTGACTTTGAACTGATGTGATTGGTCATTAACCATGATGTATATTAATTATTACATAGTGATTTGTGGACTGGGGAGCTAGCAGTGATGTTTACTAGTCAGTGGAGTGATGAGGGGAACATTTGAGAGCAAAGAAAAGACCTTCTGTTGAATAATAGAACACGAGTTCCTACAAATCCTTTGTAGATCCCCTTACAGGGCCTTTCTGACCCCTCGCTCTAAGAACCAATGTGTGCAGCTCACTCATCTCTTCTCCATGCTCCACTCCACAGCACCAACTCCAAAATTTCTCTCAATACCTCAACAATTTCTCAAGAGCAATTTAGCCTTCCAGAGCTCTTGACCAACTCAAATTTGTGTAGCTCATAAAATGTTGAAAAAAAAAGAAATGAGGGAAAGGAAGAAGGAAGAAGTGAGTGAATGAATGAAGAAAGGAAAGCAGGAAGGAAGGAGAAAAGAGGAACAAGGAAGGAAGGAGGGAGGGAGGGAAGGAAGGAAGGAAGGTAGGAAAGAAGAAAGGAAGGAAGGAAGAAAAGGAGGGAGGGAGGGAAAGAAGGAAGAAAGGAAGAAAGAAAGAAGAAGAAAAGGAAGAGAAGAGAAAAATACATAGAATTCCCATTTAAATTTGAATTTCAGAAAAATAATGATTTTTTTTACTATAATTCCACACATTCCATGAGATATAATTGTGCCAAATAATTATTTGTTGCTTTGTTAACATTCAAATGTAACTGGATGTCCTGTGTTGTACCTGACACTTTAATTGTTGCCATGGAAAGCAGCTTCCTTTTTTCCTGTTTCACTTTGGGAGAAGAACAGGAGAATCAGCATAAGGAGGTGTGTGCGAGGCTCAGTGGCAGCCAGGATGAGGGGCAGCTGGGTCTGGTTGGAAGTCAGGGAAGGTTTCTCCGAGGACCTGGGTCTCCATGGGTAAGTGGGCTTCTAGGCACACCAGACAGATGACAACTCACTTTTTATCAGTCAGTGAGGACAACCAGAAAGTGACTCACTGTCATTGAAAAGAGGAGTGATTTTCTCCCACTGTTTGCAGTTTATTTATTCTTTTAAAATCAATGCACATTAATTGTACAAAATAATAGGTTACCTCATACACTGTTGGTGGGAATGTGAATTAGTACAACCTCTATGGCAAACACTGGAGGTGCCTCAAAAAACTAAAACTAGAACTACGATGTGATCCAGAAATACCGTTCCTGAGCATATACCTGAAGAAATGTAAGTCAGGTTACAATTAATATACTTGCACACCCATGTTTATTGCAGCATTATTCACAATAGCTAAGGCATAGAAGTAGCCCAGATGCCCTACAACAAATAAATGGATTAAGAAAATGTAAATATCTATCCAATAGAATGTTATTCAACTATAAAGAAGAATGAAATTTTGTTGTTTGCAGGTAAATGAGTAGAACTGGAAAACAACATGTTAAGTGAAGTAACACAGGTCAGAAAGACAAAGGTCGCATGTTTTCTGCCATATGCGGAAGATAGAGCAAAATACAAATACAAGAATTATCATATATGCATATATGATAATTGGAGAACATGTTCCCAATAGTGGGACTGTTAGAGGAGACTAGGGGAGGAGGGAAAGAAGAAGAGAATGATAGAGCGTGAATATTCTGAAATACATCACCTCTGTGTAAGAACAAGACACAATAAAATGCACTGAAAACTGTTGAACAATATGGGATGGGGAAAGTTGAGGAAGAGTAACGGAAGAGGTCAGACTGGTAAAACACAATATATTTACAGGTAAAATACCAAGGCAAGCCCCACTGAACAACAGACACTTAAACAGTGATGAACAGGAATGTAAAAGAGGTCGTGTTAAGGGGACACAAATGGGAGGGAGAGGGTAAATGAAGAGGGTAAAAGAGGGTGAACACGGTCGATGTAGTTTCTGCACATGTATGAATATAGAACATTGAAACCTGTCAAAGTCATTTTAAGAAGGGGAGAGGGAAGAAGGAGAATAATGGAGGGGATGAACCAAACTGGGGTACATTGTACACATACATAGAAATGTCACAACCACCTCCCCATACAACCATTATATACTAATAAAAACATTAAAAATAGTGACTTACATTATGACATTTTCATCATGTATATAAGGTGCTCTGTCAAATTTATCCCCATTACCTACATTTGTCCCCCCTGACCCCTCTCAAGAGGGCTGCCTCACTGCTATGCCTTGCAAGTACAACTCAAAATAGTCATAGCTTGACTCCTGGCAAGGTCCCGGCACTAAACAGATGGCACGGTCTAAATCAGGGGTTACTTACTAATGTGTGGGCAGGGTTTGAGGGAGCCATTACTGCCCACCATCCCCCCCTCCTAGGATAAAGAGCAGGGGGGAGAGTATGGCTAGCAGGCACCCAATGAATGGACCCCCCCCACCTCACCATCCTCCTCCTTCCAGCAAGATTTGCCTCCTGAGGCGTTAGCAGATTGCAGATGTGGATGAAGCCCATGGGCAAGCAAAGAATTGGAAGACATCAATTTTTTAAAGAAAAAAAATTTTTTTATTGTTTTATTATTCATATGTGCATACAAGGCTTGGGTAATTTCTCCCCCCTGCCCCCACCCCCTCCCTTACCACCCACTCCGCCCCCTCCCTCTCCCCTCCCCAATACCCAGCAGAAACTATTTTGCCCTTATTTCTAACAAATTTTGTTGTAGAGAGAGTATAAGCAATAATAGGAAGGAACAAGGGTTTTTGCTGGTTGAGATAAGGATAGCTATACAGGGCATTGACTCACATTAATTTCCTGTGCGTGTGTGTTACCTTCTATGTTAATTCTTTTTGATCTAACCTTTTCTCTAGTTCCTGGTCCCCTTTTCCTATTGGCCTCAGTTGCTTCTAAGGTATCTGCTTTAGTTTAAAGAAAAAAATTTTAAAGAAAAATTTTTGAAGAAAATCATGTGGCCCATTGATCACTTAGGCCACATGAGTTCAGTGTCCCCTGAACATAGACTCGTGAGCTTGCACAGTACCACACATGTCTCAGAAATAGAAAGAACCTTGGGTGGCCTCCTGGTCTAATTCTCTCCCTATAATTTCAAGGTTACAGGAATAACTCTGCATTTTATACACGTAGGGATGAAATGGTTGTGCATTTGTCCCAGGCACAGCTCTAATAAGCGGTGAGTGGGGTGAAAGGGCAAAGAAGACAGGAGTGACTTGAACCCGAGCTCCTGCATTTAAACATCATCTTCTTTGCACTTCACTTTTTTATCTTGATGATAGACTTAGTGGTTAGCCTTTACTCTGGAACATAAAACATGCTGATTTTAAGAAAATCCTTAGGGGTTTTTGGGGGGGAAGCTGCCATTTTATCGGTGTCTCCAAACATATACACAGAAAAACAACTGCATAGTGAGTTTTGTCACTAAACACTCAGATTCTACAGCCAGCAAGAAATTTCTCAACTATGGTCATGTGTCACTTACAGACAAGAATATGTCTGAGAAATGCCTTGCTAGGTGATTTCATCATTGTGTTTCTATCACAGAGTGTACTTCCAAAAACCAAGCCAGCTATGACATCTGGGTGACATATCTTACAAAACTAAAGTCGTATAAGCAGCCCACCATCATTGGCAGAAAGGTTGCTACACACTATCTATAAAACTTTTCTTAATTATTGGCGTATAATTACCTTTAGAAAGTGGTTATTAATATGAGGGTGATGTACAGCTCAGTGGTAGAGCACTTGCCTAATGTGTACGAGGCCTGGATTTGATCCCCATCACTGAGGAAAGGCGATGCTATTAATCTTTAATTTCTAATAGCATTCATTTCGTTTTTGGGGTCTGTGGGTGTGTCCATTGGATGATTGTGTTTGTGTCTACCAGGTATGGAAATGGCTGGTTGAAAAGAGAAAAATGAGGCATATCAATTTAGTCAAATCATGGTGATGTAAATAGAGGTTACAAAATGCTAACATTCTCTTCTAACATAAAGGTTTTTGCCCAAGAGCACACTCAGGTTGAGTTCTGAGTCCAGAGTTTCAGTCCCTGTGGGGCCACCTGCTGGAAGTCTGGCTTATAACCATATGTGCACAGGGCACCCGGAAGTGTCTACCTCTGCAACTTTGTGGGTCTAGGCAGGTGCCAGGTATGCAGTCAGACAGACTGGTTTGAGAAGGAGGTCTTCCCTGTCTCTGACTGGGAATTGAGGCTGACCCTTAACTTCCCACGTGCTCACTGTTTCTACCCCTAAAACAAGAACTTTTCCACCTGTCTGGCTAGATTACATTAATGTGAAAAGCAGGTGCTGAGGGCATGGCTCAGTGCAGTGCTTGCCTAGCACCTGCAAGGCCCTGGGTTCTATCTCAGCACGGGAAAAAAGAAGAAAGAAAAAGTTATTTTATGTGCATTCTTGTTATATTCCAGAAAATTACTAGACGTATATCTGCTATTAATATAAGTGTTATATAAATATATATATATATATATATATATATATATATATATATATATATATATATATTTATCCTAGTACCTCAGAATGTGATTGTATTTGGAAATTGAGCCCTTACAGATGTCACCAAAGTAAAAAGAAGTCATTAGGGTGATCCCTAATCTAGTATGATGGACAGCCTTTACAAAGGGGAAATTTGAACACAGAAACAGACACACATAGGGGGCAGAGCTATCGAGACACAGGGAGAAGGTGACCAACTCTAAGCCAAAGAACACCTGGGCAAAGCAGAAGCTGGGAGAATCAAGAAGATTTCTCCCCTAGAGCCTTCAGCACAGGGCCCTGGTGACACCTGACCTGCTGAATTCTAAAAGAATAAGTTGTGTTGTCCTAAGCCACTCAGTTACAGACAGCCCAGAAAACTAAGACAGCATTTAATCCTCACAATGGCTCTGAGGGATAAATACTATCGCTAACCCCAATTTCTAGGTAATGCAGTTGAGACCCAGAGAAAGCCACACCAGTGTCTGTGTGGCTCAATGCAGGAGCCTGGCCCAGAGTCTTTGCTTCTAACCACTGGGATCTACTAATACCTGATCACAATATATGAACTGACGCTCCATTCCATCATCGCCCTTATCCAGAATTCCCCCCCCCCTCAGTTTCAGTTACCTGAGATCAACTATGGTCTAAAAATATTAAAAGGAAAATTCCAGAAATAAGCAATTCATAAGCTCTAAGTTGCACACTATTCTGAGGGTCACTGGGAGCTTGTTTGGAGGTTCTAGCAGGAGAATGCAGCTACTCATATACCCTTGATGGAAGAATGGCCCTCCTCTATTGGAGATGGTCATCCTCTTCCACCAAGAGTGCAGCTTCTGGAGGGAGGCACACGGAGTGGTGGGGGAGGAAGGAAACATCCGCCTAGCCAGCCAGATCAGCTGAATCAACCTGAGGGTCACTTGAATATAAGCACTGTGATACTGTGGCAGTAGATCTGATAAGTAGGACTGTTACTAAGTGACTGACAGGCAGGTAGCATATACAGCATGGATACACTGGACATGAACTTCCCACATGACTCAGAATGCCCTCCAGGGGATGGCTGGAGACAGTCTAGAGTATCCCAATTCCACTTCACAATGTTTGTATCACTCACTGCACTTCATCTCATCTAGTAGGGATTGTGTATCTCACAGCTTCTCAAGAGGAAAGCTTGGTACAGTACCATAAGATATTTTAAGAGCGAAAGGAGACAGAGCAAGTTCACATCACTTTTACTACGGCATATTGTTATAATTGTTTCACTATTACTTATTGTTAATTTCTTACTGTGTCTAGCTAAATTAAACTTTATCACACGTATGTATGTAGAAAAAATACCATAGTATGTATGGAGTTTAATACTATAAGTGCGGTGGGTCAGGGGTCTTGGAACGTATCCTCTAAGGGTAATTCCTAGCACATAATAACCCCACGAAAAATGGGGACTTGTGGTGGTTGTTGCGCTTGCTCTTGTCTATAGTTTCCACCCTCAAAGACAGGATGAATTCAGTGGAACATGTCAGGCCAGGTGATGAGGTCCCCGGGATGAGCCTCCTCAGAAAGTCCTTTCTGTGGGGCAACCTATCAGAGGGGCAATTTAACCTGGGGACCAAAAGCTTAAGTGGATTTGATGGGTATTTGCTGACCAGTTTAATAAAAAGAATAGGTACCAGGCCTTCGCCACCTCCCACATGTCCTGTGCTAAGTGTTTTATACTTGCCTTGTAGTCCTCAACATAGCTCTAGGAGACAGAAAATACTGACCTCATTTTGCAGGTAGGAGAACTGTGGCTAAGTGACCAGTTGAGTCCATGTGGCTAGTGAGGGGGCAGAGCCTGCCTGACTCAGCATCCACTCCTGCTCCCAGCACAGTGTGTCACCAGGCCACCAATTACAGAATTGCAGCAATTCTTCCTATGTCAGGCACAGATCTCCATAACACCAGACAAACTCATATCACTTGCAATCAATTATCGCCCACAAACATCATGGTCAAAACTTCAGGAGGAAGGAATGCTGCCAGATAAAGGAGACGGTAAGCTTAGGTTTCGTCTCCCTGGGCAGAGTCCAGCTGTTGAAAGAGAGACTCTAAAAGTTCTGAATTCTGGGGTCTCATGTCAATGGGTGCATTTTAGAGACTGAATGTAAATACATTGCCTCAAACTGACATGGCTCCAAGAAGTATCTTTAGATATCTGAGTCAGAGTCAGGCATCTGAGAGTGTTAAAAAAATCATACTCTCACACTGCTAGTTTCCTCTTACTACTTTTCCTTGAGTGTCTGCAGAGTCTAAGGATTAGATTAAACGCAGTTTAGATTGCTGGACTTTTCAAATGACTAATTTTCAGCCAAAGATGTGGAAGAATTAAGAATGCGTTGCTCAAAGTATCTAACTTACAAATTGAAACTTGCTTTGTACATCATCTGTGTTGGGAAATACATTTTATTTTCTTAGCTTATACAAAGATTTGCCTATGTCAAAAGAGTGGTTTGAAATGGAATATTCAAGATTGCATTGAAAGAGGAAGCTCACAATTTGCACAGCTTTAAAAGCAACTACTGTTGTATGTGCCAGACATAGTCACGATCAGAGTCTGAGTCACAAATATTGCAAGACTGAGATAACAGGCTTTGATTACAGTGCGAAGTGTAAGGATTGCACCAAAAATAATCCTAAAATGTTAAAAAAAAAAAAAGGGGGGGAGTTGAGGAGTGATATTTTTGATTGGAGACATTCACACTCAATAGTTTTGAGATCACTAGACTAAAAAAACCAAAAACTCTGTTTATTTTTCTGAAATAGCAGAAGCTCATACAAATCCTTAACACTTAGAATATAGGAAAAGAAATGAAAATTATTTTCCTGGGTAAGGACAAATGAAAGTTTTGGAGTTTTGATTCTGAAAGTGGCAGTGGGAGGAAAACTTCAGAGGAGGGGGGGAAGACCCACCTCCCACATGAACTGTAAATAAACACACAGGCCTGACAATACGGGGGCAGGGTCACCTTTCCCAGTGCTTGGAAAGGGGAAAGCCTGTAGCAGAGGCTCCCACACAGGAGAACTCTGAACAAACAAAGCCTGTGGGACCAGGTGAGTGCTAGCTCACCCCAGAGATCTGCATAAATAACGCCGCCAGCTACAGGCTGAGAGCAGCAGGCAGGCAAGCCACAGTTGCAGATACCACTCTCAGAACTGTCTCCAGTCGCTTTTTTTTCTTTTTCTCCCTACCTTTGATGAGAGAACAACCAAATTACACCTGCAAGCCAAAAAACTTACTGAAACTGTATTGCATTTGAACTGGGGACACTTGGTGGGGCTTTTGTGTGTGTGTGTGTGTGTGTGTGTGTGTGTGTGTGTGTGTGTGTGTGAGTGTGTAGTTTTGTTCTACTTTATGTATCCCCTTTGATGAGACAACTACAGAACAACATCTGAGGCACCAACTCCAGGACTGGAGATTGAGACGGACACCCAAATTATTAAGACTGAAACTGCATTGCATATAAACTTGGATGTTTTTTTTTTTTAATTTTCTATTTTAATTCAATTTTATATATAGATATTTCTTTCATTTACTTATTTTTTATTTTTTTATCTTTGATTTCCAATCCTCACTCTGTCTCTCTAATGTCTGTTCAGCTTACTGTCGATTAGTACACTAACACTCCCTGTTTATACCTTTGAAACTCTCTTGTCTGATACCTTGTTCTGCTTTCTCCCTCTTGTCTGTATATTTGTTTTCCGCTTTTCTTTAACTTCTTGCTTTCCATCTCAGCTCACCCTTCCATTCTAACTATTACCACTGTTATTATTACAAGCTAGAAAATACTTAATTGGACACAGTACAGGGACAGTAACAACACCAATGACAATGATGGGAAGACAGAAAAAACAGGGAAACCAGTTTCCCCACAGCAAAAAATTAGTACAGGAACCAGAGGGGAATGAAGAGAACAGAAACTCAGATCCAGATTCGAACAAAATGAAGATAAACTATATGCCAAAGGACCCAATGAAGCCCACAAGAATAATTTAAAAGAAGACATACTACAAGTACTCAATGAGAATTTTATAGAGATGATACTGGATAGGGTCAACCAAAATGTACAGGGGACACTCAAGAAATTCCAAGACAATAAAAACAGAGAATTTGAAAAAGCAAAAGAAGAAATAAAGGAAACCATAGAAGCACTGTATAAACACCAAAGTGAAAGAGAGAACACAATGAATAAACGGATAAATGAACTCAGGACAAAAATAGGCAACAATAAAGAAGAAAACAGCCAGGATATGGAAAACCTCAGAAAAAAGAACGAAACAGAACTGCAAAACAAAACGGAAGGCCAATCCAGCAGAATAGAACAAACAGAAGACAGAATCTCAGAACTTGAAGATGAAATGGTAATTAAAGGAAAAACCAAAGAACTATTAATTAAACAACTCAAGACCTGTGAAAAGAAAATGCAAGAACTCACTGACTCCATCAAAAGACCAAACTTGAGAATCATGGGCATCGAAGAAGGAGAAGAGGTGCAAGCGAAAGGAATGCATAATATATTCAACAAAATAATAATGGAAAATTTCCCAAATCTAGAGAAAGATATTCCCATACAGATGCAAGAGGCCTCCAGGACACCAAACAGACCAGATCAAAATAGAACTACTCCACGACATATCATCATTAAAACAACAAGTTCAGAAACTAAGGAAAGAATATTGAAGGCTGTAAGAGAGAAAAAACAAGTAACATACAAAGGTAAACCCATCAAAATCACAGCAGACTTCTCAACAGAAACATTAAAAGCAAGAAGAGCGTGGGGCGAGATCTTCCGGGCACTGAATGAAAATAACTTCAACCCCAGAATACTCTACCCAGCAAAGCAATCATTCAAAATAGATGGAGCAATAAAAGTCTTCCATGATAAGCAGAAACTAAAACAATATGTGACCCCAAAGCCACCATTACAAAGGATTCTGCAAGGGATCCTGCACACAGAAAGTGACACCCAACTTAACCATGAAAAGGCAGGCAGCACCAAACCACAGGATAAGAAAAAGCAAGACAGTAGAGAGTAACATCAAGTTAGGTACACACAATCAAACCTTCAAACAACTAAGACAACTAAATGGCAGGAATCACCACATACCTATCAGTACTAACGCTTAATGTTAATGGACTTAATTCACCCATCAAAAGACACCGTTTGACAAAATGGATTAAAAAAGAAGATCCAACAATTTGTTGCTTACAGGAGACTCATCTCACCAACAGAAATAAGCATACGCTTAGGATGAAAGGCTGGAAGAAGATTTACCAAGCCAATGGCCCCCGAAAACAGGCAGGAGTAGCAATACTTATCTCTGACAAAGTAGACTTAAAACCTACATTGATCAAACGAGATAAAGAAGGACATTCCACACTAATAAAAGGGGAAATAGACCAAAAGGAAATAATAATCATCAATCAGTATGCACCCAATGTCAACACATCCAATTTCATCAAACATACCCTGAAAGACCTAAAAGCATATATAAATGCCAACACAGTGGCTGTGGGAGACTTTAACATCCCATTATCATCAATAGATAGGTCATCCAAACAAAAACTCAATAAAGAAATCCAAGATCTAAAATATGCAATAGATCAAATGGACCTAGTAGATGTCTACAGAACATTTCATCCAACCTCTACACAATATACATTCTTCTCAGCAGCCCATGGAACCTTCTCCAAAATATCATATCCTAGGGCACAAAGCAAGTCTCAGCAAATATAAGAAAATAGAAATAATACCGTGCATACCACAATGCAGTAAAAGTAGAACTCAACAACAAAAGTAAAGACAAAAAACATGCAAAGAGCTGGAAACTAAATAACTCATTACTTAATGAAGAATGGATCATCGATGCAATAAAAGAGGAAATTAAAAAGTTCCTGGAAGTCAATGAAAATGAAAACACAACCTACTGGAACCTATGGGACACAGCTAAGGCAGTCTTGAGAGGAAAGTTTATAGCCATGAGTGCATATATTAAAAAGATTGAAAGATCCCAAATCAATGACCTAATGATACATCTCAAACTCCTAGAAAAACAAGAACAAGCAAATCCCAAAACAAATAGGAGAGAAATAATAAAAATAAGAGCTGAAATCAACGAAATAGAAACCAAAAAAACCATACAAAGAATTAATGAAACAAAAAAAAAAACCATACAAAGAATTAATGAAACAAAAAGTTGGTTCTTTGAAAAAATAAACAAGATCGATAGACCCCTGGCAAACCTGACTAACATGAGGAGAGAAAAAATCCAAATTAGTAGAATTAGGAATGCAAAAGGGGAGATAACAACAAACACCATGGAAGTCCAGGAAATCATCAGAGACTACTTTGAGAACCTATATTCAAATAAATTTGAAAATCTAAAAGAAATGGACAGATTTCTAGATACATATGATCATCCAAAACTGAACCAAGAGGAAATTAATCACCTGAATAGACCTATAACACAAAATGAAATTGAAGCAGCAATCAAGAGTCTCCCCAAAAAGAAAAGTCCAGGACCTGATGGATTCTCTGCTGAATTCTACCAGACCTTTAAAGAAGAACTGATACCAACCCTCCTTAAACTGTTCCACAAAATAGAAAGGGAAGGAAAACTGCTAAACACATTTTATGAAGCCAGTATTACACTTATCCTTAATGAACATTGATGCAAAAATCCTCAACAAAATAATGGCAAACCTAATTCAGCAACACATCAAAAAGATTATTCACGACGACCAAGTAGGCTTCATCCCAGGGATGCAGGGGTGGTTCAACATACGAAAATCAATAAACGTAATAAACCACATTAACAGAAGCAAAGACAAAAACCACTTGATCGTCTCAATAGATGCAGAAAAAGCCTTTGATAAGATCCAACATCATTTCATGATAAAAGCTCTAAGAAAACTAGGAATAGAAGGAAAGTTCCTCAACATTATAAAAGCTATATATGACAAACCTGCAGCCAGCATTATACTTAACGGAGAAAAACTGAAACCATTCCCTCTAAAATCAGGAACCAGACAAGGATGCCCACTATCTCCACTCCTATTCAACATAGTACTGGAATTCCTAGCCAGAGCAATTAGGCAAGAAGAAGGAATAAAAGGAATACAAATAGGTAAAGAAACTGTCAAAATATCCCTATTTGCAGATGACATGATCCTATACCTTAAAGACCCAAAAAACTCTACTCAGAAGCTTCTAGACATCATCAATAGCTATAGCAAGGTAGCAGGATATAAAATCAACATAGAAAAATCATTAGCATTTCTATACACTGACAATGAGCAAATGGAAAAAGAATGTATGAAAACAATTCCATTTACAATAGCCTCAAACAAAATCAAATACCTAGGTGTAAACCTAACAATAGATGTGAAAGACCTCTACAAGGAAAACTATACACTTCTGAAGAAAGAGATTGAGGAAGACTATAGAAAGTGGAGAGATCTCCCATGCTCATGGATTGGTAGAATCAACATAGTAAAAATGTCGATACTCCCAAAAGTAATCTACATGTTTAATGCAATTCCCATCAAAATTCCAATGACATTCATTAAAGAGATTGAAAAATCTACTGTGAAATTTATATGGAAACACAAGAGGCCACGAATAGCCAAGGCAATACTCAGTCAAAAGAACAATGCAGGAGGTATCACAATACCTGACTTCAAACTATATTACAAAGCAATAACAATAAAAACAGCATGGTACTGGCACAAAAACACATATGAAGACCAGTGGAACAGAATAGAGGACCCAGATATGAAGCCACACAACTATAAGCAACTTATCTTTGACAAAGGAGCTAAAAATATGCGATGGAGAAATAGCAGCCTCTTCAACAAAAACTGCTGGGAAAACTGGTTAGCAGTCTGCAAAAAACTGAAACTAGATCCATGTATATCACCCTACACCAAGATTAACTCAAAATGGATCAAGGATCTTAATATTAGACCCCAAACTCTTAAGTTGATACAAGAAAGAGTAGGAAATACTCTGGAGTAAGTAGGTATAGGTAAGAACTTTCTCAATGAAACCCCAGCAGCACAACAACTAAGAGATAGCATAGATAAATGGGACCTCATAAAACTAAAAAGCTTCTGTTCATCAAAAGAAATGGTCTCTAAACTGAAGAGAACACCCACAGAGTGGGAGAAAATATTTGCCAACTATACATCAGACAAAGGACTAATAACCAGAATATACAGGGAACTTAAAAAACTAAATTCTCCCAAAACTAATGAACCAATAAAGAAATGGGCACGTGAACTAAACAGAACTTTCTCAAAAGAAGAAATTCAGATGGCCAGAAAACACATGAAAAAATGCTCACCATCTCTAGCAATAAAGGAAATGCAAATTAAAACCACGCTAAGATTCCACCTCACCCCTGTTAGAATAGCCATCATCAGCAACACCACCAACAACAGATGTTGGCGAGGATGCGGGGAAAAAGGAACCCTCTTACACTGTTGGTGGGAATGTAGACTAGTACAACCACTCTGGAAAAAAATTTGGAGGCTACTTAAAAAGCTGAACATTGATCTACCATTTGATCCAGCAATACCACTCTTGGGGATATACCCAAAAGACTGTTACTCCAGAGGCACCTGCACATCCATGTTTATTGCGGCACTATTCACAATAGCCAAGTTATGGAAACAGCCAAGATGCCCCACCACTGACGAATGGATTAAGAAAATGTGGTATCTATACACAATGGAATTTTATGCAGCCATGAAGAAGAACGAAATGTTATCATTCGCTGGTAAATGGATGGAATTGGAGAACATCATTCTGAGTGAGGTTAGCCTGGCCCAAAAGACCAAAAATCGTATGTTCTCCCTCATATGTGGTCATTAGATCAAGGGCAAACACAACAAGGGGATTGGACTATGAGCACATGATAAAAGCGAGAGCACACAAGGGAGGGGTGAGGATAGGTAAGACACCTAAAAAACTAGCTAGCATTTGTTGCCCTTAACGCAGAGAAACTAAAGCAGATACCTTAAAGCAACTGAGGCCAATAGGAAAAGGGGACCAGGAACTAGAGAAAAGGTTAGATCAAGAAGAATTAACCTAGAAGGTAACACCCACACACAGGAAATCAATGTGAGTCAATGCCCTGTATAGCTATCCTTATCTCAACCAGCAAAACCCCTTGTTCCTTCCTATTATTGCTTGTACTCTCTCTACAACAAAATTAGAAATAAGGGCAAAATAGTTTCTGCTTGGTATTGGGTGGGGAGAGGGAGGGGGCGGAGTGGGTGGTAAGGGAGGGGGTGGGGGCAGGGGGGAGAAATGAACCAAGCCTTGTATGCACATATGAATAATAAAAGAAAAATGAAAATAAATAAATAAATAAATAAATAGTTCTACAGAAACCAAATGAGAAATAAGTGTTAAGAACTTTATCTGTTTTCCAGACATCTGTACCCTCAGCAAGCTGTCAAAAGAAAAGCTGCCTTGGAAATCAAAGTCACTCAAGGGGCAAAAAATAAATAAATAAATAAATAAATAAACACTTTGACTTTTGGAAAACTTATTTTTTAAATCAAAGCTCAAAGAAGGGATGGGAGTGGATGAGGTCCTGGGTTCAATCCCCAGAACTGCAAAACAGATAAATAAGTAAATAAATAAATAAGGAAAGGAAGAAAAAAAACTCAAAGAAGTTTCCAAACAATTTCATCTATCTTCACCTCTGTACAAAGTGTTGGAAAAGAGCTGAACTAATTAATGAATGTCAAAAAGAACTTCTTTGGGTTTTATTGAGTTCTTTTAGGGGGTCTCAAAGGATAGTTGATTTTTGGAGGGAGAAATTTCTTATTTTGAGCACTTCTATTTCCACACATGAAATTCACCCAACACCTCTGCTCTGTAGCACCTCTGTCCTCTTGCTGTGATAAACCCACTGAGCTGAACCACCTGCCTCCCCTCCAGGGACATCAGGCTGGCTGTGTTCCTCACACTAATGGAGGTGGCAACCTGCAGAAGACGAGTCCCAGGCCTTCCCGTACTGCCTGGTTGCAGGAGATGGGAGTCCCCCTTCTCCATTATTTTCCCATGAAGTCTTCCAGACAAGAGTTTTCATGCCAAGAGCTGAAGGACAGCTCAAGTTCCCCAGCTCCCCTCACCCTCTATGACTGGGGCAAGAGTTGGAGGTAAAAATAAGGAATTTAATTCAATAGAAAAGATTGTTGCAGAAACCAGAATGCCAACAGATGATTTCTAACAAAAAGGGATCAGATACAAAACTGTTATTGGAACACTTAATGCTGGGAGTTGATAGAGAATAATCAAGCCCAGCTGTTTAACATGAATTAATAGTAATTTCAAGGACTCAAATCTAGTGTGAGCCAGCCAATCAAACAACAGAACTTTATTTCTCTCAGTTAAGAAGGCTGGGAAGTCCAAGGTCAAGGGCAGCAGAGCATGGTCTGGTCCACTTCCTCACAGAGACAGCTTTTTCCCTCTAATATCACAGAGTTGAAAGAGGGGCAAGTTCTCTCTTGGGTCTTTGTTTCTTTAAAAAAAAAATAAGAACACTGATCTCACTTATGAGGGCTTTGCCCTTGTAACCTAATCATCTCCCACAGATGCCATCTTCTGGGCTGGTGGAGTGGCTCAAGTGGTAGAGTGCCTGCCTATCAAGTGTGAGGCCCTAAGTTCAAGCCCCAGTACCACCAAAAAAACCCAAAAACCAAAAAAAAAAAAAAACCCCAAAAAACCCAAAGATGCCACCTCCTAATATTATCACCTTGGATAAAAAGGTGATAATTATTCAAGGACATAAGCATTCAGACCATAACACTTGTCAACATTCAATGCCACCATGATTTCTTAGTTCAAGCATCCTAAAATCTCACCTAAGATCGAGTACCTTGTCTTGTGCTTACTTGACATTAGTAGCCAGGTGAGCATGATCACAGCAGTGTTCAGTTTGGGGTCAGCTACTTCTTGCTCTGGAAGCAAGACACTGCTCAATCCCTAGTGAATCTTGAGGGTTTCCAGTCTGATGGCAGGGAAGAGGCACCATTCAAGTATTTTTGACTGTTTTGTTGTTATTCTCTCAGTTGGGAGGGTAAATCTGGAAAGCTATTGCAGTGACTGCATAAGCCAAGGTTTACAGATTAGTTTTTAATATTTTTCTAACGTAAGCATGTAGTGCTCTAACTATGGCTGCATCCTACACATTTTTTAAAGACCGTGTGGTTGGTTTTGTTTGTGGCTGCTAGAAAATGTGAGGTGTGATGCTGGTCTGAGTTCACAGCTGTGGGCCAGATGGGCCCATAAAGAGGTGAGACCAGCTTCTCATGACAGGGGACTCTCTGCCATTCCTGTCGCTAAGGGCATCACTATAGTCACAGCTTAAATGCTCCAATCTGTGATCACCACATAGACAGATGTCCTTGGGGTAGAAACTGTGCCTTGCTTAATGATTTGTTTATATCATTCTTTTTGAGTGGTTTTATATATAAAATGCATTGAAAGATGTCTTGCCTCCAGGATGAAAGAGTAACTTAACTGAGTGATTCATCACTTGGTAAGTATGAGAAGTATTTTTCTGCTGTATTGATAGCATCCCAGCTCAAGTAGTAGACACCACTGGAAAGGGAAGCTCTTTGAGCTAAAAGTAGAAGCATCAGGTAGGATGAGCACTGGCAGGAGTTCAGGACCTGTGAGAGATGTGTGGTTCCTTGGAACAAATTTTGGAATCCAATACACCAAAGATGGAGTCCTGTCCCTGCTACTCACTTGCAGTGGGACCTCACCAAGCTTTATGTGTCAGCATTTAAGAGGTTTTCTTTTTTCCCTTTTTGAACTGTTGGGGTTGGAACCCAGGGCCTTGCACATGATATGCAAGTGCTCTACCCACTGAGCAACACTGCCAGCCCTGTTTCCTCATTTGAAAAATGAATATCAATCATATGCTGTGGTCAGGATAAATGATTTCAGGTAGGTAAAACCTTAGCACAGTGTCAGGAACATTTTAGACCTGTGTTAAGTGTGCACTAGCACCTACACTCCCATTAAAGGACAATCCAATCAAACAGTAGGCACTTTTTTATGGCTTCTAGGGAGGGAGGGGGCTGGGTAGGGTATTTCTTACATGGTATTTACACACTGTCTTCTAAGGCAAACTTTCAAATCCCTTTGAAGGAAAGGCAAAGAAACATTACTACATAAGCTTCTTTGCGAGGGAAAGGACCAGGGAAGCTAGAAGGATTGCAAGGGGATGGATGCCAGCTAGACTCAGAAATTGACAAGGTGTTTGTTGAAAATGGCTGAGAAAGCACCCTCCTCTTGCCTGGGAAATGCCTGGCCCGTCACTGCCCTCTACTGGCCGTTAAAACAGTCACCGCTTGCAGCTTCTCACAGGGTCCAGCCTTGTGTTTGGTCTTCCCATCTCCTGATTTGAAGACTCCACCGTATCTGCAGGAGTCTTAGAGCTGCTTGTGAATATGCTAAAGGTGCCAAGAAAACAGGCAGAGGCGGGGCCAGGGCCATCTGGCCACGTACACTGAGTCACTGCAGCAGACTGAACCATGGCACCAGCGAAAGGAGGATGGATGGCTTTGTCTGGACCTCACTCCTCTTGACTCTCATGTCCTGTTTCCACTTCCTCACTCTCCCACTCCACTTCCCATCCTGATCCTTGTTGTGTTTCGCTTTCTGTTCTGGGACTTCTGTTTCTTGGTCCCAGTTCATTTTTCCTTCTTTGTCTTCATTTCTTATTCAGTTAAGGTCAGTGATTAACTTTTGCTCCATTTTGTAATGGTCACTGCAGGGAGCATTGAACTTCTAGCATCCTTTTGTCCTTCTAGAAGAAGCTACTGCTCCTCCTTGGGAAATTCCACTTCCACCCCACAGAGGGCCCCCTCAGGAGCTCATAGGACCCAACTTCTGCTATGGTGAGGGACCAAGGAGGGTGCCCCACCCCTGCCACAATGAAGACTGCTCCATTAGCCAGGCTGGGTAGGTCCAGAGCACTTTCTCTATGTTCCTCATGCTGGGAGAACCCATTACTCTTGGTGGCCAGGCTGGGAAGAAATGTCCCCACTGTATAGACATGCTCCCTGAAAAGGGAAACTCAGGCTGTGGTTGGGGGTGGAGGAGCAGCAGAGTTAGAAGGTGGGGAAGGGAGTCCTGGCAGGGTGGAGTCCTCAGTTCTGCCCATCTTAGCTCCCAGCTCCGTCTTGTGTTTCCATTGGCAAGACCCACCAGAGCCTTCTCTCCTTCCAAAGCAACAGCCATTGGCGTTCTGTCACCTGCTTCCTTTACCTTTTCCTGGACACACCTGCCTACAGCAATCACAGAGGCTGATGACTGCTTCTAGCTGCTTTGCACCATGCCTCACAGTGCCTGGGCTGGGCCCTGGCTATTGAGGGGCCAATTAGAACCACTGGAGACCAAGGCTCTGTCACTCAGCTTGTGTGTGGCTTCTGAGCACCTGGTTTAAACAGCCTGACTTTGCTCCTTTCTAATTCATCCTCCCTCTTCACATGGGCAAATCTCATACATTAATCTGTGTTAAAAGCACTAACACCCTAAATTCCCATTTTCTGAAGAGCTTTGTAATGACTTAAAAATTCTCTATTATGGACATTTTCCAGTGTGCAAAAACAAAATGATAAACAATACACTCTGGTTTCATAAGTGTTTCTCATCACAACAACAAAAGCACACTATTGTTATCACACTCCACAAGATGAACCATAATTCCTAATGTCACCTCATAGCACTCCAAGGTCTGCTTTCCCTGATTCTCAGAAAAATGTCTTTGTACAGTTGTGTTCTTTGAATCAGCAGTCACACAAAAGTCACATGTTGCATTTGGTCACATCCCTAACTCTCCTGTAACCTCTATGGTTCTTTCCCATTTTGGTTATTTATTATTTATTCTCCACTTATTCGTTGAGAAAACTGGACCATTTGTCCTGAAAACATCCCATATTCTAGGCTTCTACCCTTATGGTGTCATTAACACATTCCTTATTCTCACTACTGCAACTAGGCTAGTCTGGACAGCTGAGTAGGCTCAGGTTCAACGTCTTTAGGCAAGGATCCATCGTAGGTGGTGCTATGTACTATCCCTGTGTTATACCACGTGGCTCCTAATGTCTATTAAGATGGCTGTGTGGGTTCCAGTAGTAGCATCCAGTAGTATCTAGCACAGTAATTCAACTGTGTTAGAAATTAGGATAAATTACAAGAAAGCTATATGTAGAAAAATGAACTGCTCTCTATTAGTGTCAAGTTACAAACACAAGACAGAAGTTTGTATTTCATATGATTCTCTTTGCTTAAATTAAAACTCAAAGAAATTTGTTCATTTGTATCATTGGTTTGTGCTCACTCTTTGTACATATATAATGTATGTAAATAATTTATATGCAAATAAATACATTATAACACATAAAAAATAGGATTAATTAGGCAGGAAGTGGAAAGAGCTAAAGAACCAGTTCCACTGAATGGTGAGAGCAGAAGCTCTCAGAAGAGGCTCTACAAGTATTTTTTGAAGTAATATAGAGTATCAATCAAACAACTGAACACCTCCAAAATAACAGTGGACACCTTAATGCTTTAATGCTGTGTCAAGCTAATGAAATATGCAAGAGACTAAGTGCCTGCAGCACGCCTAAGAATAGCAATGATAACCACCACACAGAAAGAGCAGCTTTTGTTGTGTGTCGAGCTCTGTGCTGAGAGATTTCCGGAATGACCTCATTCATAAGCTCTTCTGTAGCAGGTATTTTTACATATCAGAGAACCAAAGCTCAGGTAAAGTAATTTCTCCACGTTTCTCCTGTCATTAAGTAGCAAAAACCAGGATTAGAACTAATTTATCTTTAATTTCAACCTCCTCAGCACCTTAAAATATGATTTCATTTTATTTTTTGCAGTGCTGGGAACTGAACCCAGAGCCTCAACCATATAAGCAAGAGCTTTAACACCGAGCTACATCCCCACATCCTAAAATATTATTATAAAAATAAAGTTTACTGCTGTGTATGTTCTGAGATACAGTCAGAGGACAGAAAAAGCGTTAGGCTGTGGTTCACAATGGACCTTAGAACAGTTTGCAACATGTAAGTGCATAGGGTTTGAATGAAAGGTGGCCCACAAGGAACACAAGTTCCACGAACTACCCACTGGTCGCCTTGTGGTCTCCCTCAATTTCTTCATCTTAAATAAGGAAATATAATTCACGCATTTTTCTAACTCTGCTTTCTGCCTCTTGCTTTTTTTACCACAACTTTGAAGCAGAAAGCATCACTTCTATGCCTTTGGACATAAGTGACACACCAAAAAGCATTATGAACAAGTCATGCTTTAAGGAAGGTTTCCTAACAGTACACCAGCACAACGAAACCCAACTCACTCCAAAACCTAACTCAGATGTAGTTTCTGAGTCTCCTCCCTTGGCCTTGCAGCTCCCAGGACCGCTCTCTCCTACCTGCCACCCTCCCATCCCTGGTGCTCAGCTTTGGTTCTAGACATCTTTACCTCCAAATCTGTCCCAGCCACAGTCCTCTCAGCTTCTCCTTTTTCATTGTCAGAGGCCTTTAGCATATTCCCATTCCTTTTTCCAAACTTGCAAACCTACACCCATCTCCCTACTTCAGCAAACTAAAATCCAGTCTCCTAAATAATCAGTGCATGTCAGTACATCACATGTTATACTTTTCCTCTTCCAGGGATGATGAGAGAGATAATTCATGCAAATGAATTTGATAATAGTCACTAAGGCAGCTATTATTTCCATTAGTAGAGAACTCATAACTTCCCTTCTACACCTCTGCAAAGTTAATGTCAAGAGTAAGTGGCAGAAAAGCCTTTGTCTTGGGTAACCACTTTGGAGGAGAGCGTTTACCACCATTGGGAGAGGCAAAGTCATCAAATAGAATGGGAGTCTTTAAGTTATAAATATGTGAGTGAACACTAGACACTCTAAATAGCAACTCTATCCACAACTCGCATCCTGCAGTACTAAAAAATAGGAGTGACTCTTACAACAAGGATGGTCTTAATTTCTACCCCCACTGATGGAAAGAAGCATTGTGCTCTATGAGAAAGAGAGCCTAGGACTAGAAATCTGTTATAAACCATCATACCACAGTAATGGCTTGCCCTCCAGTGGCACAGGGTCACATGTCCACAAAAGTGGTTGATGGCGGGAAAAGGAGGGGAAAGGTGTTGGGGTAAAAATAGCACAGAACAATCATATAAACCATGTATCATTATTACCTCCATTGAACAGAGCCTTGGAGACACTGAGTCAATGTCTCAAGGTCATAGAGTTGGTAAGTGGTACAGTCAGCACTCTAAACAGCAACTTTGACAACCGACCAAGGCTTCTCCAAGTGTCATCTTCACCATTACAGTGAACAGGTTTCAAATACTGCCTGTACCAAACAGGACATAAGATTCATCGCAACATTGTTTTTTACTTCTCACACTGGCCCTAGGTAGTAAGTGCTATCATTATGCTCCTATTTAAAAATAGGTAAGCAAATGGAAGCCCAGAGAAGTTAAATGGCCTGCCCACAGTGCTGAGTAGAGCAGAGGCCATTCTGATGTGGGGTGGGGTATTTGAGCAGTGTGCCAAGCTGCCTCTCTATGAGGCACACCTCCCCTATGTCAGACTTCAGGAGGGGAAGAACTTTGCCAAGGATCAGAGCTCTGGGAACCAACGGGATGTGGCCACTGAGCTATGAGTAGTGGAGGTTGACATTGACTATCGGAGATCTTGCGGCTGATGGGATCTACACAAAAACCTGCTAAGAGTTGATTGCACCTTGTTCAAAGTGACTTAAAGAGAATCTTTAATCATGAGCTGAGCGTTAGCCTGGGCCCATGAAAAGATCAAAGTATTTGAGAAAACTATCAGCACAGAGTCCTTGCTGCCCAGACCCTGAAGGCAGTCAGGACACAAGAAACAGATGGGCCAGAGGAAGGGATTGGCCCTGGCCTTGTGAGACTCTGTCTTCAACTACAATCTTCTGAGGCTCAGTTTTCTTATCGCTAAAATGGGACTAAATAAAATAAAATGGGTCTAAAAGAGCATCACCTCTTTCCAACAGATTATGAAATCCAAAGGATCAGTGTTAGTAAACATGCAAATATTTAAGAGGTCTTTGGTTTAAAAAGGTGATACAGCAACACCAGGCTGTTTGCATGTACTGTGTGTACCTTGCATTTGTACTTACTGTTGTTCTGAGCAATTTATATTTCCTGTTAGTGCTAAACCAGGTTGTCAGACTGATGGATCAGAACCAGACCATCTGATTTATTATGCAAGTATTGAGTATTTAGAAATATGTAAATAGCTTTTAATTTTAAATTGCCAGCTGTTGCTGGGCATGGTAGTACATATTTCTAATGCCAGCATTTGGGAGGCTGAGGCAGAAGGATTGTATGTTCAAGGCCAGTCTGGGCTAAGTAGTGAGATCCCATCTAAAAAAAAAAAATGCTATCTATTACACAGTCAATGGAATAGAAACTCCCTCCGTTGATGGAGAGATACTCTGAAAGACTTTTCCTTTACAGTAAAACTGGATTCTTAATAACACACACACACACACACACACACACACACACACACACACACACGTGCACGTTTAAATATTGCCAGGTTCACAAGTGATCCCACGTTTAGTAGTGTCCCTTCTTTCTTAGAGAAAGCAAATAAATATTTTCTCTCAAGGAAAGATCTAATTAATGTCTCTTGCTGAGAGAACTGTCCAGCCAGCAATGATGACTTCCAGCCTCCTTTTCATGTAGGTGGAGCTTTGAGTTGCACTCTGGCCAATGGAAAGAAGGCAGAAGTGATAGACACTATTTCTAGGCCTGTCATGTGAAACCCTCTGGCATCTCCATTTCTGGGTCTGCTAGCAGATGTTGACGCTCAGGGTGATCTGGGAGGCCACAGTCCACCAAGCAGGGTCCCTGAAGGACCACATGGGGTTCAGCCCAACCTCAGTCCACCAAGCCATTGAGATTTTGAAGTTTAAATGCACAGCAGTAAACTTCACCTTAATTAATCCTGCTCCTGCAAAAGTCAGCAGAAACAATAAACTATAAATTCAGCACTCAAGGGCTTTAGGGTTTAGATTGCTAATACTTAGATTAAAATAAGTTTTATGATATGTTTAAAAAATAAAAGAATCAAAGTTAGCTAGCAATAAGAGATTATCAAAAATAACCAGCTAGAGCCTAATACTGTAGGTTCATGCCCTCCTGTCCTTTAATCCTAGCTTCTTGGGAGGCTGAGATTCAGGTTGGTGGCCAGTGTAAGCAAATAGTTCCAGAGACTCCATTTCTAAAATAATGAACTGGAGGTGTCGGTCAAGCAGCACAGCACCTGTTTTGCAAGTATGAAGCCCTGAGTTCAAACCCCAGTCCCACCAAAAACAAACAAACAAAACAATAAAATTTTAAATATAAGCTAAAAAAATTACTGAACACACAGAAACATATTATGAGGCGTACAAACCAGCATACTTCTATAGTGAATAATTGTTGTTGGAAGCAACAAGACAGTGGCCTAAAAGATATAATTTTTAAAAATGACCCATAATTCAGAATATATGAGAAAGAGATTAAAACACAAAAGAAATCCCATACTGGGGTTGAATAGATCTGCCCAGAACTTCTGCACGTGACCTTATTTGGAAAGCATCAAACAGATGTGCGTAAGTAGAGGATCTCAGGATGGGAGCATCCTGGCTTAGCTAGTGGATCCAACTTCCAACGGAAAGAAGAAGGCACAGACTCACAAAAAGGAAAGACCAAGTGCAAATGGAGGACTTCTCACAGCACCAGAAGCTGTGAGAGAGGCAGAGATTCTTCTTCAGAGCAACTGAGAAGGAAACAACCCTTGATTTTTGAGTTCTGGCCTTCAGAATTCAGGGACAATAAATGTCTGTGGCTTTAACACATTCAGCTTGTGATAATTTGTTACAGAAGCCCAGGAAATAGAAAGAAAGGATCCATGTTACCGCTAATGAAAACTCCAGAAGGAAGAATGGAAAGGATGGAGGAAGGGCATGAGTACAAGATTAATAGCTGAGAAGTTGTCAAACTGGTGACATGCAGATGATCCACAACTTACAAGGGCTTGGTTTATAATTTTTTAACTTTCTGATGGTGCATTTACTAGAAAGTCACTTTAACTTCTGATCTTTTCCCAGGCTAGTGATATGCAGTCCACACTCTGTCTTGGGATGCTGGACAGAAGCATTGAGTCACAGGTTTCTTTCAGTCACGTGATCACAAAGGTAATTAACTGATACCTTACCATGTGCTGTTGCTAAGCCATACTGTTTAGTAAGTTTGACGTACTGAATGTGTTTGACTTGTGGTATTTTCAATTCTTGATGGGTTTATCAGGACATATCCTAATCATAAGTGGAGGAGCATCTGTACATGAATCACCATGTAACTAACATAGTATACACAAAGCTGGTTACGTTGTATTAAATTCACACCAAACTGTAGTAAGAACACAGAACACCAGTTTCTTTAGAGTGTATACCTGAGAGTAAATTACTGGGCCTTGGATGAGTTTTCCCAGGAGAGCTCAGGTTTATACCTTTCTAAACATAAGCTATATTACACTGCTTCTCTTCTCAAAACCCTCCTGAAGTATTTCTCGCACTCAAAATATGATCCAAAGCCTGCAGGGAGGGACCTGTGTGGCTTCTTGTTAGTTCAAGTTTTTTGAGAAGCAAGCACCAAGACATGCAAGAAATGTATTGTACCTTTACAGATAAGGGAGAGGAAGTAGGAGAAGGCAGGAAAACCTTTCATTTGTGAAGATGTGACATTTGTGAAAGGAGATGGAGAAGGAAGGGAATGGGTAGAAGGACCTCTGTGATCCTAAGGAAATTTTCTCCAGATCAGTGGAAGTCCTCAAGCCAAAGTCACCAAGCAGAGGGTTGGGTCTGGCCAGAACTCCCGCTAGCCTCTTGCTTAGTCACTAGTCAGGTTCAGTCTGGGAGAAATGAGGCTTTGGCACCAACATGATGGACTTAGGTGATCAACAGCTGGGACTCTCAATTAACTCTGCCCCCTGTATCGGGAGACCTGAGCAGCACACTGTCACGGGTACCATCCCTTGTTACCTCTAAGACCTCAGCTGCCACTCTCCCCAGCACTCCTTTCTGCTCTTGGCTCTCCTCCAAGGCCCCATGCACCTGCCTGCCTCAGTGCCTTTTCCCTTGATGTTCCACCTGTGTGACACACTTGGCTGTCAGTTACTCGCTAGCTCCCTTCCTTTCTTTGAGTCTCTACTCAAAGTTCTCTTATCAGAAAGCATTTCTACACATCCTATATAAATGCTACTCTCTGGTCATTCTTAGTCCTTTAACCCTCTCTAACTTTTCCACAAAATATATCAATTTCTATTTATTTGTTGGTAACATGGAATAAGAATATAAGAGCAGAAACTTACACTTGTGAGGGTTGAAACTTTGCCCTGCTTTGTTGGTGTATATCTCCAGGGCCTAGAAGAGGCCCACAGAAGGCGATAGATAATTTTTGAATAAATGAGTTATGTACATCCATTATGTCCACACAATAAGCACTCTGAAAACGTTTTTTAATGAATGAATGCCTGAGTCTGATCTTGTCCAGTAGCTGGGGTACAAGGACCTACAAGACAAGGTCCCTGCTCCCATTGTGCATTACACTCTTTAATAAAAATAAGATTGATTATTGGATACTAGAGTCATAAGAGGTCGTTTTTGTGCACAGATGTCTTGTTACAGTGGAGCTAATTTTAAAGGAGCATATCCATATAGAAGACCATCCCACGAAAGAATGTAACATGACCATGGTTGAACAAACCCCGTGGGCTTTTGTTTTTATTCTCATGTTTATGTTTCAATTCTACAAGTCAAGTCTTGGTTTACATTGTGTCTTAAGCCTTTCCTAGTGGTGTCTCCTTAAGAAAATATTATCTAAGTTTGGCTTCTGTGGGGTAAATTAGAAAGCAAACATTTTCTTAAAATATCAATCCAATTCTATTTCATGAAATCAAAAATTATCCTAAGAGTATGTTCCAAGCAAAGAAGGTAATTTCTTTAACCAACCTCCATTTTCACAGACTCCCCACCCCATGTTACCTAAAGTTCTGGCTACCCATGCACCATGGGTCAGCATAGACTCGAAGCTTCCATCCTGAAGTTGCATGACTGCTTGCCACTGTACGTTTCCTGGTAATAACCTCTGTGGGTCCATGGCCCAGCATCTCATGTAAGAGGTAAAATAAGTTCAGAAAAATCCACACGTAAAAATTGATGCCAAGTTGCCCCAAAGTTCTGAAAATTGAGGGACAATTTAGCTTGGAGAAGAAGCAGTTCTCATGAGAAAAGACTCGGGGCAATGCACTGCCAATTAAGTGCGGGAAGATTACTTAATTGTTAATCCTCTGCATGCATGGAAATAGCTACTTTCAAATTTCATTGGTGTCTTTCTGTAATAGGAGAGGTTCTGATTTCCATGTAGAAGTCAAACTCTGGCCTTATTCACACTTAGACTTGAACCCAAAGAGATCTGAGAAGATTATTAGGAAGCACAATGACAGACAGGGTGATTAAGTAAGCAAATGCATCTGCCATTCTTTAAAAATTTAATTTCCTCAACTTTCCATTTGTGACCTACCCAGGATGGCCACTTGGTCTCGGTCTATAGGGCTACCTCAGAGTCGAGGCTCAGGACTGAGCAGCTTTGTGTGCTGAGTGAGCAGAGCCGAGCTGAGGAAATGGTTGGAGCCGATATAATATAGTTTGGCATGTTTACATCAGGGCTCACCACCTCATGCCATGACTGTAAGTGGGGGTTATTCTATTGCAAACTGGAGGTGATGGAGTTCATCAGCTATTTCCCCACCCCCAAATTAAACTTTGTTCCAGGGAAATTGGTAGTGAAACAGAATTTTCTGACCTAAGTTTCTAGACACCCCCAAAATAACCTCAAGCCAGGCCTCCCTTTAAATCATAATTTTGAGTCTTGACTAGGAGAAGGGGTGAATAAATGCTGAATCTGTGCCTTGAAAAGTAAGTGTACCATGATAAAAGCTTTAGCACACAAGGGAGGGGTGAGGATAGGTAAGACACCTTAAAAATTAGTTAGCATTTGTTGCCCTTAACACAGAGAAACTAAATCAGATACCTTAAAAGCAACTGAGGCCAATAGGAAAAGGGGACCAGGAACTAGAGAAAAGGTGAGATCAAAAAGAATTAACCTAGAAGGTAACACACATGCACAGGAAATTAATGTGAGTCAACTCCCTGTATAGCTATCCTTATCTCAACCAGCAAAAACCCTTGTTCCTTCCTATTATGGCTTATACTCTCTCTATAACAAAATTAGAAATAAGGGCAAATAGTTTCTGCTGGGTATTGAGGGGGTAGGGGGGAGAGGGAGGGGGTGGAGTGGGTGGTAAGGGAGGGGGGGCAGGGGGGAGAAATGACCCAAGCCTTGTATGCACACATGAATAATAAAAAAAAAAAAAAAGAAAAGTAAGTGTACAAATATTGGGTCATATGCCACCCTAAACTGAGGCTTCCAGTCAGTTCCTTGGTGATGGTAGTGGAGAGGGTCTCAGGACCAAGTAGAAACCTTCCCTTTCTGTGCACATGGGCAAAGGCAGAGATTTTAGGAGGAAACAGGTACTAAGTGACCAAAAGAGTAGAAACTAAAGAGGATCTTGCAAACAGTATCTGAACTCACTCCTTGGAGTCCTCAATCCCTTCAATGTTTTAGAAAAGAAACTTGAAGGCCAGCCATGGCAGCATATATCTATAATCCCAACTACTTGGGAGGTGAAGATCAGGAGGATCATGATTCAAGGCCAGCCCAGACAAAAAAGTTAGCAAGCTCCTATCTCCACCAATAAGCCTTCTGTGGTGGTACAGATCTGTAGTTCTAGCTACACGGTTCGATCCTGGCCCTGGGGGGATAAACTTTACACCCTATCCGAAAAAAACTAAAGGGCAGGGGCAAGGCTCCAGTGGTATAGCACCTGTCTAGCAAACACTGTGCCCTGAGTTCAAACCCCAAAGAAAGAAGCCAACAAACAAACAGTCTTGAGCCCAGAATGTCTTTGTCTGAGGAAACAAAATTTAGGTGTCTCTAAAGTCCAGACTACAACCCATGTCTCTTGCTTCCAGTCCATCACTGTTGTCCTGTCATGAATATTTTCACGAGACAGTGGAGACCATTCAAAGCCCAGGAGCAGCTTAGAATAAGGATAAGATGGGAACTCATAGGAGCGGATGAATAGTTGGCTTTGGCAATGAACTGAAAGAATATAAAACATAGCTAAGTAAAATACAAGGGAATCTTGCTTTGCCAGAAGCATGGCTTTTTTATATCATGTTATTAAAAAATTCATATTCTCCTGCTGACCACGAAGCCACCTGGAAGTAGGAGTGGAGCTAAAATAGGATCCCTCTTACCTCACACCAAGACACCTCAGGGAACTGCTATTTCTGAGGACTTTTCCAGACTCTTGGTTATAAAGTGCTTAAACTCCCAAACCTAAAACCTCTTGGGTGATATGAAAGGTTGTTTTAAACCACCGGCGTACTGGACCACTCGTGGATCTGGAATTTCATGAAAAAGTAAACTTTAAGAGCTTGTTTGAGGCCTTTTTGCCTCTTCTAACATTTGAGAAAGTTTGTAAAATACTTCATTGCACCCATTCCTACTTTGTGATCCTAGAACACAAGTGTTGGGTGTGGGCTGGCACTGTGGACGAGAGAATCATAGAGCTGTGTTTTAGGTGACTTTTGCCACTGTCCTTTAGATTTTTAATCTGCTGTAAGACTAAAACAATCACCCTTGATAAGGAGAGGGGGATGAGATGGGAAAAGAACAGCTGAAGAGGAAAGTGGCTATTTAGGATAGACATTATGAGTAACTTCAAAACAAAAGCAAAGAGGTATTTATTGAGTTTCTACAAAGAGTCAAGGAAAAGAGATTAGGTTGAGTGGGATGTGGCTGAGTCAGACCCTACTTTCACTGGAACCACCATGTCACCCTAGGTCCCCATAACCAAGTGTAATTAGAATCAGCTAGCACGTAGCTGTATCTTAGTGGTCTGGGTCAGTATCCCAGATGTTGTGGCTTATCAATAGAGGCCTGTTTAAACCATGTCTCCCAACTGTGCAGCCTCGACCATCCGAGATAAGTAGCTGAGTGTCTGCAGTTGAATCCTCTCCTTTATTCTGAACTCCAGAAGGACTATTGTTCACATTGTCCATTGAGATACACAAAGGAGGGTTTAAAGAATAGTCACCCATGAGGTTGCTTAGTCTGGAGGAAGCCTGGAAAGGCAGGGATTTGTGCACTGTGGGTGTCTGTGTGCGTAGGCAGATGCCACATGCACAACACAACTACAAGATCGCTGTCTTAGATGGTTACACAGGACAGTACTGCCCTGGAAACCAGGAAGGAAGAAGAAATGTGATGTCATTGGGGGAGCACAAGATCTTGTACTCACAGTTCTTCCGTTTATAGGCTCTTTGGTCGTGAACAAGTAATCGAATATCTCAGAGCCTTGGTTTCCTCATCTATGATATGAGGATAATTGTGACTACCTTACAGGATTTTATGAGGATTATAATGAATGTGCCTTCCACTGTGCATGGCACAAAATGTGTAGACATTTGGGAAATGTACATTCTCTCCTCGCTTGACTGAATGTGGCTTCTTATAACAAAGGAAAACAATGGGAGTGCTTCAGAAATATCAGCCACCCATTGTCTCCTCAGCTTCTTACTCCACCAACCAGAGGTAGCATGATGAAAAAGCAGAGTGACAGAGGGAGAGTCCTCGATTTTGGTAGAGGACAGTGTCCTGTGTTCTAGTCTTAGTGTACTCACTTCCTGGCTATATTACTCAGACAAGGCACTTAACCTCTCTAGAATTAAGTTCTCTCATCTGCAAAATATCTTTACATAATCCCCAGTACAGTTACAAAGATCAGTTGAAGGTAACAAGATTAGAAAGGAAGACATAATTGTCTTTACTTGCAGAAAACATATTTTTGCACATGCATATATGCAAAAAATCCATTAAAAAGTAGAATTAATTTTAAAAATCCAGCAAGATAATAAGACACAAGGTCAACAGTAAAAAAATCAGTTGTGTGCAAATCTTTTATACAAAAAATTTACTATAAAATGAAATTAGGAAAATAGTTCCATTCATTATGCTAAAAAGAAGAAAATAATTAGAAATATTTAACCAAAAATGCAAGACTAGAAGCATTTTGAAACTACAAAAGCATTGTTGATGGAAACTGGCATTGAGATAAATGGAAAGACAGCCCATGTTCATGGATGAGAAAACAATATTATTAAGATGATAATATCCCCCAACTGTACAACAGATTCAACACAATCCCTACCAAAATTCCAGCTGACTCTTTTGCACAAATTGACGAGCTCATCCTAAATTCCATATGAAAATACAATTGACTCAGCATCATCAAAATAATCTTCAGAAAGCTACAGTATTGATGACAATGTAGGATAGCACATATTGTATGTATCAGTATATGTATATGATACACACTCTCTCTATAAAAATAATCCAAGTGAGTCACAAGCCTAAATTTGGCTAAGAGTATAAAACTCTCAGAAGAAAACATAGGGATAAAAATTCATGATGTTGGGTTAGGTTTTTATCTTAGATATGATGAAAAAAATAGGACTTCATTAACATTAAATGCTTTTGTACTTCAAGATGCTCTACCAAGAAAGTGAGAAGACAACCCACAGTCTGGGTTACAAATAATGTATCTCATAAAGAATGTATCCAGAATATATAAAGAACTACTACAGCTAAAAATAAAAAGAAAATCCAGTTTTTAAAATGGGTAAAAGGACCAGGTACCAATGGCCCTCACCTGTATCATAGCTACTTGGGAAACTGAAATCATGAGGATTGTGGTTCCAGGCCAGACCACTCAAAAAAGTTAGTGAGATCACATCTCAATGGAAATAAGCTGGGGGTGGTGGCATGCATCTGTCGTCCCAGCAACAGCAGGAAGAATAAAATAGAAAGATCATGGTCTAAGCTGGCCTGAGCAAAAAAAACAAGACCTCATCTCCAAAATAACCAGAGCAAAAAGGACTGGAGGTGTGGCTCCAGTGGTAGAGTGCCTGCTTAGGAAGCACAGAACCCTAAGTTCAAACCCTAGTATCACCAAAACCAAAACAAAAATGGATAATAGGATTTGGGTAGACATTTCTCCAAAGAAGTTATCAACTAGCCAAAAATCACATGAAAAGATGTCCAATATCATCAGTCATTAGGGAAATGCAAGTCAAAACCATGATGAAAGACCACTTTACATCCCACTAGGATGCTATAACATCCTAGATGTGGAGAAACCAGGACCCTCCACACATTGCTGGTGACAATGTACAACAGTGCAGCCATTTTGAAAAGATAGTTTGACAATTTCTCAAAGTGTTAAACAGAATTACCACATGACCTAGAAACTCTGCCTTACCCAAGAGAAATCACAATATTTATCCGCACAAAAACTTCAATGCAAATGTTGACAACAGTATTATTCATGATAACCAAAAAGTAAAAACAGCCCAAATGTTTAATGACTGGTGAATAGCCAAGCAAAATGTGGTCTATTCATACAATGAGATACTCTTTGACAACAAAGAGGAATGACACACTGATTCAATGTGGGTGAGGGGCCTGTGCTTAGTCAAAGAAGCCAATCACAAAATATGTAAAATTCCATTTATATAGAGTGTCCAGCAAAGGCAAATCTCCGGAGGCAGAGGTAGTGGTCGCCTAAAGCTGGGGGTGGGAATGGGGAGCAATTATAGAGCATAAAATTTCTTCTTTGGGAGATGGAAGTATTCTATAATTATACTGTGGAGATGATTACACATCTCTGTAAACATACCTAAAATATACTAAAAATCATTGAGTTGTACACTTAGAGTAGATGGGTTTTGTGGTATGTAAATTATACCTTGATAAAGCTGTGACTCAGTTTTAAAAGATCAAGTGAGATCACAGCTGTATAGATCCATTTATAGGACCTAATTAACATATTGATAACAAAGTTAGATTCCCAGGTACATGGGCAAATACCAACCCTCAAATCCTCCTAACATAGAATTTACCTCAAAGTACTGCCTCGTCTTTCCAGCTCCCAAGTAGACTCAAAGAGTCTTCCATTAAGACCAAATCCCCTAATTTAATGACAGTCTTTGTTTTTTCTTTTATTTTTCTGTTTGATAATAGTGATCTTCCATTGGAAATGTTATCTTTCTTGGCTACTTTGATCTTGTTTGAATCCCAATTTTCATTTTAAGTCTTTGCTAGAGTGGTCTTGGATAGGTCTTTGCATCTTCTTTTTTTTTCTTCCACAAAGTGCCTAAATAAAAGCAGGGTCCCCATGGGTCCATAGTGACCTCCTTCTCTTATTTTGCCATCATTTCCCCAAGGGTCCTCATCTATACACACAATTCCCCATATCTATGATGATGACTCCTAAATCTGTATCTTTATGACTTCATGACTGAGAAAGACATCACCACTTGAATGCTTACAAGTACCAAAGTGCAGAAATATGAACTACTGGTTTAGATACTACACTGGAGTATTTTATTGAAATAATAAACTAGCGTGTTCCCTGTATGGTTCAAGCAGGTATCCAGGCCCCTTTGGTCTCTGAAGAAGTCATCATTTCTGGAACAGCTGATGTTACCTGTTGGATGCGTTTTTTCCTGAGCTCATTTGAATACACTGTAATGATATTTCTGAAGGAGAGGGAAGAAAGGTACTTTCGAGAGAAGCCAAGAAAGGAGGAAGACAAGACAGGCTACATGATTTGTAGGACTTGGTATAAAATGAAAATGTGAGATCCTTTGTCCAGAAAGTATTAAGAATTTCAACTAGAAGAAAAGATTTCAAAAAGTTTTTACCACAAAGAAATGATAAATGCTGAGCAGATAATTATGCTTACTCTAATTTAAACATGAGGCAATGTATACATGTATTAAACATTGCATGGTATTCTATTAATACGTATAACCATTCTATCTTGTGTATCAGTTAAAAATAAAAATCAGTTAACTAAAAATAAATTTAAAAGAGAATTTCAAAATGGTGGCCGCAGAGAGTAAACAAAGCACACCATCCTTATAAGTATAGGGCTCCGTGTGACCACACAGGTCCTCACCAGTGAAGGAGCCCCTGGTGGAAAGTCCTCCTTCCAGACCAAGGAGAGATAAGAAAGAGTTGGCTGGTCCACTGAGAGTGGGAAGGACGCACTGGTGGGTGCCAGTACTCCAAAGAGGACAGCAATGTCTGTGACATACAACAGGCAAGGAGCAAGGTTTTTCCAGCCCAAAACAACAGAGCCTGGTTTGGGGGATCACATGACCACCAGAATGGACCAATAACCAGGGCCATTTCCTAAAGTCTTTGGAACTGCATGTGACACAGGACTTTTGCATAACCCAAGGGGAGGAAGAGAAACCCCTCTACACAACCCAGTGGGATGGGATGGGGGTGAGAGTCAGATATAAACTATTTTTCCCCTGAGATAAAGCACACATAACATAAATTTCCGATTCTCACCCTAAATGGTCATCAAAAGTCATTTTAGTGACTTTTGCATATTCACATTGTTGTGTCACCATCAGAACACTGTCCCCCTTCAGAACTGTTTATCACCCCAAACTGAGCCCACTAAGCACTAACTCTCCCTAGTTTCTTTTGGAGAGCTCTGTGAATTGATTATTCTAGGGAATTGCATAGGTGGAATCCTACACTATTTGTATGATACAAAATGTCTGCCTTGGGCTACAGATGTGGCTCAAGTGATAGAACCCCTGCCTACCAAGCACAAGGGTCTGTGTTCAAACACTCGTACCACCACCACCACCAAAAAAAATTATGGCTTGTTTCACATAGTAGAATATTTCTCAAAGAATCAGTCGTAGAGATTCACAGACGTGAAATATGAACATTTCTTGTATAACCAACTTTTGTGAACTTGGATCCACTTTACACACAGATTAACTTGTTAATTACCTTAAGACTAACTAGAATTCTTATCCCATCCTGAGATGTTTGTCTCTAATTCTTCAAATCCAATCAGTCCTGCTAGTTCCCTCTCCACAGGGGTCTATCAAATTCATCACCTCAGGTTTGTTCTGGCCCTGGGGACTTGACTCACATACTATCATTGTCCTGGTTTTTGTGGCCTCCCTCAGTCCTCAAACCTACACTGCTCAAAGCAGAGTGAATAATGGTCTCAAAGCCCAGCTCTGATATCCAAATGCTCTTTACTATTCCCATCTCTGCCTCTTGGCTTGTGTTTTGTCATCCACCTGCAAAGTCCTTCCTCCAGGTTTCAACCTGTCCAAATCCTTCAGGCTTTACTAGAGCAGCATTACCTCAGCACACGTCTCCTCCTCACCACACACTCTCAGAAATCACCTCTTCTTCCTGTGCCTACTCCACTCTGTCCTATATTTATCTCAACAAATATTTAATTGCTCCAACTTAATTGCAAGCTTGTCTGAGACTGCTTGTCTGAGCAGGCTATGTCATGCTCATCTTGACAGCAGTGCTTCTCACACAGTAGATGGTCAAAATCCCAAAATGGATTATTCGAAATGCACTGTATGCATATGTGTCGACAATTTGTGGTGGTGGGTTTTTACCAGCATTTATGGTTCAGACAGCAAGTGAAAAAGGAGTTAGCAAATGAAGAAAAGTAAGATCTCAAAGCACCATCCAGCTCTGAAATGTTAACATTTATTGGTCAAAGCCTTTTGGAGGAAGGATTTCTTACTTTGGCTTAAAAGAGCAAGGGCAATGGGATAAAGCTGGCTTGGGCTATGGGTTTGGAGGAAGATGGGAGGACAGTGTTTCAGAGGTAACAGGGTGCATCAGCAAAGGGAAGCACTTAGAGTCCCAGGAAGGCCTCCAACAGAAACAGGGTAAAAAAGGAAAAGAGAGAGGTCATGCTTGTAAGCCCCATCTCATTAGGGGTTTGACATCTGGCCATAGGAGACTGGCGATCCCCTTGGTGGAAGGTTAGGAGGAATTGGTCTGATGTCCTCTGAAAGATTCTTCTGAGGTGAATTTTCAAGATACCAAGTCCAAAATACCAACCAAACAGGTCATTGGGAATTGGATAAATAAAGCCACAATTTGTTCTCATTTGACTCTTTTAGCTTTTAGCAAGATGTTATAACAGGCTGAGAACAACTTCTTTGGAACATGGTTTTCTTATCTGATCCATCAGAACTTGGTGAGATTATGTAAGGAGCTTAGGGACTGTGTAGCCACCTCAATTATTATCCATTGCCCATGAAGTAGGGTGGTTGGCTGAGCTCAAACACCGTAAGTAACCTCCTATATAGCTCTACTTCTTCCCTATCCATCTCTTTGATGAAATCTACAGGCACACACACACACACACACACACACACACACACACACTGCTTTGAATCTCAAACTCCATTTCCGTTTGCTCATTCTAGATGTTTATAGAAGTGAGAAAAGAAGCAAGAGCTACCCAGTAAGGCCCAGTGGTGACAGAGTAGACTCCACAGAGAAAAATTGGGAACTTAGGCAAAGAGGTCAGCCTGGTAAAGCAAGCTAGATGTCTGGGAGGGAATTCCTGGGCTTCCGCCTCTGATCATAGAGGGAGGCGAGACCCTGACTGTAACTTGGAGACCTACACTTGCAGTCCTACCTGAGCTAGCTCTTGGACCTGAATCTTGGGCCTCAGTGGTCTGTTCTGCTCAATGAAACAAATGTATTAGCATTTTTAAGGCATCATCTGTTTTTTACATTTTGTAATTCTGTATGTCTATGGGGGAATTTGGATTGGGATAAGGGGATTTTATTACACATTCCTAAATTCATTCAAGTAGTTTTAGTGTTATATTTTACACAGACAAATGCATGCTAAAATGGACTATGAAAGTTACACACAGAAAGGCACAGAGAAAGATATCATGGTTGGGACAAAGCCAACTGCAGGGGAATGGGACAGACTGGGAGTAATTGGAACCTGAAAATAGATCCACTCACTGGGCCCAGAAAAAGCCAGGGAGAGCCAGGAGCACTGAGAAGTCTGAAATGACAGGCAGAACACTGCGATGTGTCAATTGGCCCTGGGGGTGAAAAGAGTTCCAGTGTTCAGATGCGGGAGGGAACCCAGAAGTCTATGAGGTATGACCAGAAGAATGCAGATCAATGAGATCAAAATAGGTATATGAATGCACTTAGGAGTTTGCTGGAAAATAGTGGAATCCCATCCAACAGATGGGGTTCAGCAACAAAGGTGGAGAGTCCAGCAGAAAGAGAATGTAAGCCCTTCCTCCAAGGGGTTGTACAGATGGCCAGTTACCAGCACTGAATCAAGAAAGCCCAACAAACACAAATCAAATGTCTCTTCCCAGCAAGCTTTGGGAAGAGATCACCTACCCTCTACTGATGCCCCTGGGGGAGTGTAGATCAACATCCCAGTAAACTGCTGTGTGGACCCACTTGGACAGCAGGGGTAGCTCCAGGGCCCCACATGGGGGATTGAAGCCCTTCAGAGGCTGTGCATGAGCTGAGACCTTACGGGGTGTCTTTAGTCCTGCTCTTCAGAGGGGCAGTGATGGGGCTTGTGTGGTGGTGGAATCCAAAACAGGATGATGACAACTGGAGTTGTGGCTCAAGTGGTAGAGTGCCTGCTTTGCAAGTGTGAAGCCCTGAGTTTGAGCTCTAGGCTTATCAAAAAAAAAAAGAAAAAAGACTGAAAAAAAGATGATGGCAACCTTAGCCCTGGGTCTCCTGTGCTCTGGCTGGTTGCTGTTTACTAACTTGCAATACAGACAGAAAAACCAACCAAATCACAAGACTGCCTATGTCCATTAAGCTGGGAAGCAATTTTCTAAAAATTTTAATGTGAATATACTTCCCTCAATTATAAGTGGGGGGCTTAATCAATGTTGGATAAAAATGTCTAGGGCCAGGTATGGTGATCATGCCTGTTATCCCAGCCACTCAAGAGGTAAAACCAGGAAGATAGAGGTTTGAGGCCACCTCAGGCAAAAAGTTAGCAAGACCCTATCTCAACAAATAAACCGGGCACAGTGATGGGCATCTGTAATCCTAGCTATGCAGGAGACATAGGTAGGAGAATCACAGTCTGAAGATGGCTGAGGGCAAAAGTCAAGAATCCAAAAAAAAAAAATTAAAAATAAAGAACAAAGGCCTGGGAGTGTGACCCAAATTGTAGAGTGTCTGCCTAGCAAGTTCAAGCCCCAATATCACAAAAAAAAAGTCTGCTTTTTAAAGTAGAGATGGGCATGTCCCATTATATATATTTTTTATTTAATATTGAAAACATATAAATAATTCATATTTTTAAAGATAGGCAACAAGACATCTCTGTTCCGTCTTTGTCTTTCACCTGTGCAGCTATCACCCCAGAAAGGTAGCAAGATTCCTAATTTCTTACGTCTCTAAAGGTGTATTTTCCCTCCAATTGTCATAAATCCTTTGCCGGGCTCTGATGCCCCTCAATACGGGTAGCAGGGACTGCTTATGGCTCTGCCTCATGGCGGAGCCTGGACAGGCAGAGTGGACGGTGGCGGGAAGTTGCTTCAGCACCGTGAAGCCTTTATGACCAGAGCCCAAGGAACACGTGAAAAGTTTAGCAGTAACTGGCCATTTACACACAGATCACACCATTAGGAACACTTCAGGCGAGGTGACTTGGCAACAGTATCCAGAGAGTTCTGGAGCCAAGAGCACTCACCTGGCGTCTTCTCTGAGGTCCTCATGTCTTCACGTGCCCACCCTCAGTGGTACCAGATTCTCCCTCTTTGGTGGGTTTAGTGATGGGGTGTCTTGCAGGCCATCTACCTTACAAATGAGAAAACTAATTCCCAGAGAGGTGAGGGTGCCAAGTTCACACAGCCAGGCAGGCGTGAACCTGAGAAATGATCTTTTGAAATGGTTTCATTGGTCTGGGCTACAATGGTAGAGGTGGTGATGGAGTGGGGGAGTAGGGGGATGTTCCAGGCTGGGTCCATGAGTGCTAGTGAAGTGACTAAAGAGCACAGTATGGGAGTTTTCTCCCAAATGCCTATGTTTTTGTTTAAAGGTTTTTTTGCCTTTTACCATTAAAGCAGAATGTTTTCTCAAGTCCACCTGTGACAGCCAACTCATTATACGTACAGAGAATTTTTCAGGGAAAGCCAGGCGTGCTAATGAGCCAGTGGGCTAATTGGTTTGATTTGTGTGCAGACCTGGAAGACAAGACCAGGGCCTAGAGACCTCTTAAGCAAACTCCGTGGGCATCTCAGCCACAATACCTATAGACATGGGGACTTCAGCTGCTGCCCACCCCCCCCCCAACCTCTCAGGCCACTGTCATTCTCATGGAGGAGGATGACTTGCAGAGAACTTTCTTCAGATGCATGAAACAAGTCAAGATGCTGCTGCTGCGATCCTAACGGAGCAAGGGAGGTGGAGTCTCACGGGGAGCCCCTTCTGGTTGTCCTTGCCCTCTGCCCCTTCTGTGGCCCTGAATCTTCTTGAAATCTCCCTACTAAGTTCCCAACACCTAGAACAACCCCATCTGGCACACATCTGGTGCTCACTAACACAATTTACTCCAGGTATCCCTCTGTCCAATCCTCTCATTTTAAAGCAACAAGAGCTCAAGACTGGAATGATAGTGTGACTTATGTGAGCTCCCGGGTGACTGTGGCAGAGTCAAGAGAAGAAATCTGGTCCCCTGCCTCCCATTCCTGGGCGCTCTCTGGTCCACCAAAGCTGCCTCACCTGCTTCACATCAGACACTGGTTACATACTCTGGGGTGGATGGACAAAGCTGCTAACAACCAAGGTGATGGGCCAGGTGCCTGGCCAAACTCATTCATGACCCACAGCACACAGGCTAGGGTGCTCTGTGGCATACATCTTACGTGACCCCACAGACCAAGCACTTCCTCTTGAAGGCCCCTGGGGAAAGTTTCCTTCCTCCAAGAGTAAAATATCTACAGTGATCCAAACCACAAATCCACTTATGACTTCAGCTTGGGCAGCTTTTGCTCAATAAGCCTGTCCACACATTACTGAAGACCTGCCTGTTGGATCTTTTCTCCTTGTTATCAAAAGGGCTGAAGGTAGAAGTTGGTGAAGATCAAGCAAAGTATACAGCAAGAGCAGAATGCAACACACAGGACCTGCAGGAGCCCCAGACCTGCCCAAGGTCTCTGCCCATAACCTCCCTCTAAGGACTGAGGACACAGTGGTCCCATTCACAGACAGGGACTCTGAAACTGAAGTAGGTGTGTAGCATGCTGAGTCAGGCTCCTTCCAAGTTAATTGTAAGTGGCTTTCACCCATGATTGGCACAGCATTCGTGATGAAACAAGTCCTGAGAGAAGCATGGTCCAACCAAAGTCGTTCCTTTGGAAGGAGGCATGTTTTCCTATCAACCAACCGTGGGACCGGAAGAAACCAGGACAGGGGGAAACCAACCATGGTTTGTAGACTGCAAGGGCTCTGTGTGGATGAACCTTCTGGAAAAGGGTTTGCTGTTATTGTAATCAAAAGCTTTCGCCACAATGTAAAAGTTTTACCCACTCCTGTACCATTCCCTCCTTCAGGGACTGAGTTTCTAGCAGCTGAATGCATATAGTAAGAACTCCCTTTCATCACCATGGAAGCCAAAAGAAACACACTTTTTGAAAAGTGGCGCTTCAGTGGAGAGAGGTCTGTTGATGGCGGCTTAACTAATGATGTGCTTGGAGACGTGGTTTTTGTAAATATTACAACACAGCTTTTTGTCAGGGTGTGAGCTGGTTAGAGCTCTTTACAGCTTCTGTTGTCCAGCACCTCACTACCCAAGCCTGCTTCTTTAGGCAGCTTAGTCAGGGCTCATGATAGAGACTAGTTTTAAGTGGAAAGTAAAAGGGTGTTGTTAGGTGTCCCTGGGAAGAAGTGACAAAAGTGCATGCAGATGAAGAGGCACATTTTATGCACAATCTCTACCTGCTCCTAAACTGTAATCTCTACCAACTCCTAAGCACTTACTGGTGTCCACTGGACCCAGGGATCAATTTCTCTCCTTTACTCCATGGGTGCTGTACATGTGTATGGAACTCTCCTTTAAGATACTGTCTGATCCACTAAGGGGCTGGTTCCTGTGAACATCTTACTCACCTCGACATATAATCTGATGAAAATTTATTTCTCCAACTAAATCTGACTGAAATTAATAGTCTTCAAACTTTCCCATCTCTGCTAATAAAAGCCCCTTTGTCCAAATTTCTGAACATCATGCAGCCTTGGAATATTTTCAAGCTCCTTCCTGTGAAGTTTTTCATACTCATCCCTCAGCCAATCAGCAAGCCGTACCTCAAGGATGTTCTTCAAATTCAACCGTTCCCCTCACAAAGAAGAAATACATCAAGCTTAAAGTAGAAAAAGAGGGAGGGGGGACCATGTTGGAGTGTCTTAGGTTTAGCTTTCAAAGCCTTCCATCAGTTATAAGTATTTGTTCTTACAGTTCCAGAGGAGGCTACTAGTCCAAGACCAAGGTGTGGGTGGGCTTGGTTCCTCTGAGCCCTCTCTCCTTGGCTTGCAGATGGTTGTTTTCTGTGTGCATCGTCACATGATCTTCCCTTAAGCCTGTCTGCATCCTCATCCCCTCTTCTTATAAAGACACCAGTAAGTAACATCAGGTTAGAGACTCATTTTACATTAACTATCTGTTCAATATAGATGGACCTATAATATAGTCACATTCTGAGATACCAGGGTTGGTACTTTAACACATGAATTTCGGAGTCGTTACAAGTCAGCCCATCACACCACGCCTGTTTATAAATACCTGTAGAGAGTCTCATGGTGCCTGCACGCACATTGTAGCCACAGAAGCAACCTGGGGTGGAGTCTGAACACAGGATGGCTCTGCAGGCCCTTTAAGTAGCCAGATTATCCCTAAGTCCATGGCCAGGAGCACACACAAAACATGGTCCTTTCCCCGCTCACAGTTCTCTGCGTTGGTTCAGTTATTTGCCTTGTTCATTGCTTTGCTGTTGCCTCTGCTCCCTTGGCTTTGGCAATCTTGACTGCATTAGGTTCTCCCTTGGGCGATGCTGGCTGTTAGGGCTCTGGTTAGTTTTCTCTCCACATCCCATGCTCTTTGATCTCCTTTGTACTTTGGCACAGCCCTTCTCCTAAATGACTCCAACCCTCCTGCTGCCTCCAACCTCATATTCAAAACTTAAAACAAAATTGAAAGGCATATTTTCAGGTCTATGGTATTATTAGACATTAGACAGTTCACCTAAGTGGCTTTTAATTACTTTTGTATGGGCAAAGCATAAGTTTATTTATTTTTTTTCTCCTCCTTATTAGGAGTAGCTAAGATCAAAGTGATAGTCAATGATTTCTCTGAAATTCTGAATATTGGAATCATGATTATAATGCTTCTTCTCTACACAAATTTTATTTGAAGAAGATAGAAATAAACAAGTTGGTGCAATGAGGAAAAACAAGGAGAGGAAGAGAATGATGGGCTGGTAGCGGGCTACTTTAGTTAGGGTGGCCAGGATAGACTTATCTACTACAGACACTTTGAGAAAGAGATCTGAAAAATGCAGAGAATATTGGCAAATCTTGAGTCTTTCTGGGGGAAAAAAGCAATCCAGCCTAAAGAAGCAGAGGGAGTTCAAGTGTCCTGAGGTAGGCACACACCTGGCCCACTGAAGCGACTAAGGGGAAGGGTGATCAGAAAGTAGCTGGTGACTGTGTGCATTGGGTTCTGTAAAGATTCAGATGTTACTTGGAGTGGATTCAGCATCTCCTGGAGGGTTTGAACAGATGAGCAACAGGAACAAACACTTGTTCTGCAAGGACCGCTCCAGCTCCTCCATGGAAGGTGAAAGAACAAAAGCAGGGAAGAGGCTACAAGGAACCATAGGGTGGTTTCTGCCAGGTGCCAACAATGAAAATAGGAGAAGCAGAGGATTCAGGATTGACCCTGAATGTGCAGCTGACTCAGGCTGTGAGAGAAAGAAAGATCAGGAAACGAAGAGAGACCAGCAGAAGGGACGAAGAAGGGGTGGATGAAGTAGGAGGACACAGAGACAGGAGGGGGTCCTGGTACCCAGGTGGGCTGTCAGGAAGGAGAACAGGAGCTGTGCCAAAGCTAACCAGGGGCAAGGAAATGGAAGCGGAGAATGGACCCTGGACCATTAGGAGATCACAAGTGAAAACAGCATGCTCAGACTGGTGCAGAGAAGAGGAAGAGAGGAAGAAGGCAGCCAAATATAGATCATCGGCTAGAGGAGATTTCTAAATCTAAGGAAACTAACACCCAGGGTTAATGTCCCAGTGCCAGTGCTGACTTGGGGGAAACACAAGGGAGGGAGCCAGGAATACCGTCCCCATCCTCCCTGGTGCTGTGGGTGGGTAGACATCTGTGGGCAGCTCCCTCCCCAGCAGTAGGCTGAGGAAGTGGGTTTTTTGCAAAAACCTGATTGTTCCTGCAATTTCTGTATTGATTTCCTTTGGTTCGAGTGATGGCTGGTTTTAATTTCAAGCCGACATTTTCTTTAAAGTGGAGAAAAGCATAGCTTACCTTGCAGTCTGTCACTCCAGAGTGGTGGGCCCTCAGTATCTGGTAAGAATTTGTGTCACACATGATTTGTGAGAGTGCAACAGAAATGTACTCACACAAATAGTAATTCTGAGCAGTTAGCATCCTAGGTTTTGCTTTGATTCTCACAGATTAATGAGACACCATGCCTGCTGGGCGGGTCCTGGGAGATCTCTGACCTGAGGCTCAGTCACATGCTCGGCCCTCAAGTCACTGAGTCACTTCAAGGACCCTGGCTGAGGGCCCTGCTCTACAGCTGCAGGGGAACCTGGCCTCTGATGCCAACTTCTGGTCTCAGCTCTTCTGGTAACATTCTGAGGTACCTCCAATAAGCATCAAACTCCTGTGCTTTATCTACTAGTTTTCAAATGTTGAAATGATGATATACTGCGTGCCAAATACTTTTCAGGCTTTGCTGGATCGTTTGCAGTAAAGATAAAATTCTAAACTGGCTTCCCTGCTACTTAGGACATTTCTGGGCCACTTTCTTCAACTTCTTAGCCAAAAGGATTCGAGAATTACAAACAAATGTTGCCATCAGACTGAGCAAAACAATGCTGTTATGCTATGTCAGAACAGACGTAGCATTTTCTCTTACCCATGACCTGGATTGAACAAATCACTACTTTCCTCCATTGATTATAGGTTAACTTCACTAAGTCAAATGTGAATTTACCCCCAAAGAGAGACCAGCTTTACAAAACAAAGACCCACAAAAAAATAAACTAAAGCAGACGGTATTCCAAAGGCATTTAAACTGTGGTTGTGTTTTAACTAGCTTTAAGTTCACCCACATGCAGCTCTTCAGAAAGAGCTTATGAATAAAGGAAGAGCTAGTGATTTATGCCATGCTTGTGACTCCTTATCCCAGCTCAGAGCCACCTTCCAAATGCTCTCTTATGCTTCTCCAACTGGAAGGACATTTGCCTCTCCTCTGTCCTCTGTAGCATACTGGGAAACTAGTCTTTGATCCTTTATGCTTGAGTTGGCTATGGCTGCCATAACAAAGTAGCACAGGTAGAATGGCTTAAACAACAGAAATTTATTTTTTCACAGTTCTGGAAGCTAGAAGTCCAAGATCAAAGAGCTGGCAGTTTGGCTTCTTCGGAGGCCTGTCCCCTTGGCTTGCAGAACATCTCCCTCTTGTTATGCTGTAACATGGCCTTTTCTCTGTGCACAAACATCTCTGGTGTCCCTTCCTTTTCTTATACAGGCACCAATCTGTAATGGCTTCATTTTAATTCAATCACCTCTTTAAAGACCTTATCTACAAATACAGTAATTTTAACTACAGGGGACTTAGAATGTCAACTTGAACTTGGGCAGAGGATGGGGCACAATTCAGCTCCCCATACCTTGTCATTAGTTTTAGAATGTTAGTAGATATCTATTCTCTTAGTGTCTTTCTTCCTCAACTTGAATGTCAGCTCACTGAGTGAAAGGCTTGGTTTAAAAATCAGCGTCCCCAGCAATCAATTGATTGATCTTCTCAATCATTATTGGATATTTTTCATATGTGTCCTAGTGCAAACAAGTTTGAAGAAAAGAAAACCAGCCATTGTGGCTTCCTGTCAGTAGCTACATTAGAGGATTTCCAAGATTCCTTACAAATACAACAGTGGATTTCCCATCAAAGATCCACATGACTTCCCTATGAAATTCTTCTTAAAAGGCGTTTCACCCATTTGCTTAATTTCTACATGAACACCTCCCAAGAGGGGTGTGTAAGTTGATTTTCTATTGCTGTAATGAAATACCTGAGGCTGGATAACTTTATAAAGAAAAGAAATTTATTTATCTCACAGTTCTAGATGCTAAAAGTCCCTGATTGAGTAGTTCCTTTGGTTTTGTCTCTAGAGAAGGCCTGAGGGCAGATGGCTTCATGATGGGAGTACACATAGGAGGAAGAAATCACTTCTTGAAACAGGAAACCAGAGAACATTCAAGGGTCAGGCTGAGGTTTTTATAGTCACTCATTCTTGAAAGAACTCACAGGTCCCATGAGAGCTACCTTAATGCCTTCTTAAGGCAGGACTAAGGACCTCCCTCTAAGCTCCACCCCTCTTAAAGCTTCCACGCCATTTTCAAAATCACCACCATAAGAACCATGGGGAACAAGCCACATTCATACCACAGAAACAGCAAGTCCTAACATGTTTAATTCTCATGCACTGTGCTGTAGACTTCATGACATGGCAGCATCTAAAATCCTGACCTGATTCAAACCTCGAAGTTCACCTCATTTTGTTTTAAAGCTGAGGAAATGAAGGCCCAGGGCAGAACAACATCTTGCCAGAGTCCTTCCTGCAAAGATTCCAAGCAAGTTCTGATTTCAAGACCAGCATTTTTTTCCAGCAACCCATCATCCCTAATTATGCAAAGAGAAGAATACCAAGAGCTTTCTGTTTTATGCACAATAATTCATGTAATGACGTGAGATCATAGCCTCTCTTATGAATTATAAGGGACCCTAAAATAGCGTATCTTTTGGTACCAAAAAATTCTAGCATAACAATTTTGTTGGTTCATAAAATGCCCTAATGCTCAAACCATATGTTTAAATACAACTCCCAATAGATATGTTCTTTTATATGAGAAAAAGGAGTTTTTCAACATCAGGTTGAAAAATATAAGATGGTTAGAGTCTAAATTTATCCCCAAGTCAGTTATAAGACAGAGGAGATGATATAAGTTTCATGGCCTGTAAATTCTGCCCCAAAACTGTGAGTTTGCTCGGCATGTATAAGACAAATCACACCCAAAGATACTTGTACATAAACGTGAGCACGGCTAGACACATCTTTGTGTAGTATTGCTTCTACAAAAAGTGAAAAGTCAACTTACATACACCAAGCAGACTTTCAAATCAGATACTATATTTTCCTCCAGAAAATATACAGACATAACAGTTGGAAAGTGAGAGTGAGATCTTTGTCAGGCTCTCCTGGGAACTGTACCTTCTCTCCATCAGGAGGGCTATTCTCTCCTGAGGACACAAGCAAAACCACCCATCATCTGAAAAGGAATGTGTCAGTGTAACAGAGGCTTTGTGCAAAATTTCTCCTTTTGCTAATGTGGATCTGAGAAACAAAAGACCGTGTCACTGGCCTGGTGTCTCTGTGGAGCTAGTAATAGTCCCTTTTTACTTACTGGAGTCTGACTTTCTGAAATGGATTTTGTTCATTTTTCACTGTAATTGAGAAAGCAGCACGTGCCAGTTTATGAATTGTGTCTCCCAGCAAGGCTCTGAAAGACAACTGGAGAGGGGGGGGGTCTGTGTGTGTGAAACTCATCCTACAGAACTGAAGTCAGCCGGGACACACAATAACATCTATGTGTGGCCCAGCAGCCTGCAAACTGCTTCCCTGCAAGAGGAGAAGCATGCCAAGTGAGGACCAGAGAGTCTTTTGTTAATTTTGTTATCATAAAGACTGCTTGTTTGTCTGTTGAGGGAAATAAAAAACAAATAAATAAATAATTTGCTTGTGTGCAATCTGATTTTTTTTCTCACTAATTCTCCAAAGTATCCCTGTAATTTTGGCCATTTGTTTAGCATTTTTACACAGACCTGTGCACAACACTCATACGTGAAGTGAGATATTGCAGAGTATACTCAGCCCTTTCTCTAACACAACTTATTAGGCTCTCCTGTGCTCAGAGCTCAGAAGTAAGGATATCAATCCATATTTGCAGACTCTTTTGGCTTTGGTGTTCTGTGGAGATCTGTAATGAGATTCCAGGTCTTTCATCCCCTTTCTGCTAACATAATTTACAAAGTTCTCCCTGAGCTCAGAGTACACAGCTCAGTCCTGCACAACCAACAACAAGAGTGCATTGGTAATAGCTTCCTTGGATAGTTCACTAAATTCTTTCTGAAAGCCTCTTGTTGAATTTTAACAAAGGTTAGCTGAAAAACAGGTCAGAAGCTGGGGACCCAACCCTGTGAGCAGAAAGGGAGCTGCACATATTACTACACAAATGGAGGGTCAGGGTCACATTTGGAGCTCTGGCAATTCCAGATGAAGGTCATCTTTAGGTAAACCCACTAATCCCAAACTAGGCACTCTGGCTAGCTGTTTTGTTATTTAGGGTTTCTGTTTATTTATTTGTTTGTTTCTTTCTTTCTAGATGGCTGGAAGTTACAATTCCTTCATCTCCATGTCATTTTATCTGACCTCCAAAGAAAGCAAAAGGGAGTAAGTGGCATTGCTGAGTTAACACAGGAGAGTGTGACCTAAAATTCCCCTCCAAGTCATCCAGGAACAAAGTTCCTGTCTGAGAACTCCCTAACTTTCACAGTCCACCCTAATTCCAGAATGACAGCTGACTATAGAGCAAAGGGACAGAAGAAATTCCAACTACAAACTGGAATTTTTATTTGTAAGACAAATAACCACTTTTAAAAATTATCATTGACTTTTCTACATTGACAATCCAAAACAGGTCCTTAAAAGAACTTTTGGACAAGAACACAACTGTGGGGAAAGTCTTAGCCAAGAACAGACTCTTGCCTATCCCAAGGGATGAGAGCAACCTGAACATTTAGACAGCAGCCCTGATGCCAGGAGTTAATGTTCTTTGCTTGACTGAGGTGGTCCCCTCCCTTCCAAGAAGAGGACCCAGTACTCACCAGTCATTAGGGTGTAGTAATTGGGGTACGAGAGACTAGGGAAGTCTGGAGTCAAGTAGTCCACTTTCACCCCTCTACTCACAATCTCTTGGAAACCAGGCAGGGATTTCAGAGCCTCATCACTGATGTAGTCTGAGCGAAAACCATCCAGCAGAAACACCAGAAGCTTCCGGCGGGTGGAGACTGGCTGAGCTAGGCTGAGCCCAAGGACCAGCAGGAGGGTCCCGAGATTGACTTGCATGCTTCCAGGAGCCTGCCAGAGCCCGGCTGGCAGAGCCATCCCTTTGCAAAGACTGAGGATGGAGAATCTGTAGCTATTCTCTATTCTGGGGGCTGGTCCTTGAGCTGCTGGCCTTCCTGAGCCAAGTTCACTTTCAGAATTTAAAGGAACAGCACTCTGTAAAAAAAAAAAAATCTCTGCTCATCCCTACAAAGTCCAGAGTCCTGCAACCTTCAGATAAGCTGGGTTCCCAAACAACCCAAAATTAATACCAAGGGAGAGAATACAACCTTAAACATTCCAGAAATACAAACACTCACAGAGAGGTGGAATTTTAGAAGATGACAAAGTCAACAGTAACTGTGCAATTGTGCTAACCAGAGGGAGGAGTCAGGGAGAAGGACCATCATTTAATTTGCTGTCCTCCCACATCTCTGCCTGATTTAAACTTTCTGACATCTTTAGTAACCCAAACCTCTTAACTTAGGATGTAGATGAGAGACCATAAATTTAGGTGAGACTGATTGTGAATTCTACAGGTATTTCTGCCATAGTCATAGTGTTTAAAAATAAATTATTTGTCTAGGTTTTGGTACATCTATGAACAGTGCTATTATTTTTTTTCAAATGCAAATAAACTACTGGTGCTCAGAACCCATCTGTAGGAGGAGCTGATTCACAGAGGAGCTATGGAACCAGAGGGAAGTTTCCAGAATTGAATAATGGTAGGTCATTCTTAACAGGTTGGTGTGAGGTAGTATTGTCCCAGCAGGGGAAAAGAAAGCTGGAGAGTTGGAGGATAGGAGCTTGAAATGGAAAACCAGAGTGAGAAATAAACAAGCATCCCTTTGCTCTAAACCACTCTCTCTGCAGTCATTTTGCAATCACCTTGGCTCCAGGAAGGACAGGATTGACAGCATCTTTATGACAAGGGACTGAAATTACTCCTAAGGAACAGTACAGCTTCCTCAGGATAGACCATCTTCAAGGTAACAATGATTCTGGATAACAACTCTGAAACCCCACCCAAACAAGGACAGATAAAATGACCAATCAAGCCACATATGTGATAGGACTGTTTAGCTATGCATACCAATCCCCACCCTGCAATCCTAATTCTTTGTCTATTTAAAGCTAAACCTCATGTCTATAACTTGAAGATGGCTGAAGATGGGCTGAGTACTATTTTGTCTCTTTCCACAGCACGTCCCAAGGTATAATATATCTCCCTTTTCTACCCTTCAAAAAAAGAAAGACAGAAGAAATAACCAAACAGCTTTCAGGACAGGCAGAAGAGGCAATGCCCAGGAGGTCAGTGAAGGGGAGCCAGGCACAGGTGGTCAAGTTCCTAGACTTAGGATCTCCCTAGAGTGGTTCTTTCATCTGGTGAAAAATTAAATGAGATAATTCATGTAAAAGTTGATAAAACATGCATTTCCATAGCAGGTACTTAACAAATGTTTGATATTATTAGTGTTATGTAGATACTGAGGAACTATGCAGGCTCCTAGGCAAAGTTTTATAGGGACTCAAGACAGTTAGACACCAGCCACTCTCATCTTACCAGTTCTGAAGTGCTCTTCTCACCTCTGCCCCCACCCTTGCCTTTCCTCCTTATCCTATTGTATTTAAAGTCAAGCCCAGATGACACTGTGACACTTTCTAAATAGTGCTGCAAAAGAACACATCAATCAAATTACCATTTCCATTCTAGGATTCCAAGATGGCAGCTAGAGGGAGGAAGCAGAAAACGTGCCTCCTATAGTGAAATCTTGGAGAGACGCTGGAGACACACCTTGCAGGCAAAACCACCGAGAAGAGGCAAAACTTTGACCCCCTCCACACCTCCAGCCAGCGCAGAGAATCTCCACTTCACATCAAATGAAGAAACCAGGAGGGCCCCCAGGCCGCCAGTCACCCATGCCCAGACAGCTTGGGAAGACGTGGACAAGGTAAGCTTAGCGGTACCGCAGCACTCCCACAGACAACCCTGGGCCAGATCAGCATAGCCCCCTGGAGAGACCGACCTCCACCTGGGGAAAAAAGAGAAACTGAGTAATAAGCAATAACAACAATAAAGACATGTAGCAAAGAAGGTGGGGGGGAAGGGAATCCTTCCCAGAACTGTAAATAAACAAGCCAGGCTGGGCCGGAGAGGCTCCAACGGGAGTGGGGGCACGCACCCATCAACCAGGAGTGGGAAAGCTTGTGAGAGTGACGGAGGGAGGAAAACTCCACAGGAGAGGGGGGAAGACCCACCTCCCACGTGAGCTATAAACAAACACAGCGGCCGGCAGGAGCAGCAGCACAGCCCAGTAATCAGGAGCAGAAAAACTTGTAAAAGTGGTGGTGGGAGGAAAACTCCACAGGAGAGGAGGGAAGACCCACTTCCCATGTGAGCTGTAAACAAACACACAGGCCTGACAACGCGGGGCAGTGTCACCTTTCCCAGTGTGCTTGGAGAGGGGAAAGCTTGTAGCAGAGGCTCCCGCACAGGAGAACTCCAAGTAATCAAAGCCTGCAGGTGCAGGTGAGTGCTAAGCTCACCCCTGAGATCTGCATAAATAACGCCGCCAGCAACAGCAGGCTGACAGCAGTGGGCAGGCAAGCCACAGCCACAGATAGCCATTCTCAGAACTGTCTCCAGACTCTTTTTCTTCTTTTTCTCCCTACCTTTGATGAGAAAACAACCGAAATACACCTGCATGCTGAAAAACTGACTGAAACTGTATTGCATTTGAACTTGGTACACTTTGTGGGTTTTTCTTTTTGTGTGCAGTTTTGTTCTACTTTATGTGTCCCCTTTGATGAGACAACTACAGAACAACATCTGAGGCACCAACTCCAGGACTGGAGATTGAGACGGACACCCAAATTATTAAGACTGAAACTGCATTGCATATAAACTTGGAGGGTTTTTAAAATTTTTTTTATTTTCTATTTTTCATTTTGTTTTATTTTATATATATATATATATATATATATATTTCTTTCATTTACTTATTTTTTCTTTTTATTGTTATCTTTATTCTTTTTATTTTTTATTTTCAATCCTCTCTCTGTCTCTCTAATGCCTGTCCAGCTTACTGTCGATTAGTACACTAATGCTCCCTGTTTATACCTTTGAAACTCTCTTGTCTGACACCTTGTTCTGCTTTCTCCCTCTTGTCTGTATATTTGTTTTCCCTTTCTTTAACTTCGTGCTTTTCATCTCAGCTCACCCTTCCATTCTAAATATTACCACTGTTATTATTACAAGCTAGAAAATACTTAATTGCACACAGTACAGGGACAGTAACAACACCAAGGACAATGACGGGAAGACAGAAAAAACAGGGAAACCAGTTTCCCCACAGCAAAAAATTAGTACAGGAACCAGAGGGGAATGAAGAGAACAGAAACTCAGATCCAGACTCCAACAAAATGAAAATAAACTATATGCCAAAGGACCCAATGAAGCCCACAAGAATAATTTAAAAGAAGACATACTACAAGTACTCAATGAGAATTTTATAGAGATGATACTGGATAGGGTCAACCAAAATGTACAGGGGACACTCAAGAAATTCCAAGACAACAAAAATAGAGAATTTGGAAAAGCAAAAGAAGAAATAAAGGAAACCATAGAAGCACTGTATAAACACCAAAGTGAAAGAGGGAACACAATGAATAAATGGATAAATGAACTCAGGGCAAAAATAGACAACATTAAAGAAGAAAACTGCCAGGATATGGAAAACCTCAGAAAAAAGAACGAAACAGAACTGCAAAACAAAATGGAAGGCCAATCCAGCAGAATAGAACAAACAGAAGACAGAATCTCAGAACTTGAAGATGAAATGGTAATTAAAGGAAAAACCAAAGAACTATTAATTAAACAACTCAAGACCTGTGAAAAGAAAATGCAAGAACTCACTGACTCCATCAAAAGACCAAACTTGAGAATCATGGGCATCGAAGAAGGAGAAGAGGTGCAAGCAAAGGGAATGCATAATATATTCAACAAAATAATAATGGAAAACTTCCCAAATCTAGAGAAAGATATTCCCATATAGACGCAAGAGGCCTCCAGGACACCAAACAGACCAGATCAAAATAGAACTACTCCACGACATATCATCATTAAAACAACAAGTTCAGAAACTAAGGAAAGAATATTGAAGGCTGTAAGAGAGAAAAAACAAGTAACATACAAAGGTAAACCCATCAAAATCACAGCAGACTTCTCAACAGAAACATTAAAAGCAAGAAGAGCGTGGGGCGAGATCTTCTGGGCACTGAATGAAAATAACTTCAACCCCAGGATACTCTACCCAGCAAAGCAATCATTCAAAATAGATGGAGCAATAAAAGTCTTCCATGATAAGCAGAAACTAAAACAATATGTGACCACAAAGCCACCACTACAAAAGATCTCCAAGGGATTCTGCAAACAGAAAGTGACACCCAACTTAACCATGAAAAGGGAGGCAGCACCAAACCACAGGAAAAGGAAAAGCAAGACAGTAGAGAGTAACATCAAGTTAGGTACACACAATCAAACCTTCAAACAACTAAGACAACTAAATGGCAGGAATCACCACATACCTATCAGTACTAACGCTTAATGTTAATGGACTTAATTCACCCATCAAAAGACACCGTTTGACAAAATGGATTAAAAAAGAAGATCCAACAATTTGTTGCTTACAGGAGACCCATCTCACCGACAGAAATAAGCATAGGCTTAGGATGAAAGGCTGGAAGAAGATTTACCAAGCCAATGGCCCCCGAAAACAGGCAGGAGTAGCAATACTTATCTCTGACAAAGTAGACTTCAAACCTACATTGATCAAACGAGATAAAGAAGGACATTCCATACTAATAAAAGGGGAAATAGACCAAAAGGAAATAATAATCATCAATCAGTATGCATCCAATGTCAACGCACCCAATTTCATCAAACATACCCTGAAAGACCTAAAAGCATATATTAACTCCAACACAGTGGTTGTGGGAGACTTTAATACCCCATTATCATCAATAGATAGGTCATTCAAACAAAAAATCAATAAAGAAATCCAAGATCTAAAATATACAGTAGATCAAATGGACCTACTTGATGTCTAACAGAACATTTCATCCAACTTCTACACAATACACATTCTTCTCAGCAGCTCATGGAACCTTCTCCAAAACAGATCATATCCTAGGGCACAAAGCAAGACCCAGAAAATATAAGAAAATAGAAATTATACCGTGCATACTATCTGATCACAATGCAGTAAAAGTAGAACTCAACAACAAAAGTAAAGACAAAAAACATGCAAACAGCTGGAAACTAAATAACTCATTACTTAATGAACAATGGATCATTGATGAAATAAAAGAGGAAATTAAAAAGTTCCTGGAAGTCAATGAAAATGAAAACACAACCTACCGGAACCTATCGGACACAGCTAAGGCAGTCCTAAGAGGAAAGTTTATAGCCATGAGTGCATATATTAAAAAGATTGAAAGATCCCAAATCAATGACCTAATGATATATCTCAAACTCCTAGAAAAACAAGAACAAGCAAATCCCAAAACAAATAGAAGGAGAGAAATCATAAAAATAAGAGCTGAAATCAACAAAATAGAAACCAAAAAACCATACAAAGAATTAATGAAACAAAAAGTTGGTTCTTTGAAAAAATAAACAAGATCGATAGACCCCTGGCAAACCTGACTAAAATGAGGAGAGAAAAAACCCAAATTAGTAGAATTAGGAATGCAAAAGGGGAGATAACAACAAACACCATGGAAGTCCAGGAAATCATCAGAGACTACTTTGAGAACCTATATTCAAATAAATTTGAAAATCTAAAAGAAATGGACAGATTTCTAGATACATATGATCATCCAAAACTGAACCAAGAGGAAATTAATCACCTGAATAGACCTATAACACAAAATGAAATTGAAGCAGCAAACAAGAGTCTCCCCAAAAAGAAAAGTCCAGGACCTGATGGATTCTCTGCTGAATTCTACCAGACCTTTAAAGAAGAACTGATACCAACCCTCCTTAAACTGTTCCACAAAATAGAAAGGGAAGGAAAACTGCCAAACACATTTTATGAAGCCAGTATTACACTTATCCCAAAACCAGGCAAAGACACCTCCAAAAAGGAGAACTGTAAGCCAATCTCCTTAATGAACATTGATGCAAAAATCCTCAACAAAATAATGGCAAACTGAATTCAGCAACACATCAAAAAGATTATTCATCATGACCAAGTAGGCTTCATCCCAGGGATGCAGGGGTGGTTCAACATACGAAAATCAATAAACGTAATAAACCACATTAACAGAAGCAAAGACAAAAACCACTTGATCGTCTCAATAGATGCAGAAAAAGCCTTTGATAAGATCCAACATCATTTCATGATAAAAGCTCTAAGAAAACTAGGAATAGAAGGAAAGTTCCTCAACATTATAAAAGCTATATATGACAAACCTACAGCCAGCATTATACTTAATGGAGAAAAACTGAAACCATTCCCTCTAAAATCAGGAACCAGACAAGGATGCCCACTATCTCCACTCCTATTCAACATAGTACTGGAATTCCTAGCCAGAGCAATTAGGCAAGAAGAAGGAATAAAAGGAATACAAATAGGTAAAGAAACTGTCAAAATATCCCTATTTGCAGACAACATGATCCTATACCTTAAAGACCCAAAAAACTCTACTCAGAAGCTTCTAGACATCATCAATAGCTATAGCAAGGTAGCAGGATATAAAATCAACATAGAAAAATCATTAGCATTTCTATACACTAACAATGAGCAAACGGAAAAAGAATGTATGAAAACAATTCCATTTACAATAGCCTCAAACAAAATCAAATACCTAGGTGTAAACCTAACAAAAGATGTGAAAGACCTCTACAAGGAAAACTATACACTTCTGAAGAAAGAGATTGAGGAAGACTATAGAAAGTGGAGAGATCTCCCATGCTCATGGATTGGTAGAATCAACATAGTAAAAATGTTGATACTCCCCAAAGTAATCTACATGTTTAATGCAATTCCCATCAAAATTCCGATGACATTCATTAAAGAGATTGAAAAATCTACTGTGAAATTTATATGGAAACACAAGAGGCCACGAATAGCCAAGGCAATACTCAGTCAAAAGAACAATGCAGGAGGTATCACAATATCTGACTTCAAACTATATTACAAAGCAATAACAATAAAAAACAGCATGGTACTGGCACAAAAACAGACATGAAGACCAGTGGAACAGAATAGAGGACTCAGATATGAAGCCACACAACTATAAGCAACTTATCTTTGACAAAGGAGCTAAAAATATACGATGGAGAAATAGCAGCCTCTTCAACAAAAACTGCTGGGAAAACTGGTTAGCAGTCTGCAAAAAACTGAAACTAGATCCATGTATATCACCCTACACCAAGATTAACTCAAAATGGATCAAGGATCTTAATATCAGACCCCAAACTCTTAAGTTGATACAGGAAAGAGTAGGAAATACTCTGGAGTTAGTAGGTATAGGTAAGAACTTTCTCAATGAAACCCCAGCAGCACAACAACTAAGAGATAGCATGATAAATGGGACCTCATAAAACTAAAAAGCTTCTGTTCATCAAAAGAAATGGTCTCTAAACTGAAGAGAACACCCACAGAGTGGGAGAAAATATTTGCCAACTATACATCAGACAAAGGACTGATAACCAGAATATATAGGGAACTTAAAAAACTAAATTCTCCCAAAACTAATGAACCAATAAAGAAATGGGCAAGTGAACTAAACAGAACTTTCTCAAAAGAAGAAATTCAAATGACCAGAAAACACATGAAAAAATGCTCACCAATTCTAGCAATAAAGGAAATGCAAATTAAAACCACACTAAGATTCCACCTCACCCCTGTTAGAATAGCCATCATCAGCAACACCACCACCAACAGGTGTTGGCGAGGATGCGGGGGAAAAAGGAACCCTCTTACACTGTTGGTGGGAATGTAGACTAGTACAACCACTCTGGAAAAAAATTTGGAGGCTACTTAAAAAGCTAGACATCGATCTACCATTTGATCCAGCAATACCACTCTTGGGGATATACCCAAAAGACTGTGACACAGGTTACTCCAGAGGCACCTGCACACCCATGTTTATTGCGGCACTATTCACAATAGCCAAGTTATGGAAACAGCCAAGATGCCCCACCACCGACGAATGGATTAAGGAAATGTGGTATATGTACACAATGGAATTTTATGCAGCCATGAAGAAGAATGAAATGTTATCATTCGCTGGTAAATGGATGGAATTGGAGAACATCATTCTGAGTGAGGTTAGCCTGGCCCAAAAGACCAAAAATCGTATGTTCTCCCTCATATGTGGACATTAGATCAAGGGCAAACACAACAAGGGGATTGGACTATGAGCACATGATAAAAGCGAGAGCACACAGGAAGGGGTGAGGATAGGTAAGACACCTAAAAAACTAGCTAGCATTTGTTGTCCTTAATGCAGAGAAACTAAAGCAGATACCTCAAAAGCAACTGAGGCCAATAAGAGAAGGCGAACAGGAACTAGAGAAAAGGTTAGATCAAAAAGAATTAACCTAGAAGGTAACACACACGCACAGGAAATCAATGTGAGTCAATGCCCTGTATAGCCATCCTTATCTCAACCAGCAAAAACCCTGTTCCTTCCTATTATGGCTTATACTCTCTCTACAACAAAATTAGAAATAAGGGCAAAATAGTTTCTGCTGGGTATTGAGGGGCGGGAGAGGGAGGGGGCGGAGGCAGGGGGGAGAAATGAACCAATTCTTGTATGCACATATGAATAATAAAAGAAAAAGGAAAAAAAAAAGAAATAACTGGTGTGGAAAACAGTCCATTTGTCCCATTGGAGAGTTGACTCAAGCTTCTGCTGTGCATAGTCTAGTCAGCTTCTGGTGGGTGACTAGAGCAGGGCAGTCATCCTGTTGTTCTTGGTCCCCTGTTGTTTCCTGGGAATCGGAGTTCTGCTGAGGGAGGGCGCTCAGGTTCTGGAGGGTGATCCTGCACAGTGAGGCCAGATCAGAGGTGCACTGCCACTCGAAAGAAGCTAGCTTGACTCAACTGTGGTGGGTGCAAGGAGCAATCTCTGCTACTTTAACTGTAGTGGGGATAGACAAGACAACAACAAAAGGGCCCTCTAATGGAGTTTTAATGGCTGGACATTTTATCTTTTACCCAGACAGTATCTTTTTTTTTTTTAAACTGAGTAGAATTACCTTGGCAACAATATACTGTCAGTATATATGTCCAAGAAAACTTGTTGTTTAAAAAGTTAAAACCACCATCTTTAAGTGTCAAAGGACATGTTTAGAGCCTGTAAAAACAGTCATTTTGTCTCTAAGTAGAAGACTCTGTCTAAAAAATATGATTTTATATCTAGAAGGGCTTTAATGTCAGATGGTCACACATGTATAAGAATCACTTCCTTAATCCTCTCCACCTTGGTTATTTTTGAGAGGTCTGGCACAAGTGACTCCATTTGAATTTTGATGGCATTCTCCCCTTGCTCCAAACTGTTTGTCTCTGAGCAGTCTCTTTTGAAGATCTGTCTCCCATCCAAGTACTAACCAGGCCCAACCTTACTTAGCTTCTGAGACCAGACGAGATTGGGCACCTTTAGGGTGGTATGGCCATAAACTGAAGATCTTTTTTTTGATTGGTCATTTTCTTTCTTCATCGTAAAGATTTGTTCTTTCCTGGATTTTGTTTGTTTGTTTGCTTTTGGTCCTGTTGGGGGGTGGGGGGGAATAATGAGCAGATCAGGTGGGAATCAGTGCCAACTAGACCCTTTTGGCCAAATTGAAGCAACAAAGAGGCTTAGAAGGAGTGGCTCTTAAGCAATGGGCTTTTAGACAAGGACAATACAAAACAAAATCCAACAAAAGCAGATGTCTGAAAAGCTAACCTGGTTGACACATAAGCACTTATTACTGTCATTTTTCATGGACTTGATTGTAAATGCCCCAGAAGGATCAGAACTATAATGACAAAAACTTAAAAGAGCCATGGTTAAAATTTTGATGGACAATTTAGCAACTAACAGAACAGTATATCAGTACCATTAACTTTTAGTTACCATGTTTACCTAAATTTTATATTTTAGAAGGTTTGATATACTTGAAAAACATAAGTACATTTAGTATAAGTAACCAGCAATAGCATCATAGCTCTATAGAGGTTATACATACATTTTAGTTTAGTTGTTGCTCTTGAAGTAAAACTTTAGATTTTTTTCATCAGTTGGGGGAGGAGAACAGGGTCAGTGACCCCCAAATAGCTCAGGCATAGACACATATAGGATACCAACTGCATTAGAATCACCCAAGACAACAGTAGTTTAACCATGAGGACATCTAGAAAATCTTACATAAACCAACTCTTAAATGAGCCTGACTCAGTTTCCTTATTAGTCAAAACCCCAACAAAAATCACCAGAGAACACAGGTAAATATTTATGGGGAGTAAGTGTGGAATTAGGAAACATAATGGCCACAAATCATGGCTCAGATGTTGATAAGGGATCATATGCCAGATTGCTGACATTAACACATGTCTCATGACATACAGGAGGATCTCACCAACTTGTAGTCAATGGAGTCCCCCCTAAAATAACAGGCCCAATCTGACCGTCTCAGGCCAAAAATTCCCTCCACTTACCACATGGAAGGAGTAGGACTAACACCTCCACTCTGTCGAATCCAATAAAAACTGGAGGTCTTGACTTCCAGTAGTGCTCCTTTTTGAGTTTTTTTTCCTTTATCCTATCAGGAGGGTGCACTTTGGCTTTTTGTTGTTGTTGTTGTTGTTTTTCTTTACTTTGCTTTACGTAAGTAAATCTGTCTCAACTCTCATATCAGTGCAGCAGTACTCCCTGTGCTCAGCTGCCTCTTGTCTCTCTGTCTTTTAATGAACTCCATGGCCCAGTGTGAAGACTGACCATGAGCTTACCTTGGTGCAATTTGGATTCTGTACTGGTTATAATAGTTCTGATGTTTTAATAGTTGGGTTGGCATTAGGATCGGCATCCATTTAGGAACCCTCATGCAGGGGTGGCAGAGACTGGCTCTTTGGAGAATGGTAGGAAGTCAGGGACCCTTCAGCTTGTTCACAGAGAGACGTCTGCAGGAAGCCTTTTTAGGCAAGCCACGTCAAGAAGACCTGCAACTGAGACTTCCAAGATATAAGAGGGATGCCCTGAAGATCTTGGAATCAATCTCACTCTCTACCAAAGGGCAACTTTCCCCCTACTCTCTTTCCACCAGCCAGCAGAGGGAAAGCCAATGTATTCACTTGGCTGTATCCTTAAGTACTGGGAGATGCTTTGATCCTGCTAACAAGTTCCCCATATAGCCCATTTGAAATAATTTACTATTCTTTACATCCTGCCACACCCTAAGGAATTTTTCTGACACTAAAGAAACTAAGTTTAAACTAAGTAAAAATTATTTTAAATGGACCTAATACTGCTAATGCCTTGTATCTAAAGTGTTACAACATCATTTAGAGTAAAAATGTATATATATAAACAGCTATAGTTCCTTTATTTAAGGTACATTCTATCTAATAAGGTCTTTGACATGCTAAAAGTTCTGCCAATTGGGTGTGACATTTGTCAGATAAACATTAATTTATTTGACATCTTTTCATCATATAAACATTGTTTTATCTGACATTGGCTAGATAAACAATGTTTTATATATATGTTACACTGTGTATATAAATATATAGACAAATTTAAAAAGGTTTTAAAAGCACCTGAAAAAGGAAGCACACTCTCTCCGTATTTATCTTATAAAAACTTTATAACTGTTGTCTACTGACACTTTACCTCAATGTAAAGGGGTCAATACATCCCCTATGGGACAGCAATTAGATTTAATCAAGACCAGCCTAAGAGCCATTTTTTTAATAAATCTCTTTGTTGCTTAATTTAGCCAAAAAGTTTGCATTGGCACTGATTTCTGATCTGTTCAACTCCCCCTCCTCCATGGTGGACTTTCTGGGAGAAGCCACCCCTGCACCAAGGGACAAAACTGCCAAATTGGCAAAATCTTCAAAGATGACTGTTCAGAGAAACAGTTTAAGAGGCTGTGACCCCCCAAGCAGTCAGCATCCCCCACCTTCTTAGAGGAGCAATTGGTGTTCAGCTGCCCTAGACAGTTCAAAGGGGCTGCACAAATGAGGGGACTTCTCCAGGTCCAAATGGAGTCCATTATGCCAGACCTCTAAAAGTAACCAAAGCTGAGAGATTTTTTTGAAAAAGGGGCTCTTATGCGTGCATTCTAATATTTAAGCCTTCTAGGCTTCTGGCAAAAAGCAAACTCATGTCTTTGGCCAAGGCCTTTTATATAAACAGAGGCAATATAACTTTCAATGTATCTAACTTCTGCCTAGGGACGCTGTGAATCTCCTTTCTGTACAGAACGGACTCATTGATGTTTACCCTCCAATTAGACTGACACCTCCCCCTGGTACACCTGGCCACCTCATGTACTCAGCCCTTAACTGCCCACTATAATGACAGTCCAAAGTAGAGGGCCATCTAAAAGTTAAAAATAGCTAAAGATAGAAACACCTATAGACAAAGTAACTGTAAGATTCTGTCACTTTTCCAAATGAAAAGTTAGATTATTTGTCCTTCCTGCTACACCTGGCAGGGCCCCTTCTGATGCCCCTAACATTGTTAATGTTCAGATCAGTCCTTCTAAATCAGATTTATCTCTTTCAGATTAAAAGCCTTTAGGACCCAAATCATGAGGCAACAAGGCTACTGGTCTCTACAAACAAATGAGATCTTCATGATCTTAATTGTTCAGACACCTTATGTCCAAATGAGTCCTGAGAGAAAAATAGGAGAGACATTTCCCCTTGTAGGTATCTGACCCTTGTCAGATAGAAGCAGATGCTGAAGTTGGACTGCCCCCCCTTCAGCAATCCCCCCAAAAAGAATTTTTTGCAGTATTGTCTCTCAGAGGGAATTTGAGGCAGGTAAGAAGTAGGAAAATTTTAGGGCTCATGTAGGTTGCTCAGGAATGGCCCAGACCACCCTCGCTTGGGTAGGAACCATCCATGCCCTCCCTACTCATTCATTATTGGATGGGAATCTCCTGGCTCTGTCCTCCCCATGGGTTAATGTAGGTTCTAAAAGCACCTGAAAAAGAAAAGCACACTCTCTCTGCCAGAGGACTCCACTTGTATCCCCCATGCTCCCTTTGTATTTCCTTTCCTCATTTTTAATAAACCCCATTTATAACCACGTGTTCTGCTTAGATTCTTCCACACAGAAATGCAAGGACCAAGGTCTTCTGAAAACATCGTTTTTGCCATCAACAAACATATTGCTTTAAAATAAAATGAAAGAAGAACATTTTCAGATAAACCAAAGCTGAGGGCATTGGCTACCAACAGGCCTGTAAAACAAGATGCACTTCAGGTCAAAGTGAACTACCCTAAGATGAAGATGAAGATTTACGAAGGGAAAGAGAGTATCGTAAATGTCAAATATGTGGAAAAGTATAAAAGATTGTATTTTTTCTTTTTTATGCAGTGTCAGGGATACCGCAAGGCCTTGTGCATGCTAGGCAAGTGCTCTACCACTGAGCTACCACAGCCCTGCATTCCTCTCCTAATATCCTTTAAAAATAACTATTTAAGTAAAACTAATAATAATACTATGGAGGTTATAACTTATGCAGAATGAAACGATATAAAAATGATGGCTTAAAAGATGAGTAAACTGTTTAAATAAAATCAAACTGTGGTGAAGTTTTTTCATTTATGAAATGAGATGAGAAAGGTGTAATTGTAAGCTGATCAAATATTAACAGCAAGTAAACTGTAATAAGGCTGCATCTTGTAATCCCTGGAACAATCACTAAAAATATACAGAGGCAGAACTAAAAAGCCAATAGAGAAGAAGGAAACTACCTCTCCATAATAAAGGTCATATATGAAAAGTCTGCAGCTAACATCATTCTCAGTGGTGAAAATCTGAAAGCTCCTCCTCCATGATCAGGAACAAGGCAAGGATCCCACTGTCACCGCTTCTATTAAACATAGTACTTGGAGGCCTAACCAGAGCAATGAGACAAGGCATCCAAATTAGAAAGGAAAAAATAAAATTATCTGTCTTTGGAGATGACGTGATCTTTTATATGTTGACAATCTTACGGATTCCACAAAACTGTGGAATTCAGTAAAGTTGCAGAACATAAAATGAACATGCAAAAATCACTTGCGTTTCTGTACATCAAAAATGAACAGTCCAAATGCAACATTAAGAAAACAGTCATATTTGCAATAGCATTGGAATACATAAAATACTTAGGAATAAGCCTAGTTAAAGAGGTGAAAGACTTGTACACCAAAAACAAAGGGAACATCAAATTACAAACCTGTTCAGCAAAGGAAAAAAATTAACAGAGTGAAAGGCAACCCATTCAACAGGAGATGCCAACCATCTGTGTGATAAGGAGTATATTCCCAAAATATATAAGGCACTGCTACAACTTCAGAGCAAAAAATCAATTCATTTCCAAAGTGCTCAAAGACCTTGAGTAGATACTTCCCCCAAAGAAGGCATAAATATAGTAAAAGATACATTAAAAGATGCTCAACATCAACATTCTTCATGGAAATGCAAATTAAAACCACAATGTGATATGATCAAACACCTATTTGGATGACTAGTTTAAAAACAAAACCAAAAAAACAGACAACAAATGCTGGTAAGAATGTGGAGAATTATAACCCCTGTATATTGTCAACAAAAATGTCAATGATACAACTGTTATGGAAAAGAGTATGGAGGTTCATCAAAATTAAAAACAGAACTATCAGAAGATACAACAATCTCATTCCTGGATCTATACCTAAAAGAATTGAAATCAGGGTCTCAAGAGATATCTGCATTTCCATGTTCATTGTAGCTTTATTCACAATTCCAAGATATAGAAGTAACTGAAAAGTGTAAAGTTGATAATAAGTGTTCATCTAATAACAGATCTTAGTTTCCCAATTACATAAAAGGCACCAGATTAAACAAAAGGTGAAATAAACAAACCCATAGGTACAGCTGGAGATTTTAGTACCCCTCTTACAGCTATTCATAGAATAACTTGACAGAAATAATCAGTAAAGTTATAGAAAATTTTTTTAAAAGACTACCCAACAAAGGAATGCATTACATTTCCAGGTGCACTTAGACTATGGTAGATGAAATATAGCAGATGCAGCATCCTGTTTTCCATAATAGTCGTACCATTTTGCATTCTTACCAACCATATGCAAGGGTTAAAATTCCTCCCCAGACCCACCAGCACTTGTAATCTCTGTTTTGGTTTTTGTTTCTTTAGAATAGCCATCCAAATAGGTGTGAGGTTATATCACACTGTGGTTTTAACTTACAATATTTCCATGAAGAGTAGTGACGTTAATCACCCTTTAACATATCTTTGACTGTATCTGTGTGTTCTTCAGAGAAACATCTATTCACAACCTTTGGCCATTTTTAAATTGAATTTTTTTTGCAAAGTATAGCAAGCCCCAAAGAATGAAGACAAGGAAGTGTACTACATTATAAAAAAAGTGGCATGATTTTTCTAGCTTTAAGAGACATAAATTGGGAATATGTGTGACATTGAATTAATGGTGTTCAATAGTGATGGAAGGAGCAAAAAGATAGATCAGGCCTAATTTATTGATATGAGGCCACTAGGCAGAGATTTTGTATTCCATGTTGTTCCTTGAGGGGTGAGCAAGTGCTCTACAGTGTATTCAGTTAGTGGACTCATATATGGAACAGTGTGGCCCCTGCTGAATGCAGATGCAATGGCTGAACTGCCTTGAACATTGTTGGAGAGGAAACCCAACAACTGTAATGCTAGAGTAAATTCATCATGGAGGTTCTGCTCACATCAGAAGAATCCAGAGAACACAGGTTTTAACCATGACTATGAGATGACTTGGTAAGATGAGTCCTAGTATTGTTAAAAACCTCTGTGGTTGCTCTTCTCTATGGGTCAGAAATTACAGTAGAAATTTCAGTCATTAAAGGGGGATCCCTAAATGCAAAGAGCATAACGGAGTATCAGGATGACCAAGTTCAAAACGACAGCACCTAGTTGACATGTGGCTATGGTTATCACAATGGACAGGGAAATCAAAGCTGAAATCACAATTGCTGGCTCTCAGAGATCCATGGCATTGGTTAGATGGTAATGGCATTCCCAGAAAAGAAAGAGGTAGATTTCCACTTGTTATAACTTGCTCTAGATCCATGGAAGAGCCTTAGGTGTGGTGAACAGAAGTCTAATTTGAATCAACAGACTCGTGGCTCCTCAAACAATTCCCAGACTTGAGTCGGTGTAAATACCAGAATCCTTGAGTAAGGAGCCAGACCTGGCAACATTGCCAAAAATGTATACTGCTACTCTTTCTCCCAGTCTTCCCCAAAGATCATTGACCAGGATGACCATGCATCAGGAAAAGGAAAATAATCAAAAGTTTCACAGATCCTGGCTATGAACTGACACTAACTCTGAGATACACAAAACATATCCTGGTCCACCAACTGAAAGCATGGGCTTACAGAAGTCAGGAGATCACTGGGACTGTAGTCCAAGTCCAGTGAGTCCCCAAACCATCTATGGCTATGGCCCCAGTCTGGAACACAGACGGGGAGTAAACACATTCAGCAACTGGGAGTAGGAGCATATAAATGAGAGAAAGCTAAGACAGGACAAATCAATAAAATTAAGTGACAAATTACAGAGAAAATTAACAAAGCCAAAGGTAGGTTCTCTGAAAAAGATTGATAAAATTAGTGAACCTTATCAAGACTGATGAAAAAACCCTAAATTGACAATATTAGGAAAGAAAAAGAAGACATTGAAAGACAGCAAAGAATAAGAAGAAAAGTTTCATGCAAAGGAATTTTATTTTATTTATAATGATAACTTATTAAATGGAATTTTTTAGGAAATGCACAACTTACAAAACTTATACAAGATGAAAATTTCTACCTTAATACCTTTGTATCTATTAAGAAGCTACATTCATTTCTAAGAGTATTTTCACAAATAAAATTTCACTGAAGAACTACATTCAGGGAACTCTTACATCAACTCTTTCAGAAAATAAAGTAGCGAGAAACACTTCCTACTCATTTCATATGACAAAAAAACTGATGGCAAATTCTGATAGCCTAGAAGAAAATTAAAATAAAGGACTAATATCCACAAATAGTTAAATGTAAAAACCTAACATTCCCAAGTCAAATGGAAAATATAAAGATAACATGTTGACAAAATGGGATTTATAAACTGACTTTGGTTTATTGTTAAAAATAATAGAGTCAAAGAGGAAATAGGATCACCTCAATAGCATTTAATTAAATTCAGGAGCCATTCATCCTACAAAAAAAATTGGGACTGGGTATGGTGGTACATACCTATAATCCCAGCTATTTTGGAGGTAAAGATCAAGAGGATTACACTTCAAAGGCAGGTGAGGCAAAAGTTAGCATCTCAATAAACAAGTCAGGTGAGGTGTTTCACACCTGTAATCTCAGCTACACAGGGATGGAAGTAGGAGGACTGCAATCCAAGGCAGGCTCCAGGCAAAAACTCAAGACAGTATCTGAAAAAATAAAATAAAAAATGGCTGAAGGTATGACTTAAGTAACTCAAGTGGCTAGCAAACACAAGGCATTTCTTCAACTTAGTAAAAGCATCTACAGAAAACCTACGGCTAGCATTAGACAGTATTTTTAAATGGGCTTTCTGGGCCTTTCATTCTTCTTCTTGTACTTCCATAATTGGTATATTCATATATGTTTATGGGACAGAAGGGGTCCCATAAGCTCCTTCTGTTCTCTTCACTTTTTTCACCCTTTTCCTTTTCGCTCCTATAACTGGCTAATTTCAAATGACCTGCATCGAGTTTGCTAATTCTTGCTTCTGAATAATTGAGAGAGGGCCCTGCAGAAACTCTTTATTGAGTTTTTCAGTTCTGTCACCGTACTCTTCAGCTCCAGGATTTCAGTTTGGTTGTTTTCTAGTTTCTGTTATTTATTAAGCTTCTAATTTGCTCCTGTTTTCCCTTATTTCATTTAGTTGTCTACCTATATTTTCATGCATCTCATTGAGATTCTCTGAGATGCTTGGCTTGAATTTCTTTTCAGACAAACTGTATATCTCTGTTTCTTTTGGTTCAGTGTTGGAGCTTTCTTTTCTTTGCCTCTGTCTTGCTTCCTGATTCCTTGTTATTCAAATAACCTTGCACTGGTATCTGCACATTTGAAGGAGAAAACCCTTCTTGCAGGTTTTACAGATGCTTTCAGCAAGTTAGAGTCTTCCCCTGTTAGGTCTCTGGCTGATGGAGTTGCAGTTAAGTAGAGTTGAATCTAGACCCTGTGACTGCTGCTGGGTCCAGAGTGGAAACTGTAGTTGGTGGGCCTGATACCAGGGCACTAGTGGGTAGGGGTCCTGTCAGGTCCTTGGTGGAGTGAGCTCTTCAGAAACTTGGTGTGTGCAGCTGCTTCAGGGTTCACAAGTGGTAAGCCTATTGTCATGTGTACTGACAAGTATGGCTTTTCCAGATCTCAAGGAGGGCTCCTGTGGGAGTAATGGAAGGCTCCCAGGCTGGCTGTACTTCCCTAGTCCATGGCTACATTGGGCTAAGGGTCCACAAATAAGACTGAGCTCTTCAGATCTGGGTGTGGGGCCATAGTAGGTGAGCTTCCCAGTGATTTCCTGAATGCACATGAGAAGGGCTACTGCCAACTTCTAGGGCTATTTCAAGATTCACAATGAGACCAAGGTCACATAGCATCACGTGACATTGTCTAGCATTGAATTTTTTCCTTAAGATTGAGAACAAAGCAAAAATGTTCATTCTTGCCATTTTTATTCAGCAGTATACTAGAAGTCTTAGCCAGTGCAAAAAAGGCAACAAAAAAGAAATAGAAACATAAACATTGAAAAGAAGAAAATAAAACTATTAGCAGACAAAATGATTGTCTATATAAAATAGACAAAAAAATCATTAAATTATAGACTTTATGAATTTACTATATGCTAATCTTATTTTAGAACATGTATAAGCATTGATATTTTTTTAAAGGCAGCTGAAGAGAATAAAGAGTATTTCTCCACGCAAGATACCTGGATCCAGTTCTCCCCACACCATTCAATTTCCATGTGGTGAAGAATATGTCAATTTTGCTGTTTATAAAACTCCCTTAATGGAGGAGGTACCACTGTGAGGGGGAAGGTAAACACAGAGGGTGAAGGAGGGTGAATATGATGGATGCATTTTGTATTTGTGTATGAAAATAGAACAATGAAACCTGTTGAAATTGTTCAAAGAAGGGGACAGGGAATGAGGGAGAATGGTGGAGGGGGTGAATCTAATTAAGATATGTTGTATGAATGTATGTAAATGTCACAATGAATTCCCTCTGGACAACTGTTATATGCTAATAAATTTTTTTAAAAAAACCTTTCTTCACATACAGTGCTGGTTCTGTCTTTTTCTAGGTAAATCACTTCTACAGACATGCAGAGGGTAGACTTAAAGACAAGTGACCAGAAACTGACCATTAGAATGTCATTTCAATAATCCAGATGAGAAACAATGAGAGGCCAGGCAATGGTTATACAAATGAAGAAGAAGACATAACTTTTAAAAAAAAATGCTGAGGCAATAACTTTGAAAGGAAGATGTGGGCTAGTGAAATTGTGCTTTTGTTTGCAAGTATGCTTTGCAATTCCACAGGTTTTGCATAGTATCAAAAGTAAAAGAAAAAGAATTCAATGTACGTTTTCATCCCTGGTTAAGTGCAGTACTGACTATATCGTACTGCCTAGCAAGTCTCAAGGTGCTTAGGTGGAGAAAAGATAGAAACAAGTCAAGATGTGGTGTTTGATGTCATCGTATGGATATCTCTGCATAACTGAAATAGTCATAGTCATTCAATTTTATCAAAATATTCAGGCTTCCATTTTGGCAAACATAGAGGAGACATGTATGACACAGTGATATTTTTAATCTGCCTAACAGCATTGTTGCATATCATATTTTATGATAACCATAACACATCCAGCAAGCAGTGTGGAGTCCCAGGAGTAGCCTACAGTGGGGGAAGCTAAGAAGAGTCATCCATGGAACATGGATCAATAGGCAGATTTAGACACTTGCACCCTGTAGTCTCAATAGTGACAGTGAGTGGTAGAAAAGGCTGTGGTGTTGACAGCAGATCTCTTAATCCAGGTACAGTCACCTCAAATTCCTGTGAACGCACTCTCCCTCATAAAAACTGCTGAAGAAAGAACAGTGAGCAAGGAAGTACTGTCACGATCTCCTGGCATTCCTCAAGTGGCAGAGATGGTGAACAATGGTCGTAATCCCTCCTGGAATGCTAAGGGAGGCTTATACCATAGAATGGAGTGGATTTGCTCAGAATCCAGCTAAATTATAAATGTTCATTAACAAAACCAGTGGCTGGAAAATTTTAACTCTGGGTCCTGCTGTTGTAACTAGACCATTAGTCGCTGACCTCATATCCTTCCTTTCCCCTTTCTGTACTAACTTAACCATGACTACTTAACTTATATGATTCCACTTACAAAAGCCCAAACAAATAAATAAACCTGAGCCTAAATGCTTAACAATAAATATAGTCAATAGGACTATAAAGTAAAGCAAAAACATAATTACAATAAAAATTATGATAATGGTTACCTTTGTGAAGGGGAAGGTGTTGGTGACTGGGAAGAAGTAAGGAAGATGCCGTATGTCTTTGGATTGGGTGGTGATTTCCATGAGTTGTTGCTTTTTCTTTTATTTCTTTAAAATTTTTTTATAGCAGTACTGGATTTGACTGCAGGGCCTTGCTATGCAGAGGTTTAAGCTATGTCCCTGTCCCTTTTCAGATAGGATCTCATTTTTGCCCAGGGTCAGCTTGGGACCAAGATTGTCCTATATGCAGCCTCCCTTATAGCTGGAATCATAGGCAAGCACTATTACACTTAGCTAGTTGGGCTATATTTTTGCCCAGGGTTGGCCTCAAACCAAGATCCTCCCCATCTCTGTTTCCTGAGTAGCTAGGATTATGGGCTTTAGCCAAAATGCCCTGTTCCATGAGTTTTTTCTTCATAGCAAAAAGTTATATCCTTGATTAAACTAAGCATGGCCAATAAAATGTGAGTAGAAGTCATTGGATATAGCTTCCAGGAAATGTTTTTTTAAAGGATATAGTCTTCTTGGGGAGGTACCTAGTATGTTCTTCCCTCCTCTTCTTTTGCTTGTAATTTACAAATGATGGTTGGAGCTCCAGACATCATTTTGAACCACAGGTGATCGTCAGGATAAAATTGTATGCTGAAGGCAATGAGCAGTAAAAATAGAACTCTGATCCCCTGATGACTACGGATCCACTTCTCCAGCCTTAGATTTAGGATTTCTTTTATTTGAGAAGGAAATAAACATCACTTATTTGGGCTACATTGTGTTTTCTCTTACTTGTAGTCAAACAAAATTTTAAGTAATGCAGCTGGTTTGGAGTTTAATATCCAAAGGAAAAGTGCTTCCATGAAGGAATGAAATGATGGATCCACTGAACTGAACAGTGAGACTGTGACTGGCTATATCTTTTACTGATAAAAACCCTAAGTAAACCCTCTGGCTTCACTTGCATTTAGTTGACTTAAAAATCACTAATTTTGGAGGTCAGTTGCTGATCAATGCATTATTAGTTGCTTACCAGCTTTGCTGTGGATAATGCCTCTGCCATGCGGATTATGATAACAGTTGTCTAAGTTACTTTTCAGGGACTTCAAGACTGCTTTTGCTGAAAACACTGACTCTTCATTGGGCCTGCAGTTGTCTAAGGTGGCTGGAACTATATGAAAACACTTGGCATCTTTGCCTTCCTTTGTGTGTGACCCCTTTGCTGCCTTAATATTTGGGTCAGAGTCTATTCAGCTCTGCATGTGGACATGTTGATCATTTGAGAAATGTTTTGTCCAGAATTATAATACAGAGTGAACTTGACCTAGACCTGCCTAGTCTCTCTCCCTTTCTTCGAGGCTAAAGACACCTACCAGCTACTATGAACAGAAACACCAGACCATGAAAGGAGCAGAAGAGGTGACCACTGAGCTCCTGGAAGTTCTCTTCTTATTCCCAGAAAAGACATAATTTTCCTGCCCTTTATTAGCCCTCTCTCCCTCACTATTCCTATCCCGAATCTATGACCCCTCAATGCCCCTGGAGTTGAGAAGCTGATTTGTGGGCAAAGCTCTCTCTTCTGTATCTTTGCCCACTGAATAAAATTTTTCTTTTCCCCCAACCCTCATCTCTTGGACATTGATTTTTCTCTGGGATATTAACTTCTGGACTTGAGTTTGGCAACATGTCTAACCAACTGTTTATCTAAGCACAAAGCCAAAAAGAATTATGAGAAAAATGGATTATGTGCTGGACAAGTTAATTGACCCTATATACTTAAAAAAATCAAATTCATATCACCCTCTGCTCAAAACCTTCCAAAGACTATCTTTATTCAGAGTATAAACCAAGGTGCTTGCTATGGCAACCAGCCTTACACTATCTTACCCTCCAGGACTTTTAACCCCTTTAATTCTAGTATCAGTTGTTCATATGTCCCACTCATATTAACCTCTATATTGACAGTAGACCATGCCAGACATTCTCTGCCATAGGGCCTTTGCACTGTTTCCTCTACCCAGGAGCACTGTTCCATTGAGAGCCACACTTGTTCCTGCTACAGTTTGAATGCGTCCCCCAAAGTTCATGTGTTGGAAATTTAATTCCCAATGCAACACTGTTGGGAAGAGAGGCCTAATAGGTTAAGAACACTCTGCTGTCATGAATGGATTAATGTCATTATTGCAGGAGCAGGTTAATACGTCAAGAGTAGGCTTGTTATAAAGTAAGTTCAGCCCTCTCTTGTACTCCTGCTCTCATGCTATCTTGCCCTTCCACCTTCTGCCATGGGATGACACAACACAAAGATCATCATTAGGTACTGGTGAAATGTTTTTGGACTTCCCATACTCCAGAACTGTAAGCCACATAAACTTCCATTTTTATAAATCACCCAAATAAATCAAGGGAGGGAGTCCCAGGATGATGTCTTCAAATTAAGGTCCTTAAGTTAGTTACATCTGCAAATAAGTGAAAAGGAACTAAGGCAGCTCCCTCACTTTCTTCAAGTCTTTGTCTATATGCGATCTTTTCAATGAGGTTAAATCTGTCAAATCAATCTAAAATCACAACCACTCATCCTAAAAATATTTTATGTTCTTCATATTTAATAGAATTTATCACTTTCTAATACACCACATAGTTTATTCTCTTCACAGTTCTGTTTATGTTAGCTCAGGAAAGGCAGAGATGTTTGCTCAGTAGTATATTCTAAAAATCTGGTATATAATAGAGTTCCATAAGTATTTGTTGAGTCAGTGAGTTTTTTGAGATAATCAGAGTTTCTGCTTCTGACACAAAAAAGTAGTAGTATTGTACAGTGACAACTTGACCTGGTTTTCCTGGGACTTTTCTGGCTATAACATCAATAATCTCACTCCCAGAATTCTGCTCAGTTTCAGACACACCAGTATGATCAGTTATCTAGAGTTTGGAAGGCAGTTGAGTGATCATTAGGGATGGCTCCTGTTCAACATTGCTCAGTAGAAAGAATGATAGATGGAGAACTGAGAGAGGACAAGTGAAACCCTCCCCTCAATATGGAAGAATATCAAGCCACAAGGAAAAATTTTCCAAGCTTCCAAAGGTTTAAAAAGTAGATCATATACATAGGAACAAGAATTAAACTAACTTTGGACCTTTCCTCAGTAACACTTGATTCAAAAAATAAATGAGTAATATTTTAAAGTATCAAAAGGAATGAAGTCTGTACCTAAAATTTTGTGTCCAGCAAATTGTCAATTTGAGGATATGATGGAAATATCTTCAGGCTTCTAAGAATCTCTCTCTCTCTCTCTCTCACTTACTCGCACAATACACACACACACACACACACACACCCCTGAAAATCCTCTTGGAAGATGTTCTCTAAAAAGAAGGGAAAACAACCCAAGACTTCTTTGAGTAAATGTAATCAAAGGGAGATAGGCAGGCTATATTAGTTGGGTATATAGGCAGTTTTATAATCCCAAGACTTGGGAGGCTAAGGCTGGAAAGAGGATGGTGAGTTTCAGGTCAGCCAGGGCTATGTAGTGAGACCTGACTCAAAAAATAAAACAAAACAAAAAAAGCAAAAGGAAGAGTGGAAGAAAAGAGATTCTTAACAACCCAATCTACCAACATTGGAATCTTGGGGCCAGTCCCTCAGTGAAGGTATCCTTCAGTAGTGTGGAACTGTTTTCAGCACAAAGGAAAGAAATAAATAAAAATGTATGTTGAAAGCTGTTGAAAAGTGGGGTTGGGAGATAAAGGGGTAAAGGAGAGTAATGGAAGGAGGTGAATGAACCAAAGTAAAGTACACCCACTGTGGGTGTACTTTGAGACACCCCTTTGAACATCAACTTAAATATTAATAATGAAAAACAGGACTGAAAAATAGGTGGGGGGAAGGTATTAGTGGGAGGAGGGAGGGTGAATGAAGGAGATTAAGGTGACCATATATGGTAGACAAACTTCATATACCTATATGAAACAGAACTAAGAAACCTCTTGCAATTGCTTTAAGTGGGACAGGGAAGAGTTTGAGGGGGGAGAGACAGTGGGGCCAATGTAAACAATGTACAATGTAAGTCTAATCGGAATTGTCACTATGAATCCCCCCCATATAATGAATATATCCTAATAAAAAATTATAAAAGGAAGGAAGGAACGAAGGAAGGAAGAGAGGGAGGGAGGGAGAGCGAGAAAGACAAAAGAAAGAAAGAAAGGAAGGAAGGAAGGAAGGAAGGAGGGAAGGAAGGAAGGAAGGAAAGAAAGAGAAAGAAAGGAAAGAAAGAAAGAAAAAACGAAACTGCTTCTAGGATCAGTGCCACTGGGATAGGAGCCTAGAGAGCCATAGCTGGGCAAACGCCCCTTCCTCTAAGGCCGAGAGCACATTTCTGGGGAGATTCCCCAAGACCGATGGGCCGGTCACCCAGCAGCAGGGCAGCCCTTTTCTCCTGGTTAGGCGGGTCCAGTCAGGATTATATCCTTTGTAATAAACCAGTATTAGGAAGTGGAGTCTTTAACTGAGGTCCTGTGAACTTCTATAGTAAATTATTGACCCTGAGCAGGGGTTGGGGAAACCCCCGATTTATAACCAGTTGGTGAGAAGCACACCAGGTAACCTGGGACGTGCTATTGGCATCTAAAGTGGGGGAAGTCTTGTAGGATTGAGCTCTTAACTTGTGGAGTCCAAGCAACTTCCAGCAATTAGTGTCGAATTAAACTAAATTGTGAGCCTGGTGTCCACAGAAAACTAGAGAACTGTTTGATATGGAACAGAAAACCTACATACACTCACAGTTGGCGTCAGAAGTATTGTAGGTTTGGAAACAGTTTTACAGCTTGTCCTTTTCTGTGGGTATTTACGTCTCTGTGACACAAAGGAAATCAAGGTTCAGAAGACTCTAACAACAAATAGCCTGAAGGACTGAAGGTGAAATTCAAACCCAGGTCTTTTTACAGCCTTATATTTGGGGAGGGATAGTGAAGGGAGAGTAGAGGAATAGATTCAATTTTTGAAACTTGAAAGAATCACAGCCTGTGTCAAAGAAAAAAAATACACTTTAAATATCTTTAGCTCATCTTGATTAAGCAGAGAGGGAGAAACAGAAATTCTCTAGAATTCTACTGGAATTCTACAGAAATGACTGTTGCCAGAAGCATTTATTGATGGATACTCAAATGATTGAGAGAACCAGAAAGGAAGGAAATTTTTTTTTCTTCATTTTTTTTCTTTTATTCATATGTGCATACAATGTTTGGGTCACTTCTCCCCCCTCCCCCCTGCCCCTTCCCTTCTCCCCAACCCCCTCCCTCTCCCCCACTACCCTCCTCGGTACCAGGCAGAAACTATTTTGCCCTTATCTCTGATTTTGTTGAAGAGAGAGTATAAGCTATAATAGGAAGGACCAGGGGTTTTTGCTAGTTGAGATAAGGATAGCTATACAGGGAGCTGACTCACATTGATTTCCTGTACATGTATGTTACCTTCAAATTAATTCTTCTCAAACTAACCTCTTCTCTAGTTCCTGGTCCCCTTCTCCTATTGGCCTCTGTCCCTTTCAAGTACCTGCTTTAGTTTCTCTGCGTTGAGGGCAACAAATGCTATCTAGTTTTTCAGGTGTCTTACCTATCCTCACCCCTCCCTTGTGTGCTCTAGATTTATCGTGTGATCAGAGTCCTGTCTCTTTGTTGTGTTTACCCTTGAACTAATGTCTACATATGAGGGAGAACATATGATTTTTTGGTCTTTTGGGCCAGGCTAACCTCACTCAGAATGATGTTCTCCAATTCCATCCACTTACCAGCGAATGATAACATTTTGTTCTTCATGGCTGCATAAAATTCCATTGTGTACCACATCTTCTTAATCCATTCATCAGTTGTGGGGCATCTTGGCTGTTTCTGTAACTTGGCTATTGTGAATAGAGCTGCAATAAACATGGGTGTGCAAGTGCCTCTGGAGTAACCTGTGTCACAGTCTTTTGGGTATATCCCCAAGAGTGGTATTGCTGGATCAAATGGTAGATCTATGTTTAGATTTTTAAGAAGCCTCCAGATTTTTTTCCAGAGTGGTTGTACTAGTTTGCATTCCCACCAGCAGTGTAAGAGGGTTCCTTTTTCCCTGCATCCTCACCAACACCTGTTGATGGTGGTGTTGCTAATGATGGCTATTCTAACAGGGGTGAGGTGGAATCTTAGCGTGGTTTTCATTTGCATTTCCTTTATGGCTAGAGATGGTGAGCATTTTTTCATGTGTTTTTTGGCCATTTGAATTTCTTCTTTTGAGAAAGTTCTGTTTAGTTCACTTGCCCATTTCTTTATTGGTTCATTAATTTTGGGAGAATTTAGTTTTTTGAGTTCCCTATATATTCTGGTTATCAGTCCTTTGTCTGATGTGTACCTGGCAAATATTTTCTCCCACTCTGTGGGTGTTCTCTTCAGTTTAGAGACCATTTCTTTTGATGAGCAGAAGCTTTTTAGTTTTATGAAGTCCCATTTATCTATGCTATCTCTTAGTTGCTGAGCTGCTGGGGTTCCATTGAGAAAGTCTTTGCCTATACCTATTAATTCCAAAGTATTTCCTACCCTTTCCTATACCAACTTTAGAGTTTGTGGTCTGATATTAAGATCCTTGACCCATTTTGAGTTAATCTTGGTATAGGGTGATGTACATGGATCTAGTTTCAGTTTTTTGCAGACTGCTAACCAGTTTTCCCAGCAGTTTTTGTTGAAGAGGCTGTCTTTTCTCCATCACATATTTTTAGCACCTTTGCCAAAGATAAGTTGGTTATAGTTGTGTGGCTTCATATCTGAGTCCTCTATTCTGTTCCACTGGTCTTCATGTCTGTTTTTGTGCCAGTACCATGCTGTTTTTATTGCTATTGCTTTGTAATATAGTTTGAAGTGGGGCATTGTTCTTTTGACTGAGTATTGCCTTGGCTATTCGTGGCCTCTTGTGTTTCCAAATAAATTTAACGGTTGATTTTTCAATCTCTTTGATGAATGTCATTGGGATTTTGATGGGAATTGCATTAAACATGTAGATTACTTTTGGGAGTATCGACATTTTTACTATGTTGATTCTACCAATCTATGAGCATGGGAAATCTCTCCACTTTCTATAGTCTTCCTCAATCTCTTTCTTCAGAAGTGTATAGTTTTCCTTGTAGAGGTCACGCATGTCCTTTGTTAAGTTTACACCTAGGTATTTGATTTTTTTTGAGGTTATTGTAAATGGAATTGTTTTCATATATCCTTTCTCAGTTTGTTCATTGTTAATGTATAGAAATGTTAATGATTTTATATCCTGCTACCTTGCTATAGCTGTTAATGGTGTCTAGGAGATTTTGAGTAGAGTTTTTTTGGTCTTTAAGGTATAGGATCATATCATCTGCAAATAGAGATATTTTGACAGTTTCTTTACCTATTTGTATTCCTTTTATTCCTTCTTCTTGCCTAATTGCTCTGGCTAGGAATTCCAGTACTATGTTGAATAGGAGTGGAGATAGTGGGCATCCTTGTCTGGTTCCTGATTTTAGAGGGAATGGTTTCAGTTTTTCTCCGTTAAGTATAATGCTGGTTGTAGGTTTGTCATATACAGCTTTTATAATGTTGAGGTGCTTTCCTTCTATTCCTAGTTTTCTTAGAGCTTTTATCATGAAATTGTGTTGGATCTTATCAAAGGCTTTTTCTGCATCTGTTGAGATGATCAAGTGATTTTTGTCTTTGCTTCTGTTAATGTGGTTTATTACGTTTATTGATTTTCATATGTTGAACCACCCCTTCATTCTTGGGATGAAGCCTACTTGGTCGTGGTGAATGATCTTTTGGATGTGTTGTTGAATTCGGTTTGCCATTATTTTATTGAGGATTTTTGTATTGATGTTCATTAAGGAGATTGGCCTATAGCTCTCCTTTTTTGGAGGTGTCTTTGCCTGGTTTGGGGATAAGTATAATACTGGCTTCATAAAATGTGTTAGGCAGTTTTCCTCCCCTTTCTATTTCATGGAATAGATTAAGGAGGGTTGCTATGGAAGGAAATTTTTAAAAGAACCCTGATGGATGGAGCATGTCAAAGGAACACAGGAGCTAACTTGATAGTACTCTCAATGACCAAACTAAAACAGTGTAGACCACAAAATAAAAATGTAATATCAGAATATAACCCAATATGTAAAATAAATATACAAGTCCGTACTGGCATAAATGCATACATATGTACATAGATATATAAATTTATGAGGGCGTCCCTCTCTAGGAAGAGAAGCTTAATTCCCATCTCTTCCTCATTGAGAATGGGTAGACAGAGGGACTCGCTGCCAAAGCATAGAGTAGAAAAAGGAAAAACAGAAAAACTTTCCACGTAAGCAAGGTTAATATCACTTGTGATGTCGTGTACCTCAACATACAGTAAGGTGAGAAGGACATTTCACTCAATGGTACTCTTTCTAAAACTTCATAACCACAGTCTAATCATAAGAAAACATGAAATAAATCCAAGTTGGGGGATATACCAGACAGGTATTCCTTAAGATTATGAAAATCATGAAAAACAAGGGAAGACCAAGAAAATATCACAAGCATGTGAAATCCTAGATGGGACCCTGGAACAAAAAGAAGCATTAAGGGAAAATTGGTAAACCCAAACAATATCTGCAGTACAGTCAGCAGTACTGTACCAATGTTAACTTAGTTAACTTATTTTTTTCAAAATAAAAAGTTAAAAAGAAATTGAAACCAGCAATCAGATCATCAGTACAGGAAACTTCAAAAGGCATAAATGTTTTTGAGAAAATAAAACAATAGAGTAACAATTGCCCTTTGTTTAGAAGGTTATTTCAAATATATACATCCCTACTACTCTACAAGTTAAACCTTTACTTACTTTGCATCTTTTCATGGTAAAGACTCTAGGTATCCTTAATGAAACAGGTGGAGATTTGCTGTAATATCAAAATATTTGCTTTAGTTGTTCCAATGACAAGTAGCCTATAATCTTTAACCAAAAGCAAACAAACCAACGAGCTTAAGTTTGTTAGCAGAAACCATGGAGGCTGTAGAAAGCCATTCACTTGAAGGTATACGCCATTCTTCATAGGAGGTTGGTTACCCTCTTTGGAAAGAGGAATGGTTAGCCTTCACTGATGTCTGACACTGATGTACTAATTTACTCAGTCAGAATAAAAGTACCATGTAGATTTTCTCAGAAGTAGAACACTGTTTATAGGTATTCCTTCTTGTTAGAAAAAGGTAAGTTTAAAGTTAGAATGAAGTATCTCTAATATGTTATTTAAACTATAGTTCAGTATATCAGTTCTTGAAAACTGGAAAGAGATACATCCAAAAAACGTAACACAGAATTAGTATCAAGAATACATAATGAACTCCTAGAAATTAGTAATGAAAAAGATAAGAGAAAGGGAAAAGGATATGAAAGAATAAAAAAAAGAATGGTCATAAAACTTATGAAAAAATGTTCAACTTCACAGTAAACAAGGCAAATGACATGCAAACTACAAAGACATATCATTTGTCACTCGTGTAAATGGCATAGGAAGCCATCACACAGTCCTGGTGGGCATGTAAATGAGTGTGGAGCTTTTGAAGAGCAGGTGGCATTATCCAGTGAACTTGGACATACGCTTACCCCCAGACCTGTCAGTTCCACTCCTGGGTACTTGCTTAGAGCAGCAATTCAGTCTTCACTCAATAGCATGGGGAAATTAACCTGCATTGCTCTGCCACTGCTTCTGTCACTTACTCATTGTTTGCTCTGGTCAAGTTACTTGACTACTTTCTGTGCTTCTTCTTCCTGGTCTATACAATAGAGACAGTAACAGTACTTTGCTATAGGGTTATTGCAAACATGGAATGGGGTCATTTATGTACCGGAAACCCCTTCACATATAGTCTACCTCACCCTAGAGAAGCTCTTGTATGTTTGTTTGTATAAGGAGACAGGGACATGGCTGTTTATTGCAATAGTGTTTGTCATAGCAAAAATCTAACAATCTAAAATTTAACAATCTAAATTGTAATTAGCAAAAGTAACAAAAATCAATAAATAACATCAATATTCATATAATGGAATATTATATAACTGTTTAAAAGAATGAACTAGACTTAAATGTAGTTCTTCCATAGATTTCAAGAACATCATTGGATGAGGCATCAAGTTACAGATGAAAGCATACAATATAAAAAAATTAATACATAAGCCTGCAGCACAATACTTCCTATAATAATAGTACAAACATCATGGAAATTATAAATTCCAAAATCAGGACGGGGGCTATACAACTTTGTTTTATAATGTCCTACTTATTTAAAAAAAAAAAAAGGCCTGATGTATACAACTGAAACAAAATACTACAATTCCACAAACCTGAGGATTGGTTCATGAATGTCATTTATATCGTGTTTTCTGATTTTCTTAGGCCAGAAACATATTTTAACTTTAAAAAATCACACTTTGGTGATTAATTGAACACGTGGGTGGTAGGGAGAGAGAAGGCTTTTGGCTGACTTCCAAGCTTCTGCCTTAAATGACAGAGTGGTACCATTTGTCAAGATCAGGACTGTGGGGGAATTGCCATCTTTAAGCAATCACCTCATCATATAAATCAGAAAAAGGAGGGAAGTTAACCTAATTTAAACCATCCAAGGTAACAAAGGAACTTTATCTTCAAAATAGAGCTCGGGAAGTGACCTGAGCACAACCATCAAGAATGAGCAATTCTAAGTCTTGGCTCAAATGCTCCTGTACAAATGACCTCAAGTTTTTTTTTTTTTTTTTATGTCTTTGCTGGATAAATAGAAATCACCATGTATTCAGAAGAAAGTAAGATCGATTATTTAATAATTATAGAAGAGTTGAAATGTAAAAACTCATTTAAAGCCAATAGAAACTGCTCAGTGCTATTTTTCAAGGAAACTGGAAAAATGGTTTGTCAAAAGAATATGTTTGAGTTTACATTTAGATTGTGAAATATGAAGGGAAAATGTAGCAGCATGTTAACTTAAAATGCCTTGATAAAAAATTACCATGTCTGCTTGAGCTGTATGAGAACAGCTTTGGAAGAAGGAACTAGGATCAATGAATTATGTAAGTGTAAACATGGGCGAGATTGGAGACATAACATCCCAGTGCTTTCATTTCCCAGAAGAGAAAGCTGAACTTTACATAGTCAGGGAAGTTGCCTGAGGAACACGAATGCAAATGGGGGCCAGGTCAACTCCCACATCAATGCTTTTTCAGGTCTCAACTTTTTTTATTCTGCCTCTTCTCTCACCCCATCATCTTTTGTTGTTTATTTGGTAGCAATATGCTTATTAACTGCTCTCCATGATTTAAGTCCATATCTTGTTTCAGACTCTTGGGCTTGGCTATGCTTTGGAATTGAGGTGTTTTAGTGATTTGAGGAAGGTAACATACAGGGTACATGTATATTTCTGAATGGTACATACAGGGTATATGACGTAAATACCTACAGCAAGATCTGACACATCATCCAATGATTGACCTGGAAACGAAATTGAAAGTCAATAAGGACTACACAAGTGGAATGTAAGTGATGACTATATGAGGAATGTCCCCTTTCATCTTAGCTAGAATCTTGAATGAGAACAAAGTGATTGCAATTGTGAAAGGATCTGCTTCACTAAAGGCAAGATTACAAATTATAAGAAAGGCTTATATTCAATATGGAGAAACTTCTACTGACCTGGGTTGAATACCAACCACAGAAGTATATCCCTCTTAGCAACATGGCCATCAAGACCAAAGCAAAAAGTTTGCATGTGATGTTGAAAAAAAAAGCTGGAACTGATTAGGATATTAATTTACTGCTATATCTGGTTGGCTTAAACAATCTAGGAATTATTATTAATTACCTAATGTGAAAGTGAGCAGTGAGTCTGTAAGTGCCCATTTGAAGGTAGCTGAATAATTTTTGGAAACTAGGTCAGCAGATTGTGAAGGGAAATCACTTGCCAAAGCAAATCTTCAATACAGATGAGAAATTACCCCCTACACACACACACACACACACACACACACACACACACACACACACAAACACTTATTCTGGGAACAGATGCTTACAAAGACTTTCATCCATAAGGAAGCCAAGTCAGTTCCAGGTTTCAGGCTTTTAAGGACAGTCTTAACCAATTTTGCAGGCTACAAATCAAAACTTTTTGTGATCTGGCCATTCAAGTATATCAATAAGCACACACTCCAGTGTCCAGGAGCAATTACAAGTAATAAATCAGCCAGATCCTTGTCCAAAATGCTTCCTGAATTGCAAAATTTTTGATCTTGAATGTCCCCCAAAGACCCATGTATTAAGGCTCCATTCCCAGGAGGTAGCAGAAATGTGACGAGGTGGAGCCTAGTGAGAAGACCTTTGGTTATTGGGGGCATGTGCCCAAAAAGAATGTGGGCTCCCCCCTGCTTTCTCATTGCTTCCTGGATGATGAGGGGAGCAGTTTTGCTCTGCCAAGTGTTCCTGCCACTATGGGCCACTTTACCTCAGGCTCAGAGTTGGGGGCCAATCGATCATGGACTGGAACTTCTAAAACTATGAGCCAAAATAAACCTTGTCTCTTCACAAGCTTGTTAGCTCAGGTATTTTTTTATAGAGATGGAAGTATGACTAACACAGAAACTTGTAGCTGAAAAGGTGAAAAGCAAAGAAACATAAATAGAGAAATCAAGATGTTAGATAGGAGTCAACGTGTGTTGCTTGTTAGATCAAAACTCCAGTCATCAAGGGAGTTTTGAAATAAAAGGGCTTATTAAGCAATGCCGATGCTGATCCAAAAAAGAAAGGACCAGGGTTCTCAAAACCCTCAGCAGCAGAACTAGGTAGCATTTTTGTTTTTGTAAACTTAGGGGAAGGAAAGCACTTTCACCTACATTGGTTATAGATAAAAGGGGTGGAATAGAGTAGAAAAAGCTTTGGGATAGGAGGAAGTCCATAAGGAGAAGTAGCTGCTGCTTTGGGATTCACTTTGGTTAACAGTTTGTGTGCTACAGAATGGGTGGCCCTGGTGGTATGGTGGGATTTAAATCAAGATTTCAGTATAAACAGTCTTTCTGTCAGTTTTCTCTGGGAGCTATTAACTGATCAACTTATCAGTTCCTCCCCTCTCCCACTTTATCCCTCCATCATTAAATTGAGGACATCTCTGAACATTTCTCTTTATCATCACAATAGGAAGAGATACAGCCACTTCTACTTCTGCCTTGGATCCTTCTCAGGTCCTTTTCTAGTCCACAGAATCCTTTCAATAAACCACTTTTTCATGAGGCAGTCTGAATGAGAGTCTGATCTTTATACTACCAAAAGTTACTTAGACTACCAGCTACCATGTCACACTGAGTGCCTCTTTTATCACCAGAACCTCTCCTTTAGGTTCCAGAAAAAGATCTCCAGTTTCCTTCCTTGGGAAATGTTAAGAATATTAATTATACATCTACTTGAACTAGTTCTAGTGGAACCAGAGTGGCCCAAATCACACTCCCTGGGCTTATGTTTATCCAGTCAGTTGAGGTTGGTCTTGGTTTAACCCACGCTCTTCTCTGCTTCAAGAGGCTGAGTCATATCATGTAGTTGTTGGGAACTCATTCTCCAAAGAGACTGAAACAATTTGGAAATACAGATTATCACACAGATAGTGTATCTTATTGAAAATGGTGACTATTTGAACACCAGATGCTGTCATTAGGCAAACTTTGTGCAGCACTCTCAGCTCTTTTGCTTTAGAAGAGCCACATATGCAAATCACAAAGGACTTATTATTCTAAATAAGTATATGTTACTCACGACTGAAGTTTAATTTTAAATTGAACTTTAGAAAAATCTAACATAGTAAATAAAAACTTTTAATAGTCTAATGGGGGGATGTCATTTTTAAGAATGTGATGAACTAAATCCAAGACTGACCTACTAAAATATGAAAGGATTTCTTTAAGATATTTGTAAAATGCATTAATAAACTGTCAAAAAAAGAGAAGAATTGTTGAAGGTCAAAATCAAGTGAACAAAAGAAACCAGAGTGGTCAGAACACGACAGTTAGAGTTGGGTGATTTGGGGTCTGTTTTGAGGTCTGACAATAACTCAAGGATTATATAGGGGAAGAACAAAGGCAGGGACAAGAGGTATTCACAGTCATGCCATCCTCATCCAAGTCTGGTCTGGTTGACAATTACTTCAGGTCTCACCATGTGTGGTCATGCTTATGCCAGAGAAGTCATCACCACTTGGATGGTAGATTAAGCTCCTGTCATGAGATGACCACCTGACGGCTGGCTGCTCCTTGAATTTGAAATAAGCTGGGGAGGAGAAATAACTCAAAGAAAGAATAGGCCAGAGGATCAAATGAACTCAGTCACAACACTGACTGGGTCTTCCTTCCAATCCCCAGTTATAAAAGAGCCCCATTATAATATCTTCTAATGAACATCGAAGCATAAGTGAATTATTTAAGCATAATTCCTAAGATAGAGGAGAAAATAGTGCAAAGTAATATTTGAGTAGCTAAGAATTTCCCAGAAATTTTGTGATAGACAATTCCAAACTGGAAAAATAAAAGGTAGTACTCATTTAGGTAGATCATAGTGAAACTGCATAATATTAAAGGAAAAAGAATAAAATCTTAAAAAAGCAGATGCAGTGATGAGAGATTGCTTAACAGAAAAAAATTGCAGTAACTTTTTCAATGGCAACAATGTAAGGCAGAAGACAATGGAACAATATCAAGCAATATCAATGGAGCATAAAAACAAACTAATGCTCAACTGAGAATTGTTCAGGGAAAATAGCTTTCAAGAATAAAGGCAAAATGAAAGTATTTTCAGACAAATAAAGGCATAGAGGTTGTCTCATAGACCTTTGGTCAAAGGAAAATTTCAATGGCATGGTTGAGGAAGAAGGCAAGTTAACCAAGTAAGAAGATTTAAGATGTGGAAGGACTGAGAAACAAAGAAAATGATAAATTTGTGGCTAAGTCAAATGAAATATCAACTAAAACAATATTGTTAGTTAGGTTTCAGGGGTTAAAAGTAGAAATAAAGTACACTACTATAATTACCTAAAAAGGAAGAAGCTCTAAGGTAATTTTTTAAAAATGAAAATTTAAAATTAAGTTATATAAGTATGGATTTTAAATGTATAACTTTAAAAGTAGCAGGAGAGAGGGAAAACTATCCAAAGTTAGACAAAAAGGGAAGAAAAAAATTGGAAAGGTTGAACTAGTAAGGGTAAAACATGATAGTAAACAAATCTAGGTACATTATACTTATAACCAACGATGGGACTAAATTCCCCCTTTAAAGGCAAAAATGATCAAAATACAATGATATGCCATTTATAAGAATGTTATTTTTAATCTAAAAAGAGAGGAAAAGCCATAGGCCATAGATTCTAAACTCTATGTAAGTGGTATGGCTATATTAATATCAGAAAAATAGAGTTTAAGGAAAAATCACAACTAGAGATAAAGAAAAAGTGGATCAATTTTAAGCTTCCAATAACTCATAATATAGCTGCAAAATTGTAAAGCAAAACCAACAGAACTTCCAGGAGAATTTGAAAAATCTACCACCATGGTGGATGATTTCAACATACCTCTTCAAACAAGCAATTGACAGTTGAAGATCATGAAAGATGTACATTTGAACAGCTTCATCAACAGGAATGACCTAATGAAGAGAACTGAACCACTACACCAAACAATTAGAGAAGTCATTCTTTCCAAGCACATATTCAGCATCTATACAAAGGAAATTATTAAAGGACTTCAAAATTTTTCAAAATTTGATACCAGACAATCCATATTTTGTAGTCACAATCTAATTAAGGTTTAATGCAATACAAAGATAACTTTCTAATTATTTTTCTGGATCATGAATGTTTGACAATTCTAAGAGCACTAAATAATTCATGGATAAGAAAGAAAGCATGAGAATTAGAAAATATTTAGAGTGGAATGGTAATATTAATAATGCATAGTAACACCTGTGAGGAGCAGTCAAAATTGCCTTTATAGGGGCATTTATAACTTTAACTACATATTTATATTATAAAATAACAAAGCTGTATGTAGAGGTAAGTATTCAGCTTGAGAAATTAAAACTAGAACAGAATAGGCCCAACCAAAAAAAAGCGAATAAATATGAATGAGAACAAAAATTTAAGAAATAGGAAATGAAAATTGAACAGATGAAGCTAAGTAAAATTTTGTGTTAATAGAAATAGGATAAGAAATGTCAATCAAGATCTTCAAACCAGGCCTGGTGGAGTGGCTCAAGTGGCCAAACACCTACCTAACAAGTGTGAGGCCCTGAGTTCAAACCCCACTACCATCAAAAAAAAAAAATCCTCATACCAAAAAAACCTAAAAGCAATGTCATTTCAGTAGCAATGAGCTTGCAGTGGGGAAAGGAAATTAAGGGGCTATATCCCCACTCAGGCTCATTTCTTATGATGGCCTCAAGAAAATATGGCACTTGGGAGAAAAGGATAAGTGAACCATTAAAAGATCAGAATCTACAAGTAACATGATTACATCGAGGTCAAGATCTTTGACTTGCTGATAAAACCAAAGGAATGAAAAAAATCAAAAGAATGAAATTAGATTGAAATGTCTTATATTTTTAGGAGAATTATATTTCTGAAGAAACCACAAGCTGGGTCTGCCAAATCCTGTAATCATCCCAACACATCAGTCATTTCTCAGGTCCCTGAATCCGCACCAATAGGAAGTGGTCAGTGAGCCCTTTACAGCCTGACAAAGGGCATGCTTATTCACATGTGCTCCCAAAGAGGCCAAAGATGAAACTAGGTAAGAAGGGATATTCCAGAGGGAAGAACTGGGACAGAGAACATAATTGACAAAGGAGGTTCTGCCACAGGACAGCTGGAGATGTCAGGTGGACTTCACACAGAGCCATACAGAGCTTTCTGCACACCAAGAGAAGATGGCACCTCTCAAGCCCAGCAAGATGTATTAAGAATTTACAGTCACAGCTTAGGACCCTTTCTCTCCTCAAAACACAAAAACAATGTGGCACGTCCCCACTAGTAGCAATGGTTTTTTTCCAGAAATGATTCCAGGGATGAATCGCAGAATCTGCCTAAGAGTAAGAAAGAGAAGGAGCTGGGGATTGCCATTACCTAAAACCCTCATGTGCTTAAGCTATGTCATAGACAGCATTCAGCTGACACTCCTCCACTTCATCCTGCTGGACCCCGTCTGTGGTCATGGAATTCTTAAGTTGGCTATTTGACATTTTCTCTATAGAGACTCAATTGGACTTGCACAATGACCACATTAGACACTTTAGCTCAAAGGAGGCGACTTCTTCACTTCAGAACGTAACATGTGACAACATGTAAACCTTGTGTCAAGAGAACCCAGAAATCTCGAACGCACCCTCATTCCCATTTCAGAACATGTGGATAGAGCTTACCTGCCTAAGCAATTGTCTGTTTCACACCAAGCGTGACAATGCTGGTAGAATCTTTGGGACTTTGTGTTTTTCTGTAGTATCAGTTCTGACAATGTACTGGGGTTTCTTTTCACAAAGTTATCCTTAAGGATAAAAGAAAGAGAACTATTTAAAAATGTTATGGTGCCAATGGCTAGTTGAAAAGGCCTTGGCAAGAGTGAGCCATGGGGTGGGAGAGTGAGCCCGGGTGAACGCTGTTCGCTAGTTTTACATTGGAGACGAGGGCAAGCGTTGTCCCCATCATTGTCAACCTTTTGGGTCAGGGCTGGATATTAATATCAAACATAAGCAGCATTTCCATCTATCTGCAGAAACAAACATGAGAAATTGCCTAGATTCTTTAAAGAGTTGTCTCCCTCTAGTGGACAAAGAAAAAGCATGCAAGGGATCGAGGGTTACTAAGGACATACGAACCTTTATAATTTTGTGAGGAATCTAAAAGTAATCTTTGAATATAGGGATATAACTATAGCACATATTTTATGTTTTCTCCCTATAAACCTGGGAGTGATAATATCAACTTCAAAGGGTTCCTATGAGAAAGAATTCGGGTATTATTAGATATTATCAACAAAGGAGTATTGAGACGTAGCAGTGGGAGGTTGGTTGGCTTCACACAGTAGTAAGTCATTGGTCTTTGCATGATATGCCATGGACCCTCTTCTACACTCCCAAATAGTTCAAACTGAGCAACTCTGAATCTTCAGAAGTGAAAATTATAAATATGTGTGCTGTAAGAGCTGCCTCTGGAAAACTGGAGAAGCTCTGTGGTTGGCAGAACAGTGGCCCCTCGGAGATGTCCACGTGATAATCCCTGGAACCTGTGTTTAAAGTAGATTACATGGCAAAGGGGAATTAAAGTTGCCAGGGAGATTATTCTAGATTATCAAGGTGTGCCCAATGGAATCATAAGGGCCTTTAAATGTGGAAGGGGAGAGTAGAAGAAGAGAGCAGAGTAATGTGTAGTGGAAAGAACTGGAAGGACTTAAATTGCTATTGCTAGTTTGAAGTAGGATAAAGAGGATCATGAACCAAGGAGTGCAGGCAGGCTCCAGAAATTGCATGGGTCAAGGAATGGATTCACCTCTAGAGCTTCCAAAAACGCATGCAGCCCTACCAGCACTTGGACTTCAGACCCAGAGCACTTATGCCAGACTTCTGACATCTAAAACTGTAAAATAAAACCATTGTGCTGTTGTAAGCCACTTGACTTATAGCGACTTGTTATAGCAGCACAGGAAACTATTTTAGGCTCCAATTGCTATCTTGGAGGAAATGTGAAATTCTGACCGGCCTTGACTTTATTCTTACCAATTGGAAGAAACCTACCAACAAACCTCGGTATACCACGGGCTCAGAAGATTCAAGTCTGACGAAGATTCAGATTGGGCAACATGGGCCCCCAGACGGCAACTCTGCAGCATTGCTCTCCATGCTGTGAGGGGAATGTCTGCCGTTTTCCACAAGACTGTCAAGCAAAAAGCACATGAACACACTAATACCTTTCTTCTCTTATGGATTAAAAGGAATGGATTTAAAACCTTCATTGGTACCTTCCAGCTTCACATTCTATGAATCTGTGTATTCTGGTGATATTTTTGTGTCTTCACCTACATCTATTCCATCATGGCTTCCTCAAAACAAGACCCAACTGTTCTCCATCTTGCAACATGGCAGGCAGGAAAGCTAAGAAGCTGGAACATGAGGAGAAGAAATCCAAAGCCAAGAAGGCTGATGCCAGTAGCAAGGTTGAGAAAGGTTGACCTTAAAACCACAAAGCCCAGGAAGGGGAAACAGTGACCCAGTACTGCCAGAGGGGTTGCCAGACATTCCTAATCTGCTTGTTTTCCAGAAAGTCCATGTACAAGGGGAGGCACTCAGCAGTTAAATCCAGGATTGAGAAGAAAAAGGAGAAGATTCTTGCTTTTCTCATAAAACCAGTGGGTAATGACAAGCACAGTGGCCTGGGTGGCCATAAGATGCTCAAACATGATCCTACTGAAGGTATGCCTTGAAAGTTATTGAGACAGAGCAAAACAAACAAAAACTTTTTGATCAGCACAAGAGAAAATGTAACCTAGCATCATTCCCAGCACCAACCCAAGACTCTTCACTGGGTGCTTAAAGGGAGAAGGTAGTTTTCCTAAAGCAGCTGAGCAGTGACTGGATCTCCATCCTCAACTGAGTTCCTATGCACAAAACACACCAGAAATTTGTCATCGCTACCTCCACCAAAATTGACATCAGAGGCGTAAACCTCTCATAACATCCCCTTGATTTTTATTTTGGAAGGGCTTAAGCTCAGATCCCAGGAAGGTGAGGTCTTCAACACACAGGAAGAGAAATGAGCTTGCAGAGCAGTACAAGATTTTTCTGTGATACTATAACAGAATACCTAAGACTGGGAAATTTATAAGAAACAGAAATTTACTGTGAAGTCCGAGATCAAGGTGCTGACATCTGGCAAGTGCCTTGCTATATTGTCATGTGGTGGAAGGCAAGAGAATGCAAAGAGGGGAGGGGAATTTGTCCTTTTTTCTAATGGCACCAACCCTCCTCATGAACGTGGAGTCAAGGAAACCTAACTACTTCTTAAAGATCCAACCTCTTCATACTATCACAATGACAATTAAACGTCAGCGTGAGTTTTGGGACAGACATTCAAACATAGCAATCAGAAAGCTGTGAACTCACAACTTGTGCTAAAAGTCAAAATCATTCCAGAGCTCAAAGGCTCAGGAACAGAGGTTCTCTATTCTCTCTCGCAAATGGAGTTTATCCTTACAAACCAGAGTTCTAACTTAATACAAAGAACCTAACTGGGACACTTCAAACAAACAAACAAGAAACAAGACCCACTGCTCCTAGCAGGGAACTTTCCCAGTCACTTAGCCTTGTGGGATTCCAATTCTTCCTGCTGTGATAAGTGGAATGGGGAGAAAACAGTTGAGTCCGCCCTTCAGGTTCAACCCTTTCAGCTTCTCCTGCTCCACCTGGAGGGCAGACTGGAGGCCCCCAAGTTCCCAGCCTGCAGAAGGGAAGTGAGAGTATAGGTGCCCTACACCCTACAGGCTTTGGGAGCCCAGGCTCTATGTCAAGGACTGCAGCTTCATGCAGCCGTCACAGAAGTCGTGGACAGGGCCTTCCCACTGGGGGAACATCACACCTCTGGCTTTTGTAACTGGTTCTCCAGTAAATGGGAAGCTTTGGGCCTACAAAGTGTGATACTGAATTTCATTAAACTCCAAAGACCTCAATTCACAACCACTGTGTTCATTAAGGGTTTCTTAAGGGTGATATGTTGCCAGAATACCTTACAATAACTTTTATTCCCCAAGATGGACTATTTTGCATATATGACACCCAGATGTGACCCATCAAATTGTAGTTCACAGTCCCACACAATGTTTTATCATGGGGAATGATTTCCAGTTGATTTGGCTGAGTCTCTTTGGAAGGTTTTACTGTTGAAATTCTCACGCTGTCTCCATGCTTAGTAAGTACCCTTCTCCAGCCTCATTCTGAGGCGTAAAATCAGTGTGGAAAAGTTTACTCACGGGGTTGATTCAACAGCATTTTGTTGCTATAGAAACCCAGGCTGCCCAAGTCTATATTCTTACGGTCCATCTTACCTTTCACTAGCAATTTTAAAGTAGAGTTTTGCCTTTCCTGTGTATTAACCTTTGGCTGGTAGAAGGTGGAGGAGCTTTGTGGAGCACAGAATATCCACATGCAAAGAGCTCACAAAGACCCAGGCCCAACACAATCATTTTATATGATGCAATCTCTGGACATGGAAGCCTGTTCAACTTAAAGACACATTTGGTGAGTTCTCCAAGAAGGATCAAGTGCAACAGAAGAGGGAGCGCCTATAGCCCTGAGAAAAGCATTCTGAAGATGTGCACACATTATGAAGAAGCTCTGCAGTAGAGTGCTGGGATGGATTGCCAACTGCTGACACAGGCGTGGGGGTGGCAGCAGAGGCACATGCATTCCTGAATTAGACACTGTTATATTAGCAAAGCAATATACTCAGTCTGCCATTTACATGGGCTCCTAAAGGCTCAGCTCTATGGCTCAAGCAAGGTCACTGCTATGCTTTTAATGTATCCCCCAGAAGTTCATGTGTTGGTAACTTGATCCCCACATTCATATGCTAATAGTATTCAGAGGTGGTACCTTTGGGGAGGTAATCAAAGTTAGATGAGGTCATGAGGGTGGGAACCTCATCACAGCACTAGTGGCTTTATAAGAAGAGGAAGAGTCACCTAAACTCATGTTTGCTCTATCATGCCATGTGATGGCCTCTGACACGCTGTGATGTAGCAAGACAGTCCTCGCCAGATGCCTCACCAGTGTTGGTATTGGACTTCTGGCCTCTAGAATTATGAACTAAATAAATCTCCATTCTTTGTAGATTACCTATGTATGGTATTCAGTGGTAGAAATAGAAAACTGACAGACTGTTAAGTCAGTTTCCCATCACTAAAAAAATATCTAAGATAATTAACTTAGGAAGGAGGAAAAGTTTGTTTTGGCAACAACAGGTCAGTTGACCTGTTGCTTTTGGGTGTATGGCAAAGCAGGGAGCATGTGGAACAAGTAGCTCACTTCATGATGGCTGGTAAACAAGAGAAAGAGGAGAGACAGGGCCTAATATCCCTTCCAAGGGCACACCCCCAGCAAACTGATTTCCTTCCACTAGTCCCCACCTCCTAAAGGTTCCACCACTTCACAATAGCATCATAGGTTGGGGACCAAACCTTCAACACATGGCCTTTGGAAGGATATTCAAAATCTAAATAATAGCAATGACAGTTGCAAAAATCACTGTGTTCCACCTAGAACACAGTAGCCAGGTTCTCTGAGGCATGGGCACAAATGTCTCATTCCTTTGATCAGGGCCAAGCTACGTACTGCTCTTGAGCATTTGGTATAAATCATTAAGAATTAGCCCTGTCCTTAAATGAGGGCCCGTTTTGCCTGGGGTAGGAGCAGTGATGTCTGATCCCCTTCCTGGAGTTGGGGGACACAGGAGTATTAATTAGGAGTTTTGTTGTTGCTTCTTCAGGGAAGGAAAGCTGACTTGAATTAGTTCAGGCAAACTGTAAGACCCTGTAGCACTGTGGGGATCTTGGTACACCTCAAAAGAGGGTCAGGATGCAAGTGAACCTCAGTGGCAACTGTCCTAGCAGGACTCTCTCTTCATCTCTTTAGTCTAAGTCACCTGTCTCTCATTGTAGACTCCTCTTCCCACCAGCTCTCCATCAGCTCCTGAGCCTCCCGCTCTGAATCAGACTGATTCCTTTCCTTCATTTCAATAGAGAAAAAACCCAACAACTAAAAAGCAGTGAATGGATTCTCATTGGCCTGGCTTGGACAGGTAGGCCCTCTGATTGGGTATAGTGCCCACACCTGGATCACTTAGATAGGAAGGAGAATAGACAGGTCTGGGAATCCAGAGCTCCTCCAGAGGTGAAACCCCTAAATATCAGACACCTCTTAGAAAACAAGCAGTGTGACCACTATGTTCACCTCCCCACCAGCAGGACTGGATAGATCAACCCTTAGTTTATAGGGTGGATAAAAGGGGTCAGAACCATCAAAGTCCCTAGGTAATGGAAACATGCTCAAAACATGGAGTCTGAGGCAGATAGCATCAAAGAACGTAGTGGCAGGAGAAGGAGTAATGATAGAAATAATACCACTGAGAATTTTGTGCCAAGAAGCACTTTACATGTTCTTTCTTGGTTTCTTCCTTCCTTCCTTTTTATTTTTTTGAGATGGAGTCTTACTGTGTTGCCCATTGGCCTTGAATTCCTGGACTCAAGCCATTCTCCTGCCTCAGCCTTCCAATTAGCTGGGATTAAAGCTGTGTGCCACTGTACCTAGCAACACAAACGATTTCTAATACTTTCAACAACCCTGCATGGTGGTCCTGTTTTGCAGTAAAGAAATTAAGATCCACAGATATGCAGAGAATCTTCTTTAGCCTCAGAGCTAATAAGTGCAGAAATGATGCTAACAGGAAGAGCACTGATAAAGGATGGAGTGAGATGAAGCAAATAGTCAGGTGGTAACTGTCCTGAGATTCCCTGGGGTGAAAGTATTGAAAGAGAGAGAGACAAAGACAGAGACAGATACAGAGAGAGACAGAGAAAGAGTGCCTTTGGGTGGGGTGATTGTGTAGAGCCTCTGGCTGCAGACGGAGCTAATCCAGGCCCAGGAAAAGTTGCAGTGAGTGTAAGTTCTTGGGTTGCCTGGGACAATCCAGAGCTCACCTGCTGCTGCAAATCATGTATTGATAGCACCCCTGCATTCTCAGATGCAGTGATGTGCTTGCTGGTGAATGTTTAAAAGCAGGTCTTTCTCGTGTGTGTGTGTGTGTGTGTGTGTGTGTGTACATATATTCACAATGGACTATTTATGTCTTCCTGAAGTTCTTATGTTGAAATACTAACTGTCAAGTGATGCATGGTATTAGGAGGGGGCTTTTGGAAAGTCATGGGCTTAGTAAAAAAAAAAAAAAATCTCAGATTGCTGCCTCATCCTTTGGCCATATGAGGACACATCAGAAATGCATTGTCCATGAGTCAGGAAGTGTGTCCTCAAGAGACACTGAATCTGCCAATACCTTGACTTGGATGTCCCAGACTCCAGAAGCATGAGAAATAAATTTCTGTTGTAAATTTGCCACTTGGTTCACAATATTTTGTTATAGAAGCACAAAGGGACTATAGATAGATAGGTAGATAAATAAGCTATATGTCTGCATGTATGTATATACAATACACATTTTTGATATAAATAATGTGTAACATACAATTTATGATTAGTAATTAAAGGTACACTATTATTTAATGTGAATTCCATATAGTCCATTGACTCTCTCAGAATGCTTTTGCTGATTTTTTACCGAAATTTGTATCCTTAGTCAACCCATGGTTTGTCATACACAGTTACATTCTGATATGTTAACACTTTCCCCAAATAAATTTATTGCCATTAAATTTATTATTGTCAGTAACATTGTCATGTGATCTAGCAGTAAGCTGTCTCTCATCCTTGTGAAAACTACACTCATTAAGCAGGAAGCTCTGTTGTCTTCAGCATTCCTCCCTGCTATCTCATACACTCCAGGACTTGGGCACTGTTTCAGTCTGCATTATTTCATAATGGCTTATTTAATAACTGGACCAAGAGTGGAGAGAATTGAGCAATCAACTTATTGCTGACTTCTGTTATTAGCCAGGCCAATCACACTGTCACAAGAGTGTCTTAATTCTAGCAATAAATAGTCACCTCACCTTTCAGAATAGCCCTAATTGTCTCTGCAACTGCAGTTGACAAAGACATTAGGTTCTTTTTTTTTTTCTTAAAATTTTAAAATTTTTTCGCTTTTTTCTTACCATATTGTTGTTGTACTGGGGGTACACTCGTACACCACTTACAAAAGTTCTTACAATATATGAGAGTTGAATTCACCTCCTCCATCATTCTTTGTTCTCCCTCCCCCATTGCTGGAATAGTTTCAACAGGTTTCATTTTTCTATTTTCATACATGAATACATAGTAGCTCCCTATTTCATCCTCCCACTCCCTTTCCTTATATCCTCCCCCAACATTAGATTCTTAAGGAACCAAACTAGTACAGGGAGAGAGACAGCTCTGCATCCTGCCTCTCATCTGGGATCTGTGTCACTTGTACCTAAACCACTCCAAACTGGAGAACAGATGGAGACACAGTAGAACGACTTAGGAGGTGAGAACTAGGCTGTGGACTAAGTGTACTCACACGTCTTCTCTTGCTGAGGCTCCCTACTTCTCACAAGAGGTAGGAGGGGCTCTTACAATGGCCTTGACTTATGCAACCAAGTTAATTTCACATGGCACCAGGGAAAGCCCCAGAGGATAAGGGCTTGACTCCTAGCAGGGTGGTTGTGGGAGTAAGCTATTCAAGCTTCCTGATCGCCATGTCTAAAATGGAAATGCAAGGATGCTAATACTTAGTGCACGTGACTGTGCATTCGCTATACATCCAGTTTTAATTCATTAATTGAAAATTGGATGAGATTATTACATGCAGCAATCCTTGTAAACTACTAACCCCAGACACTAACATTGACACACTATTTCAAACGACTTATGTTTAAAAGCAATGGTGTCAACAAAGACCACCAACAAGTACAGCAGAAAGTCACCCAAAGCCACACAGGTAGCAACTTCCTGCTCACGATTAGGACAGAGAAGAGGTGTGACCACTAGAGGAGGCTAGTAGAAAACGAAAACCTCTCCAAAACTCAAGACAAAAGTATTAACTTTTTCAAGTTATCTTTCAAATTATTGTAGAATTAATTTGGGAAGAGGAATAATATTCAATGTAAATTATCTCCATAATGTCATCTGCCATTGCCTTCCAAGATGGTTTTTTTATTCAAAAAGAATTTTTTTATTGAGTGGGTCCTTTGTTGCAGACACTATACCAGGCTCAGGAAGTATCTGTCCTTGAAAAATTCCAAATAAGTAGCTTTGTAAAACCAATGAGCATGTGTATTACTTGTGAACCAATTCTGACTGTCAGCATCTAATTTCTGAGGACTCAAACGTGACATTTTCATGCAAGTTCTAAAATAACTGGTGGGGAAAGAGGTCTGTTCCAGTGGTAAGGAAATACACCAGCTCCCATCTGAGCACAGCTTCCGTTAGCCTCAGTCTACACTAACTAATCCAGAACAAAGAGGAGCTGGTGTTCAGAAAATGGGATGGATTGCACAAAGTTCTGTGAAGTAGCAGACTGCATTGTGTTCTGAAGCTTGTTTGCAGCTTTTGTCTGAATTCTCTTCCTGAAATTAAGTATTTTCAGTCTTTGCCTGCACAAAAGCTAGTATCAGAAAACATAAAATCAATAATTTTCTTGAATTAGCAATGTAATATTGATGAATGACAATGAGCTGATAAAAACAAGACTAACATTCAACAGATTACAGCTCAATTTGAAACAAATAAAGCACTTAAATGCAAATTCACTAGTGTGCTTATAATCCTCTCTCCCCCTCCCTCCCCGCCTCCTTCCCTATCTTTCTCAGATTGAACAGGGCCTTGCGCATGTGGGTAACTATTTTACCCCTGAGCTAAATCCCCAACTCAATACATTGTCCTCTAATGAAAAGCGATGCTTTACATGTATTTTCCTCTTAAATCAGCCAGATGGCTACAAAAGTACAATTCACTTGGTCACAATTTGGGGGAGGAGCTTTAAAAAATATTGTTAGTCACTGATCACAGAAAAATTTAATGAAACACCTCTAGAGCCTGGAAAACCTTCATAATCTTTGGATCAGTAACTTTTTCTCTCAGAATCAAATCTAAGCCAATATATCAGATGTATAGAAAAAAGTGACTTATGTACACATGTTTATACTAGTGATAGCTATTATAGTAAAGATTTTGGTTATAACATGTTTTTCAACAGAATTGAATATGGAGAACTCATTAAATATGTTTTCAAAAAGTCATATCTAGGAAATAGACAATATAACATTTCCAAAATAAACAGCATGCAAAACTCTTTTTTATAATGTAACAAAAATGTATTGTATGTAAGCTGTATGAGATATATTTAATAATACATGTTTTGCAAATCACATAGAAAAAAACTGGAAGGAAACACAAAGAAATATTAACAGCAGTTTGCACTAGGTGGTGGGGCTGTAAGTGGTTTTTATTTTCTGTGTCTTGTTTTTAGGTTTTCCATGTAAACTCAAAGACCTGCCAGGAGGAAAGGCTATGTTGACCAGGAAGACCCAAGCTCAAAACAAGCTGGCATTCTTTTTAGTATCTTAATGAAAATATTCTAGTGGTAATATAAAAATCAGCTCATAGTGGAAAACTCAGCATACACAGAAAAGTAAAATACTCAGAAGAGAGAATTGCCCATAATTCACTGCCCAGAAGGAAGGACTGTCACCAACATCCACAACTGATGCCACACAGTGCCATGGAGCACCTCAATGCCATGGCTGTTGGGATTGGGAACTCCCAAGGTCATGCAATCCAAGTGGGATGCCAGAAGCCCTATCCACTTCTGCCCACATATTTATGTATTAGACTTTTACATAATGTTCCATGGGAAAAAAGACTCCATGGAAAAACAACAAAGTAACACCCTGATACCATGTATTAGCTAGCTTTCCATCACTGTGACAAAATACCTGAGATAATCATCCTATTGAGGGAAAAGGTTGATTTGGGCTTATGGTTTCAGTCCATGGTCAGCTAACTCACTGCTTTGGGGCCCATGGAGAGGCAGTGCAAAATGGCACAGAGTATGTGGTGGACCAGAGCTGCTCACCTCATGGCACTGGGAAGAAAAGAAATGGGAAGAAGGTGGGGTCCAATGTCCCCTTCAAGGAGACAGACATTAAATGCAGCCCCTTGTTGTGCTGGCTGTGTCCTAAGGAGGTCTTCCAACATGCCTTCCAGCAGCCTGTCATCCCATGGGCCCTGTGGAGAGGACTGGTCCCCTGTTCAGTAAATACTAGCTGTCCAAACCAGCCTGGGCCTGGATTTTCTTCTCACCAGTCTGCAGGCCAGCCTCAACACTTGAGCTCCCTGCAAACCAGGCTTGGGGAATAAGGCCCCTTAGAGGCATGGCAGAGGTCCCTCCTCCTCCTAGAAGGACAGAACCCCCAGCTGCCTGTAATAACCATCCTGCAGAGAAAAGGGAATCCTGCCCCTTCTGTCTGGTCACACACGAATGCCCAATGACACACACCAAAGGAAAGAAGTTGGAAGAGGTGCCTCCCTGTGGCTGAAGAGCTCTAAGTAGAACTCAACTTTAGAAGTCAGCAAGAGAATGGCCACTAGGTGGCGCTCTGCGCCCAAAATCCACTCACTGCCAGGCTGAACTGGCTTTAGCTTTCACATCTGCAGAGGCTTCTGGGAGGATTTGCTCCAGTCCCCTGGCTCCCTCCCAGCCTTCCTCAGTCTGCAGTGCCACCATCACTGAAGCTTTCAATTTTGGTTTTCTAGATCACTAGATTATTGTCTTAAAAGTAAACAGGATGGAAACCCGTTTGTGTGTGTGTGAATTGCATACATACTTTAAATTCTCTTGAGGGATAAAACTTTACATATGACTCACATATAGATAAAATGCCCATCAAATACATTCTACATTCACATAATATATATCATATTAATATGTAGCATATTAAATAATTTATATATTAAAATGTTTTAAGTTTTACATTTAAAATTTTTCCCATTGCTGAGTGATATATACATGCTTTGTAATTCCTCTGGTTCTGTTTTACACATACTAATACTCAAAAAACCTGTAAAAACAACCCCAGAATATTGGAGCACACCTGTAATTCCAGCTACTTGAGAGATGGAGATCGAGAGAATATTGGTCAGAAGCCAGCCTGGGCAAAAAGTTAGTGAGACCCCATCTCAACAAACAAGCTGGAGCATGGATCATGTCTATAATCCCAGTTATGCAGGGAGCATTGGTGGGAGAATTGTGGTCTAAGGCCAGCCCCAGTCATTTTTATCTGAAAAATAAAAGCAAAAAGGGCTGGGGGCATGGCTTAAGTGGTACAGCACCTGACAAGTAAGTATGAGGTCCTAAATTCAAACCCCAATACTGCCAAAATAAAACCAAACAAAGAAAAATCCCCATAATATTCTTATTTGGATCATTCAAAGTACTTAATTTTATGTTTCTCTAACCCATACTTGTTAATATAGTCAAAACTGGAGATGAAAGGGGGGCATTAAATTGATAGAGGAATGGCTGTAGGTGTTTCTCCTATCTTAGTAGGGCAGAAAGTGTGGAGGAAAGCAAATGCATTGTAGCTAAAGGGAGAAATTCTTCAAGTAGCCTCAACCAAAATATGGAAATACAAAATTGCTCTGCTAATTTCCTTTACAGCTAATGCCTAATTTACAACTAATTAAGAAAAAAAGCATGCGTCGATTGTCACTATTTGTAATACTTTGAAGAAAATCAGCTCTGTATCTAAAGTAAAAAGCAACAGGATTTTTTTTTTCATGAGATCTGATCAGCAACCCTAAAATGCAACTTTTCTCACCTCCAGAAGAAAAACAGAAATAAAAACTCACACCATCACCAAAACTAGCCTCCATGGATAACCAAATGGAAAATGTAAAAGAGACTGAACTAACTCCATGAGGAGAGAATTGACCTCACTGAGTTTCACTTCAGGAAATTGAGACCACTTAAAAGGGTTCAGGGGAAAATTTGTACAACCTTTGGTTGGTCCTCTCGGTTTAGGACCCAGGATCAGAACTCTGAAATAACCAGGTAATTCCAAGGGGTTTATTCCATGGGCTGCCTAGTTCCTCCTGTGACATCCAGCCCTCAATCTGCATTCATGCTGAGCAAGATCTTAGAAAATGAAAAATGAAGCCAACAAAAACCCAGCTGTGCAGAAAGCAGAAGGAGCTGGAGGTGGCTATCACGTTTAGGAAAACACTTCCCACAGGAAATGTCCTCTTAGCAGGAGAAGCTCAGGAAATAAGCCCGGCTAGCAGTATGTCAGGAACTTAAGCTTTTCCCGCCTTCCCTGATTCACAATACAGTATCAAAGAACCAATTGGGAAAGGTAGAAGTTAGCAGTTTGGTGAAATAAAGCTTCAGGAAGTGAATTAGAAGGTTACTTATAATACCTAATACCATGTCACACTGCATTGTTTAAGGAATAATGACAAGAAAAAAGTCTAAATGTGTTCAGTACAGGTGCAATTTCTCCCAATATTTTCAATCCTCTGTTGGTGGGATCCATGGATGTGGACTCACAGACACAGTGAGAATTGTATTGGGCAAATCAGGCAGGGAAGGCATCAGCAAAGGGTATTATGTAGCTAGGCATTTATAAAAAGAGAAGTAAAGAACATTCCTTCAAGCTGGGCACCAGTGGTTCACACCTGTAATCCTAGCTACTCAGGAGACAAAGATCAGGAAGTTCAAAATCAGCCCTGGTAAATAGGTTGGGACCCTACCTTGAAAATACTCAACACAAAAAAGGGCTGGTAGAATGGTTCAAGTTGCAGAACAACTGCCTAGCAAACATGAGGCCTGAGTTCAAACTCTAGCATCACAAACGAAACCCCAACAATCCTTTGGAGGATGCAACCTGCTTTAGGGTAAGAAGGATTCTGCAGTTTGAAGAACTGAAAGAAACCAGCAAGCACAAGATGAATGTGGAGTCATGAGCAGTGGTCAGTTCATGTAGAACATTTATCACCGAGCTAAGTACAAAAGGAAGTCATTGAGCATTCCTGTGTGTGTGTGTGTGTGTGTGTGCTGTGTGCATGTGTGTGTATGAGCACATGTATGTGTGTATGTATCTCCATGAATACACACCTTTTACACATATTCACATGTTTCAATACACATACACATTAATTACTCCACCTGCTATGTACAGAACATACTGGCAGAAGCAATGAAAGAGGTGAAAGGACAGAAGGAGGAGATGGTACATCCTGACTGAAGTGACAGCAGAAAAATGGAGACAAATGGGACATTTGAGAAATATTTTGGAGGTTGAGACAACTGCCACTGTTGATGGACTAGATGAAGGGAGATAAAAGGGAATGCAAGCGACTAAGTGTGACTTGGTCTCCTGGCTTGGATGACATGGCAGATGGAAGGAAAGAATTCTAAGAAAGTTTGAAAATGGAATAGTAGAACTCTGACCACAGGAGGTAGTGAAGGGCAGAAATGAAGAAGAGAAGAAGAATGTAGAACTCTACCAGGATGTGAAGAGAAGGGAAACAGATGAAAACCAGGAAAAAGACAGCAGAAAATGCAGAATTATCTTGGCTGGTATTGCCCAAGAAACCAGAGAGACTGAGTAAAATCAATAGTCAGGACATAAGAACAATTTCTTGATCTCAACAACACCTACATCTAAAAATTAAAATACTGTCCACCAAGGGAAATTAATTAGAATCCAAAATATAGCAATTTCCTTTAGAAATGCTTGAATTTTCAAAAAAAGTATTCCATTTTATTGAAGTTAGAAAACCCCCCACAAAATTAGTAGGCCTTAGACTTCTGTTGCATATTGGTAATTCAGTAATTACCAGAGAACACTGGCACTGTTTCTAGAGTTTTGAAACTTAACAAGTATGACTCAAAAATTGTACATCGAGCCAATATTTTACTTATGCAAGAAAGCAACAAAAGATATCCTCACATCTGCAAGAGCTAAGAAAAAGCACTGTCCACATTTCCTTGCCACAAAAACATTACTCAACTGCTAGCTAATGAGAGGTGACTCAAGAATGGAGGAAGGAGTGAGTAATCATTTTAATTTCATTACAGAAATAAGCCAAAAAAGTTGTTCTAAAAATATTCTCTCAAAAAAGAAAGCAAATGAAATGTATATAATAACTGTAAGAAAAGTTAAGGCCTGAAAGAATATTCTCCAAATACAATTATACCTTAAATCCTGAGTGTTTATGAAAGTTGGAAATATGAGTGAAAATACTCTGACTTGTTTTACAAATTGCATGATTGCTGTGAAGAAAATGGGTGGTGGTGGGTCAGGGAACAGCCAGGAGTCAACTTCTATAAAGGAAACTGGAAGGTCTCAATGGGGGAGCTGAGATTTTCTGAAAAGATAGCACATGTATACATTTGTCCTAAAGTATTCCATTCTGTCCAGAGTTGACTCATTTGGAACAATTTAGCACACCTGGACAGGTAATCCACAGACGTGGGAAATGGAAGAAGTTTGTCCTTACCCCAACCTTAGTTCATATAGAGGTGGTCTCAGAAGATACAGCAAGCCACTCTCAGATTTTGTAACAAAATTAGGTAACATTTAGTGACTATTCACAAAAGTGTTAGCATATAATTCAAGTTAAGATGATACCCTTGCTATATTTTTTCATCATAAAGCTGAACAAAATATCTGTTTATCAAGGAGGGAATGAACTTTTCAATAATATTGAAAAGTTTGTTTTCATTAATTTCATGGGCTTCTGGCCATTGCACCACGAAGATCGATTGGTTGTAGGAAATGACTTTAGTTAACATTTCGTTGTGGTGGTAAAGCATTACTTGTTACTTGAAACTGTAAACAGCAGGCAATTCCATTTAGGTCAAGGGCTAGATATAGATGCATTCTGTTTACAGTGCTGCCACCATAGCACAAATGCAAGGACAGGAAGCCCAGATGTGGACAGGCTCTCTGAGTTCCAATACAGCTTTGTTTTAACAGCAGGTAGGAGGCTGGGTTTGCCAAACCACAGATTTCAACAATTCTTCCAAAGCAGTGCTCTCCAAGTGTGGAATTTATTTATCTGATGTTCATGTTCCCATCCCTGCCTCGGCCAGTTTCATGACCACATCTTGAGCACGATCACACCATGACTCCCACCTCTCTACCATCTACCCCCAACACCATTTTTGTTTTTGTTCTTGTTTTTGTTTTGGAGGTGCTGAGGTTTAATCTCAGGGCTTTATGATTGCAAGGCAGGCACTTTGCTGTTCAAGCCACGACTTTTTGTTCTGGGTATTCTGGAGGTAGGATCTGGCTTTTCCCCCCAGGCCAGCCTGGACACTGACCCTATTTTATGATCCCCACCATTGCTGGGATAATGGTGTGTACCACCACACCAGTGTTTTTCCACTGAGATGGGGTTTCACAAACTTTTTTTTTTTGGCCTGAGCTGGCCTGGAACAATGATCTTCCAAATCCCAGCCTCCCACATAGGTTGGGATGACAGGCATGCCTCACTACACTCAGCTATTGGTTGAACTTTTTGCTGGGCCTCAAACTACAATCCACCTGATCTCAGCTTTCCAAGTAGCTAGGATTACAGGGGCGGCACAGCACCCGGCTTGTATCCCACTTTTGAACAACTGCTTTTTAATCTCATTTCTCCTTCTAAAGTCCTGAAACATATAATTTTTGAGCCCATCAATTTCCTCCATCCACTGACCCTGCCATCTGTAGGCTGTCCTTCCTTACATCTGATGTCGTTCTGTCTTTCTGTCCTCCCTCCACAATGCTTAACCTCCCAGGATAGCACTGTAATTCCTCCCTTGCCTAAGCCTTCAACTCTCTTGTTGCCTGTCCCCGCTCCCCGCTCCGCTTTGTCACTCCCCAGGTTCAACTGTAATCCTGGTTCATTCCACCTGCCCACATACTCTGCAATCAAATGGGCCCAGGGGAAGCTCGAAAGCCAGCTATCCTCACTGAAATGTGACTGTAAGTTTGTCTCAAGTGGCAACTTCTTGTACCATTTCCTTCATCTGGCTGATCTCCCTCCCTGACTTCGTACCTCTCTAAACCAGCAACACCTCCTCCCATGTGACTCCTAGTTCACTGCGTGGATTACTATTTCACCATGAAGTTAGAAGCTGTCAGAACTTAGAAGCTTTCACAGACACATGCCAATCAGCCTCACCCAACTCTCTCCCTGCACGTGGCTAAATGGCCTCTTATCTGCTCCAGGACGCCACCCACCTTGCTCTTCATTCTCTCTCTAGGTCTCTACTGAATTATTATTATGACTATTCCAACAACTGCTCTTTATCTTGTCATCCATCTATACATTCATCCATCCATCCATTTGTCTATTCATCCACCCATCCATCTACCCACACACCTATCTGACTAGTGACTATCCAGTGTGGGGTTGGAGAGATGGCATAAGACAGCAGGTAAGATAGAATGGGGTTATCTTCCTTAGCACCAGGAAAGAGTGATCAAAGCTATGGTGTAGCCCCAAAGCAGCAAGCAAGACTTGGATACCACCCCTCCCCCGATCCTGCAGCTTTCCAAGCAGGTTCTGAAAGGACAAGCAGTCCAATCCATGTGTGTCCACCCATTAATGGGTGAGGAGCTTAGTCTGGTTTCCAATAGGCAGGAGCTCCTGCCTGGGCCCATGTTAGCCTGTAAGGAAGGTTTAGATGCTTGTCAGAGAGACCTAAGCTTTGCAAGTTCATCCACCTCTAAGTTTTTGAATTTTCTTTCCATTTTTTCTCTGAATTGATTTAACAATCTTTATTTTTAAATTTCTCAGGACCAGTTATAGTGGCTCATGCCTATAGTCCAATTTACTCAGGAGGCAGACACTGGGAGGACTGTGATTCCAGGCCAATCTGAGCAAAAAGTTAGTGAGACATCATCTCAACAAATAAGTCAAGAATAGTGGTACATGCTTATCAACCCAACTACATGAGAGTCATAAATAGGATCTTGGTCCTCGGTTGACCTGGCAAAAAGTGGGACCCTATTTAAAAGTAATCTAAAGCAAAAAGGGCTGGAGGTGTGCCTCAAGTGTTAGATCATCTGCCTAGCAAATTCAAGACCCTGAGTTCAAACACTAGGATTATATATATATATATATATAGTCAACTGTCTTCACTGAAATCAGTAGGAAAGAAAACATTTGTTTTTCAATATGTGTGCTAGATGGTTCAGATAATTCAGGGACTCAGTAAAACAGGCATGGTGGTCTCTGGGTTTCAGAGAACATGGGAGTGCACCCAGAAGGGGAGTGTGGTGGACATGCAGGTGGAGTGGGCGGGGGGGAGGGGACAGGAAGGGACACCTGTGAGGACAGCCACTGGGTCTACCTCCTTCAATCTCGCTTGGCTTTCCTATCCTGGACGGGGTTGGGCCTCTGTATCACCACTGGAATCCATGTACACACTGCGAGAGATGAAACAGGAGTCTGCTGGGTACCTGGCCTGGAGAGTTGTGGGGAGCAATTAAAGCCTATGAGAACTGGACACAAGCAAGGCGAGATGTAGTTAATTGCTTTTACTTGTAGGCCGAGATAGGTACAGTCCCCGGCCATGAAACAGGGAAAGGCAGAACAGCTGTGTCTCCTAAGCTGTGTTCAGAGAAGCAGGAATGCAGGTTTCTCCTGTTACAATATCACGCCCTTCCCCGTGGCTCCACCCCATTTGCTGCTATAAAACCCCTGAAGGAGGAAGGGGGGATTTTGCCTTTTGCTTTTTGGGGCTTTACTTTGGGCTTTTGAAAAGGAAAAGAATTATTGAAGGGAAAAATTTCTGAAGGGAAAGAATTGTTGAAGGGAAAATACTAAAGGGAAAAATTTCTGAAGGGAAAAGAATTGTTGAAGGGAAAATGCTGAAGGAGAAACGCTAAAGAGGGGTTGATAGAAAGTCTGTACCAAGAACTTTAACATAGGCCTTAAAAAGCAAAGCTGAGAAAGAACGTCATACATAGGCCTTAGGAAAGCTAAAGAAAAGCCAAAGAGAACATGGGACAGTGCACAGTGCAAGTCTAAGGACCCAGATCTTAAGAGCTATGTACATGCAGTTTTAGGCACTGAGAGTGCTGAAGAGAGATGGGACAATGCAAGCCTGGGGGCAAAAGACTTCAAGAGTGATTAAGCTAAAGATAAGCTGAGAGAAACATGGGACAGTGCAAGCCTAAGGAAAGAGGTTTTAAGCAAGGTTTTAAAGAACTACAAGGAGCAAGGCCTTAAAGAATCAAGATAGAGAAAAGAAGCAATGAAGGTTGTGCATCTCCAGTTGATTGTACAACACACTTGACCCCACCAGTCTATTCTGTGTCTTTTCTAAAATCTCCAGTCACCCCCAGTTAAGCCCAGTTAGGTCCAGTAATAACCAAGGAGTAAGAGAGAGAACCTTGCTCCAGCAAGGGAGGGAGCGCCAAAAACAGCGGCAGCTTCAAAGAGTCTTCTTAGAGGTCAAGTTGGCAAGAGCTGGCCCCTGGGAAAATCAAAAAGGGGGCAAGTTAGCCTTTGTCGCATGTAGCCATATTCTGTCTACAAACTCTGGACATTCAATGCCCACAGACTCAAGATTTCATCCCACCTGAGCATCGGACTGGGGAGTCCCATCCAGGCCTGTCTCAGCAATGTCTGAGTTTTGGACTCTCCTAGACTCTTAACCCTCACCCCACCTCTGCCTCCCCCATTTTCTGTGGACAGGGCTGGTTTTCTAGATTTGCAGCCATTTCTGATAAATTCACTGCAGGATCAAATGAAGTCTCTACCATCCTTGTTGTCAAATATTTGAAGTTTTTGTAGCTGTGCCCAATCTTGTAATGCAAATCAGCTGTGAGAATTTCTGGTCATTTCTTCAGTATTAGATGTGCACTGGTGGATTTTAATCAACCCACACAGAGGCTTGGGGACTGTCACATATAAATGACACAAAGATGACAGAAGTGGGTTTTCACCTTCAGGGGTGGCTGGCTATCAGGGGCAGGAAAACATGGCTGCAACCAGAAGCACTCTGAAGACCTATGGTGGATTCCTTGAAGCTGTGATGTGGGCTCCCCACCTCCTGCTCTTTATACTTTGGAACTATTTCTGAAAGATAGGTGCATGTTTGTGTCCCCAACAATGTCAGTCCCATGAGGCAGGCAGGGATCTTTCTGTTCTGGTCCCTTGTTGTGCTTACTTTACGTAGGACAGGGCCAAACCCATAGTGGAGCCATGTTTGGAATGAATGAATGAACGAACGAGAAGGCTAACTGCCAGGTACACAGTCACCATCATGGCATTTCTATGCCCACCTAGGGTTACAGGTCAAAACCTAATGGATCTCCTGATCTCATAGGAAAATCAACAGTGAGTTGATGACAGTCTAGAATTTCACCCCTTCTCCAACAATAAGCAATCTCTGACATGAAATGAAATTCTCCTTGGTTAATCTATACTTTTGGGTGTCATTTGCATCTTGGTTCCTGCCAGTCAAAATCAGAACTTTGTTCCTGAGGCTGGTTCAGCTTCCCACAGGAATTTCCAGACAGAATTTTGGGTGCATCCAGGAAGGCCAGTATTTCTATCACGCTGTTCCCTCTGGCTCCAGACCTATCCAGTCTGTAAAGATGACTCAGCCCCTATCCATGGCTGTTCTCAACACCTCTGTTGGAAAGTGTGGCTATGTGATGGTGGCTGTCGTAAAGGTCGGGGTGAACCTGCTCCTCTCCCACCTTTTTTTCCTGAGCTTGTCCCTTTCCAGGAGGCCCCAGGACCAAGAAGGCAGGGCAGGCCAGCCACCATTGTCACAGATTATGTGAACAGAGACTGTGGATGGCTCTGCAGCAGAAAGAGGAATATCCTGAGGAGGTACTTGTGCTAGTACCCAACCAGATACTCAGTCAGCACTTTTCTCACTTAATCCTCACAGCCAACCTCTGGGGAGCATAATGTTATTAGCCCATTTCACAGATGAGGGAACCAAGGCTTAGGCAGGTTAAATGACTTACCCACACCACACGATTATTTCGTAGAGGAGTCAGGACATGAACTTAAGCCATCTGACACAAACTTGTCTTACCATTCACAGAAAACTCCAGGTGAGGGTGACACAGTGTTTGGGTTTGCCCTCTCAGAATAGTTGTCACCGTGTGCCCCTTCACAGATCACACTCTTCACTTGTAAAAAATCTCACACATTGAAACAAACTGAAAAAAACATGGTGCTCTACGTTTATTGTTACGAGCATGTAGTGAACCACCTATATTTAACATAAATGAGTATTTTTATGAGTGGTTTTGAAAATCCAAATGCTTCCAAGTTACAAATAACCAATGTACAAGGAATATTTGATTTTTAATCAGTTTATCAAATCAGGCATATCCTGAACTTTCCTTCAAAGGGGAAAGAGGTAAACATTTAGTAAGTGCTTAAATACAATTTACTTTGCATGCATCTGATCCACCAGTCCAAGGATAAAGGTCTTCCTCTCATTTCATAAGTGAAGAAGTAAATGGAGCCTCAGAGAGAGAATTCACCTGCCCAGGGTGAGGGACAGAACCAGGGTGTGGAGTAAACTCCAACCCCAAAGCTTGGCTATTTCTCTAGCTCCTCTGAGTTGGTGGTACCCTCTTCTCCCCTGGGCAGGGCTGACATTAGGCTGTCGCTCTCCCAAGCTCTGAGATAACCATGTGGCAGGCTGCACAGTACACTGCACCATGGATTCATGTTTAGTGGACTTGGCTCAGAATTCAGGAGAGCCCACATGAAGGACCACTTTTGAGGATCCCTGACAGATACCACCACAGGCCAGCGACAGATTCTCTCACCAGGCCTCAATATGGGCCTGTGAGGGCTTGAACAAGCCCCAGCATAGTTTCTAACAGCTCAAGGCCACATTTATAAGATGGACCAAATCCCCTGAAAGTGCCTGCCTGAGAAAACTCAAGGCTGCTAACAGAGTTTACTGTGTGTCCCAGGCAACACCTGCCACCCAGCTTCTGCAGGAGGGTTAAGAGCCGAACTCCCACAAGTGCCAGCTAAGAAACCCAGGTGGGTTTCATGTAGACCAACACCCCTCTTACTGTTTTTTGTAACTTTGCACTTTCCAGACTACCATGCTGGAGCTCGCTCCCCTCACTATCCCTTCAGTGTCCCTTTAATGTACTCAATCAGCCCTGTAAAAATGGAAGCTGAGTTCAGCTCAGCTGTAAAAATTTCTCTTGAATTCTGTCCCCTATTGCATTAGTACATTACTGATTAAAATATGTCCTTACCACTTTGTTTGTTCTTTTATGACACCAGTCATCTGGGACAGGCAGAGCTCCTCTCAATAACCATCACTCTCAATACTCCACTGCCCACCCCCCCTACCTTTGCTGGAGCCCCTACTCACCCATCCCCCCATCCATCCCAGCAGGCGCTGCTTCCTCTTATTCCCCACTGTTCGGAATTCTACTTCTTCTATTAACAGCACCCCCCTTTTTTTCTACTTTTTGTTTCCAAGAGGAAAAATAGGAATAGCCTGAGTTGGGCTGAGGCCTGAGCTAAGAAAGTCTGTGGGTCAGATGGGGGTTCCAGCTGATTGAGCTACTCTTCCAGACCTCATGAATAAGGGCATTAAGAGTCTGGGGAAAGAAATAATTTTCAGAGTCTAAGAGCTGGGTGCTACAGAATAAGGAAACATTACTAAGAGTTCTAGCTACTAAGCCCTGTGCTGCCAGACCACAGCAGTTGGGGACAGCAACTGTAGAGGTCAGTGCCATCACTGGAGAAGAAGAAGAAAACAAAGCAAAGCTGGGGGACTCCAGGTCATCCTTGCAGAGGAGGGATTCTTCAGGGCTGGCTTTTTCACTCATCTTTACTGACTGCTCTTGGGAAACACTTCAGGTATTTGCTATGTACAGGGTATCACTGGGAGTTTCCACTGGAGTTGAGAAACTTCTGAATAGCTTAGGGTATCCTCCCAAGCCATGTCCAAGACCTAACATAGCAAATGCTTTCAGATTCTCAGAACAAAAGTCAAGTATCTTAAGTTTTATTATAACATTATTTTAGTTGATGAAGACTACTGTGTGGAGGGCATAGCCCACAGCTGAGCCAAGTTCTTTCTTGAGAATTTGGACAAATATGTGCTGCAAAGTATTCTTTAGTCCTCAAGCTATTAGCTGTTGATCAGTAATGAGCTATGGCTAGAGTTATGACCTTATGCTCTAATAATAATAACGAAATAATATTTCATTGCTTCACATGTTTTGTTTTCCCAGCACTATGGCAGGCAAACCATGGTGCATAAGAAGTGAATTATGAACAGATGGCCCATGGTCCCCCTGGGAATTCTAGGACCTTTTCCACTCTGACCCATGCCTGCGTGCTGTTGTATCCAAAAGAAACTTACAACCAATTCCAGAGGGCATGAGGGCTGGGGCCATGATCACATTTAACTCCCCACTGCCCCTCACTAAAGACATGAGAATATTCCCATATTACAGATGACAAAACTGAGAGTGAAATAAGTTAATTAGCACAGGTCACACATCAGTTGTACTGGAACAGAGACCAGGCCTGCCTTTCCCGGAATCCTGTGCTCCTTCTGCCTGACTCACCACCCTGCTGTTTCTTCCTTGGAGCCCTGAACACTAACCAGAGGGACTGGGAATAGGACTTGGTTCTCTAAAACACTGGGAGAAGAAGAAGAATTCGGGATAAGTGAGACCTGACACTGGCTAGTAGGAGAAGCAAGAAAAATAGTGGACAAGACAAGACACCAGGAAGGGGAGAATGCCTGTCTGGTGTCAATATTCACTGCAGTTTTGTTTTTTTTTCCTCTGCTGCTGTTTCTATGAACAGGTCATTCAAGGTACTTTCCAGCAACTGTTCTAAACTCCTGTTTTGATGAGCTGGGGCAGTAGCAGTTATGTGGGTGGTGGGAGCCCCATTTTTCACTTTCCTTTCCCTCTTTCCTTATTCTGATGTTAGAGGCAAAAATTCACCCATGAAACAGCCAAAGAGTGTGGGAGGTCTGGGAAATACCTGGGCTGTGCTACAGGTCTGTGTAGTCACTACCCAAGGCTTTCTGCCCTATGACAAAATGGGTCAGAGTGTCTCAGGGAAAAGGTAGAAATCTACCCCTACTCCATCCACATCATCTTTGCTCAACGTTGACCGTGAAGTTGAAATCTGTGTGTGTCTTCAGGAAAGTGTTCAGCTTGCAGGTTTCTGTTGAGAAATTTCCCTCAAAATTTTGGTAGGTTTAAAAACCTAATTAGATAACTCAGGTCATAGACCCAGGTGAACTTTCCACAGAGACAGAAGAAATACCTCAGTTTATCAATGACAACGATGCCATTAGGCTGTAATGTCTGCATAGAAGGACTTGGATGAGAGGGGAAGCATGTAGCCCTGCCTCTTCTGAAATGAGGGGCTGAAAGAGGATGGCAACGTGAGGTAGATTAAGGAGTTCAAACTTGGATATTTGATTTACCGCCCCCAGACCAACTCTGAGCAGTAAGGGGGGGGGCTGTACAAGCATCCAGATCAATAAAAGGAGCCTGGGAACCTCAGAGCTGGCAGCCTGAGAGAGGGGAAGTTTCAGGTCTTCAGGGAATGCCAGCCATTAGCTCAGCACTTCCAAGCCATCACATCCAAGATGGCTCAAGGTAGTGGCTAATAGGTGCTCAGGCAAGTAGGTGACAGGTAACCAAAGGCGAACCTCCTATATGAGATGTTCAGGACCAGGATTGTGGCACACAAGAAACCCATGTGCCACAAAAAAGGAACATAGCTATGCCAAGCAGGTCAGCAGCAACAGGGATGTCACATGGCTTTAGAAAACCCTTGCAGAATCCAGGCATCAAGGTCAGGCTCCACTGGGGGTGCACAGAAGGCCAGATGAGATCTGAAGCACCTCAAAGAACAACTAATAGGACAAGAAGTAGTCCAACTTGGCCATTTTGTTGCAAAGACTGGACTGGAGTGTACATAGAGACCACGATGGAGGTAATTAACCTCCGTGACTAAGGTGAACAAACGCCACGAGTTCCTGCCTCTTTTCCTAGCACCACTGTTAATTTTGCTCCCTTTCTCTTTCAAACATGTCCTAGATTTGCCCGTCAGGTGCGGTTAAATAATAATTATATAGAAGCTGGATGCAGTGGTGTGTGCCTGTCATCCAGGGTACTTGAGAGAATGAGGGAGGAGACAGAGATCAGCCTGGGAAACATAGCCAGACCCAGTCTCAAAAATAACCAAGTAGAATAGAATAAGAGGCACACTGTTACTCCACGAAATAACTAGAAACCCTCATCTGTGTTTAAGGTTCCTTTTCGCTTGTACATCAGTGGAGAACGTGTTAGGAAGGACATAACTAGCTTTGGTTACCCAGAGTAGGAGAGGGTATGGAAAGTCTTGTGTGTTTTACTTTTGCGTGGGTTGTTTGTTATCTAGGTACATGTTCTTAAAATGGAAAAAGGTAAGGTTTTGGAGGTTGAATTGCCATGGCCACTCCATTCAGAGCACAGGCCTCGTCTTGAAGAGAAGCCAGGGAGCCTGTGCCATACTGTTGCAGGGGCTAAGCGCTGGTCTTAACCTGGAGTTTATATCATTGCAAACAGACCAAGTTTACCAGCCTATCATAGTTTAGTTTGTTTTTCCTTTCACCCAGGGGTTGTAGGCTCTGGAGGAGAGTCAAGTCAGACCAGTCAAAAAGAATCAAAGCAAACATCCTCTGTGCCCATCTGGGTGGATTGTGAGTATTTTTGTGGCCATGCTGCTGTTGAACTCTGATTACTGATTTTGAAAGATTAGTTGGTTACTCATTTCTTCCAATAGACAGAGCATTACTTGCCTGATTTCTCATTTTAAGGTTTCACTTTTGCTCCACACTCAGGCTCTAACCAGTGCCAGAACTTCCCAACCAATGAGAGAGCAGCTGCACATCACTGCAGAGGGTTATGGGGAAAGATTCTGTCCTTTCCTGTTTGGGAGGTAGGGCTGGGAGGCTGTAGCTCCCTGGATGGTCAGCCCTCTTAATATTTTTATATAGGAAAAGTGGCTTTTTATATTTTAAATTTAGATGCTTTATTTATTTCTTCCTTCCTTCCTTCCTTTCTTCCTTCCTTCCTTCCTTCCTTCCTTCCTTCCTTCCTTCCTTCCTTCCTTCCTTCCTTCCTTCCTTCCTTTTCTTTCTCTTTTATTTTTGGTAACACAAGGTAGTGTCACTGTGACTCTGTGCTTTCCTTTTCCCCAGACATAGGGTTGCAAGGCAGGTGAGTCATAACCAGGCAAAGTCCCATGTGTGCTGGTCCCAGTGAGCCAGTGTCATGGCTTTGCAGTTGGTCTCAGGGTCAGCTGCATGTTGTCATCTGGTTTCAGAACATACAACAGAATGTGTTGTCCAGGTCTTGGATTACAGGGAAGGTTCCCTGGCCTCAGGAGTTGAGCACAGCCTTGCCAGGGTGCTTGGACAGAGGGAAGCCTACCCCTGTACTATACACCTCCTGGCACTGAGCCCTGTGTTTGGGCTGACACATTCTTCTGGCTTCTCCAGCAGGCTGAACACCAACAGATCTGTCATAGTCATGTCATTCTTGGAAACTGGCATGGTGACCACATGGGCAAGCTCAGCAGGGTGAGCTTCTTGGGGCAGGAAACAGGAAAGGAAGTTTTCAAAATAGCAGAGCAGTGCACACTGGTCATGGGAATTCCAATATCCTGGAACTGGTACTCCATCTCCCCTTTGCCAGCAAAGTGGCCTGAGGCCACTCTCCCCTTGTCTGTTTCTCAAAGTTCTCCAACTTTCTGTAGCTCATATTACAGAAGGCCCAGGTGCTTGGCCAGCTCAGCCCACAGCTTTCCCTCAACCACCTTGAGTCACAGATTAGCTCATCCATTCTTCTGACAAGTGGATCGTCTGTTGATCCACTTGCTCCTGTGACTCTAAAAACCAAACCAGTTTCTTGTCTGCCATGAGAGCAGGAGGCACACAATGCCCAGAGCATCCTCCTCACAGGCTAGGAAGGAGAATCGGGGCAGCCAATCCTGAGGAGCCTCTCCACTGACCCCAGTGGCGGAATAAACGTTACTTTCTCTGTGTGCACAACACGGGAAAGGTAGGGGAGCACGCATGAACCCTATTTCACAGCAATGAGATCATATCAGTGGTACCTTGAACCTTAGGGTTTTAACTGTGCTATTGTGCCCCAAAATCCAAGAGTATTCTGATTCACATTTTCATAATTTCAGGGCACCAGGAAGACCCCAGAACCTTCTCCTGCCCTGTCAGATAGTGGCCCACAAAGCTGAGAATGAGGTGAAGCCCAAGAACGGTTGGAAGTTGATGGCTGGGGCATGCTTACCATAACTGACTCTTCTCCAGTGGTTTGCCTTTCTCTTTGTGGAGGAAGATGTGGTTGTGATAAGTCACTTCCATTTTAGTATTGGGATAAAGGAAGGGGAATTAAACTTTTTGGAGAACCAAAAAAAAAAAAAAGTGCTACTTCTGAGCTACATACTGAAATAGCCTTGCGATTTAATGTTGCACCTGCTCTGTGATGTGCCATGTGTTGTGAATTCCAGGTCACACATTTTCCCCCACCATTCGATAGCTCTGAAATCGAAAGCACCTTAAATTCAGCAGCTTCTTACAATCACTATATAATCACAATGTACATGATTCCAAGAAGCAGTTATGACACACTTGTCATTGCCAGAAGGACAAGTTCTGGTGACTTGGAAGAAAGTCCTATAAGTAATAGCTTAACACACTTCGATGCTATAAGAGCCAAGTGGTCGTGAGGAGGAGGTGGGGAAAGTGGTGTTGCCAGATGCATTCTGCAACATTTCTGAAGGAAGAGACAACAGTTGGCTGATTCTATGTTTGTAACATAAACTTGAGATCTAGAACTAATGTTTTTGGCTTTTCAGTGGATTATAAGAAATGCTGCATCACCCTTGTTTTTGATAGCAATGTTAAGAAAAGATTGAAAACTTGGAACTAAGACAAAGGCAAGACAGCATATCCTTTTAATGACATAGAAACCACTTAAGTGTCTAATAAAATGTGTGTTTGTTTGATTTGCTAGCTACCTCTAGGTAAAGGTTTACATTTTGTGAAGTTACATGTTAACTTAGAGATTTTTGTCCGGCAAATGCAAATGATTTTTGTTTGACAAAAAAGATAACTCTTGAAGTATACTTACTGCCCTGGAGGACACTAACCAGTTTTGTTTCTAACCTAGCAACCTTATTCCAACATATTTTTATCCCTTGTTCCTCTAATTATCTTCTGAGCCCGTTTTGCCATCCTGCTGGTTCCCCCATTGATCTCTGGCACACATTCCTTGTAGGTATGCCTCAGCCTTGTTTGTCCACTTACCGAAAAGCATATACATCAGGAGCTATGCAGAAAAGTAGATCTGAGGAAGTTCTAGGAATGCCTTTGCCAGTTTATTTTACATTTACTTCCTTTTCAGACTTGCAAAAGGTGATGAGATAATTGAAATATACCGAGTCTAAAAGAGAACATTCAGTAAAGTTGAAATAAAAAGTCTAAATGGTTAGAAGTCATTGTATTATAATTTAGTTGGGAATAGTACACTGGCAAGTCAAAGAAATAGATTCAATGGAAGCAGAGAAGACAGTTACTGACAATCTTGTTGGGGATTGAGGAGAAAAGAAATAACTATCTCAAGCCCAGATGTGTGGACTATTGGACCAGACATGGACTTGCTGGGATGATGGCTATAAATTAGTCTTATGTGTATCACAAGCAAGGATCACAGGTGAGGACCAACACTGATTCTAATGGGCTGATGAGTGACCGTCAAACACCAAGACAGGAAATACAATTGACTTGGGTGGGGTTAACATAACAGTTTCTTTATAGAGCAAGCATCTTTTAATACTGGAAAGATTTAGATTAACATATAGATCAAACTAATAATATTTTGTAATATTTCAGAGTGAACTGCTTATTTGGGTTGAATGTGCTTAGTGTTAAAGATAACTTGCTCCATTGAAAGATCAAACCAATAATAATATAATCCATAGTAATCTAACCTATAATAATCTTAATAAGTTCCTTTAAATACTTTCAGTGCATTTTTCCTTTATATATATAATATATACTCAGGTTTCTTTTTAGGTATCTGAGTTTTTGATTGAGAGACTTTTCCAAATAATAAAAATGATTATTGAGAATGTACTTTACCAATAAATTAGAAAGTTTAGAAGTTGAACTTAAAAACAGGGAGAAACTAGATTATTTTTTAATGTTGTAGCTTCAGTAAGTTAAATGTTAATTTCTAAAACCAAATTGTTCCTGAATAATCTTTTCTACATGAAAGTGAAACTGGACTTTTGGACCCAAGGCCCAAATTCCTGGGCTTCCACGTCAGGTTCAGCCTCTCACCCCTATATATCAAATAAAGAGGCATGGTGAAGACAGAGAGAAGAGATTTATTACACAGCCCAGGACATGCCATGGGAAGAGGCAGAGTAAGCATTCAGCCTGTCTTCAGCCATCTTTGGGGTACAGACATGAGTTTAGCTTTAAATAGACAAAAAATTAGGGCGGGGGCGGCGTGGAGGAGGCATCAAAAGGTATGCATAAACAGTCCCAGTCACAGGTATGGCCTGGGTGGTCATTATTTCAGTCCTGTTCTTTGAGGGTTCCGGAGAAGTTGTTATCACTATCATCACTTCAGAGGAGTGATGGTAGTGATATCTCACTCCCAAGGCATGATTACTCCTGCCTCAAGGTCTCTCATTATAGGTAATTGTCCTCTTTGTGAGGTGGCCTCTTCTGCAAGCTCTGCTGTTCCTTAGGGGAACTTTCCTTTCCATCCCTTGTCATAAAGATTTGTTATCAATCATTCCTGTCTTTCCTTGATTCCAAGGTGGCTGCAGGAGAATGGCTCAGAGCAAAGGACAACAAGTACAAAATGGAGACAGAGATGCCAACCTTTTCTCCTGTTTTTAGTTAATTCATGGGCCCAAGTAAGTGTTTTTCAGCAAAAGCAGTTTAAGCACCTCTTACAAAAGGACCTGACCAAAATCCACACTCACCTTTAAGCAGAGCAAGAGAAGACAGCCTAGCTCAGCATAATGGAAGTTTTCAGACAGTTGGTAAAACGAGCATGCCCTCAATACTGAGCTGTAGTAGGATCTCCTCTTCTTCCTCTTTTTATGATCTTATTTTCCTTTTAGTCCCAAAGATTCAAACACTTGGTGTCAGTATCACTCAAAACATATCTGAGGATCAGACTGTAAGTTAAGTAAATCCATGGACAAATCACCCAGAAAAGCTTTTAAGTATGTTTTTAGGCTTGACTGCAGAAGCAGGGCAAATTGTTATTCAGATCTCTGAAGCTGGAGGGCAGGTTTAGCCAGTTCCTCCACCTGAGCTGGGCATGTGTGCAGATCTGGTGGGCATACAGGAAAAAGCAGCTGCCTCCCAGCCCAGCTACCCCCCTCTGAGCTCCCTTTCCACTCCTGCAACAGCCTGCTGCTTATAAAAACAAGCATGGGGCTTTATATTGTCTGTCCCCTTCCTGGTAAGTAAGTACTTCATGACTTCATGCAGCTATAGAAGCAGGAGGGGGAAAGTGTTTAAGCACAGTAGAGGCAAAATAAATAGTAAAGGTTGTAGAACTTATGCTGGGTTCTAGAATCATTCCAGACACTCATAGTCACCTCTAGCATCAGAAATGTTTCTTCCTTGCCTCTCCTCCCTTTTTTTTTTTTTTTTTTTTTCTCTTCTCTATTCTCAAACTCATTCAGGGATTTAGGTTTCTTTGTTGCTTTTGTTTGTTTGTTTAACTACAATTGCCTGGTACTTAGGACCCCAGTAATTTTCCATCTGTCTTTACCCTGAGCCCATTGACCAGCTAAGCTCCCTACCATCCTCCATGTGGAAGAGCAAAAATTCACTCAAGTTTGAGTGCTATTGGTAATGGAAAATACCTGCTGTTGTGGGTATTTATTTAACACACACACACATATACACACACACACACACACACACACACAAACACACAACATTGTCTTTTGTAAATGCAGAGATTTCTCTCTTTCTCTCTCCCCTTCCTTCCCATCCACTCCATTTTTCTTTCTCTTTTCTCTGTTCCTTTTCCAAAATGTTAAATCTATCCCATCAACAGGTTTCTTTTTAAATAATTCTACCACTTAATTTTCTAAGATGCATTCTTGACTTTCAAGTGAACATTTGCCATTTTGTGTCACATCTTATGTTTCATCAAATGTGAGCCAGTTTCTTGGTAAATCCAAATAAAGGGAATTAACAACCCAGCCTTGCTCTCAGAAGGTCCACAAGGCTTTGTCCTCCATAGAGGAAATGCAAATGAAGAGTTGAGCCTAGGATGCACATGACTGTCCCGCAAACCAAAGATTTCCTGCACAAGTATGTGCTGCACACTGTAGTCTAAAAAGAAACAGGAGACGATCGTCCTTATCCTTACCGAGTATCTGCTTCAGAAGTTAGAGGGTAGGAACCAGACCTCCTCCAGTCTAGTGGGCAGTCAGTGAAGGGCCATATTTCCTGGGGACAGCTGAGCCAACTCTGGTTTGAACCTGTACGTACAACTCCAGAAAGATCTAAAAATAGGGCATGGTGAAGGCAGGGTCCACGCTCAGCAGTGGCATTGGCATTTTGCCAATGTAGAGGCATGTGTTAGTCAGCTTTTCATCTTTGTGACAATACTTGAGATAAATCACCTTGAAGGAAGAAAGGTATCTTTTGGTCAGCTTCACAGGTTTCAATCTAGGGTACTTGACTCTGTGCTCTGGGGTTATCATGAGAGAGTACGTCAAAGCAGAGCACATGCCACAAGGGGTCTTCTCACTTGGTGGCTGAGAGCCAAAGAGAGAGACAGAGGAAAGGGTCAGGGTTCCCAAGTCCCTTTCAAGGACCTGCCTCCCACTGGGCCACACCTCTAAAGTTTACACCACCTCCCAACAGCTCCATAGGCTGATGACCAAGTCTTTTAGCACACGACCTTTGAGGGGGACATTAAATATCCAAACCATATCAGAGTAGAAAAGGGGGTGATCCCTTTTATTGCATATCGTAAAGGGTGACGGCTGATTCTCCTAATAATAAAAGGTTAACAAGAGAAAAGCATAAGAAATTTATTAACATTCATAACATGTGAGTCATAGAAAATATAGAGTTTAAGGCCCAATGGTTAAAGGTTAAATATTCTCTTCATAGGGGAAAGGGAAGTGGCAGGAGGTGCAGACAGTTTTAGAGGGATCATAAATGTGATTTTAGGGGAGCCAATGAGGCTTGAGGACAGACAAAGGCCTGGAAGAAAGTTCCTCTGGACTTTAGGTATGGTGCTTAACTTTCAGTCTCTTTATCTGTGATGAGTTCTATCTTCCTTGGTCAAGGAAACTGCAGCAAGCTTGTAAGCAATTCTGTTCCTCTTTGGTGGATCTGGTCTTTAGGCAGTCAGGAGAACTTCAAAGAGAGAGACCTCCCTGCATTCACTGCTCCTCAGGCACCCTCAGTTTGAAGGCCAAAGTCCAGCAGCAAAGTTATTTTCTGAGCCCCAGGACCATGTTTGACTTGCTATCAAGCCAGCTTTCTTTTCCACAGGTCTTCTGGGTCTCAGTTATTCTCTCATCTCAGTGGGATCATTCCATCATCAATATTGTCAACCTTGGGACTGAACCTTTAAAAAAACTTTTGGCTAAGATGCTTACATTTTGGAACCTGACATCTCTGCTTTGGGCCCATGGGTTGACATGTATTTAATAATCTACATACTGTTTAGTAATCTTCTTTTGTCCCTTGACAATTGTGAACATCTCTGTTACTTAGTAGACCTCTAAATATTATTTGATGATCGTGTTGTCATCAGTCATGAGATGTCCCATGATACAAGTAACTAATTTCTTGCTATTGGATAATCAAGCTCTTTCCAAACTTTCACACCAAATAATGCCTTGATAAGTACTAGTGTAGCAAAATCTTTATAATCATTCTTTTAAATACTTTGAAGTTACACATTATACACGATCATGTGCTCTTCATAAAAAAATTTACTTACAACATAACCATCTTCAATCTAATTGTTGTCACTGCCATGGATACAAGTACTACTCTTGGTTAATGTACCTGTTTTTTTTTTTTTAATGCATCTACGTATATTCTCTGGTATCTAAATAAAACATACATGTTGAGTAGTTTTTATTTGTGAGGCTAGGAGTGATGCAAAAATGTTAACATGGTGTCTATCATGTGACCAGATATGTCGGGGAAGGTTCCAAGTTAGCATGACTGCCTCTGTATCCTTCTCTGTAACGCCTCCTTGGGACTCCGCCAGCTTAATTGTTTAGAGATTTCTCTATTACTGAGTGCTTGGTCTGTTTTTAGCTTTTGGTTACCACAAACAATGCTGTATTAAATCTTCTACTTAGGCCCATGTGCAGTGTTTCTCTGGAGAGATTCAGATGTGGAATTGTTCGGTCATAGAGCAGGCAAATTTTTGTTTTAATTGATACTGCCAAATTGCCCACCAAAAAACCCACAATAACACTTCTTCCACCAGAGTGTTTGTCACATGACCTCACCCACACATTATGTGATCAAGCTTTTAATTTTACCTCTGATTTAAAATGAAATCTTGTGTTTATGTGCATTTCCTATGTTCCTATATCAGTAAAGAGCTAGATAGTTTAATGGGTAATTCCTCACAGTGTACTACTGTGGAAGAGGCTCTGGGAAAAGCCACTATGGAGACGATAGCCCCTCAAACAAATAAAACTTTATAAGAACACTTCCCTTTTTTGGTCTCTGTGTTAGTCAGCTTTATTTCACTTGAAGAAATACCTGAGAAAATCAACTTTAAGGAGGAAAGGTTTATTTTGGGCTCATGGTTTCAGAGTTTTCAGTACAGGGTCACTTGGCACTGGTGTTATTAAGCCTGTGGTGAGGCAGAACATCATAGCAGAGAGCACATGGAGGAGCAAAGCTGCTCCCTTCGTGATGACCAGGAAGCACAAAGAGAAAAGGGCCAGGGTCTTAAAACCTCCTTCAAGGGCATGCCCCCAGTGACCAACTTGCTTCAAGTAGGCCCCAACTCCTAAGGGTTCCACCACTTCCAAATAGCCTTTAACACATTTGCCTTTGGGGACATTTAAGATCCAAACGTAAATATCCATACTTACCTCTAATTTATAAAGTTGGCTGATATAGCTTCATGATAAAATAGCAGATTTCAAATGCTTAAACGTGATTAGACACCAACTGTTTACTTTTAAAGAATTGATAGGTGAATCATGCCAGGTCATCACAGGTCCTGAATGCCCAATCACTCACCATAGGAATCAGGACCAAGTCCAGCTAATGGGAAAAAGCAGGACTTGGAGACTCATGAAAGGCCTGAGTACTGCCTTTGCTGTGCCACCTGCTGGAATCAGGGCAGGGAACCTTCCCGTGGAGAAGTAACTGCAGCTTTTTTTAGCCAAAGATCCTCCCTTTAGAGAAAATTTTCCTTGGCTTTACCGATTTTTTGGGGTCTCTATTTTCTAGATAAATGCTCACTCATTTTGAAGGAAAAGAACCTATCCTTTGTTTGACGTCCAGAACTAGAAAGCTAGTTGGTAATAGACTAAGCACACACAATGAGAAGTGTGTGTACTAAGCTTCAAGTGAACTAGCAGAGGTGTTTTGCAGCAAACATTCTAACCTGAAATCATTCCCCTTCAGTCCAAGCTCCAACTCTACACTTATTATATGCAATTTTGACATAAGGTTCTACTTTCTAAATTTTAACTTCCTCATCTGTAAAATGCCAATCACATTAGCTATGATCCACCTATGGATCCTAGCACAACAAACCTTTTACCTATCATATCTCTAATCAGTATTTCTCCACCTGTTCTCAGCATTCAGATAGATCTCTGTGTGTAGATCACACTTTTCAAGGTAGTTGCACAGGGCACATTAGGTCACATAAATGACTTCTCAAACACTGTAGTTATAAAGGAGTTCAGTAAGGTTCAAAAGACTTTTCTTGATTTTTCCTGCGTATGACATCAATCTTTTAAAAAATGTTACTCAAGCTGAGGAGTCCAGCAACCATGGATTATCTAACAACAGTTACTATGGCTGCAAGGAGGAGGCAGAAAACAAGCCTCCCAGAAGTACTGATATGAAGAAAAAAAGAGCCAATAGTCCCTGTAACTCACTAATGTAAGACATGGATGATTACAAAGCAAGTAGAAAAACACAGCCATGTCTTTTTCAAGGAAACCACAGAGCATACCTCAGCACACTGAGAAAACCATCCATGGTCTCAGTATTCCCACACAGAAATGTAGCACAAGTCTTTAACATGGCAGACAATTTTCTGCCCCAAGTTTCACCTTACTCTATACTTAGGTTTATGTTCTCAGCATCGTAGGAGCAGTTTTCTTCTCATGAAGTGAAGGTGGATATTTCAAACTGGCCCAGATTTCTGGAGTAACTGCAAGAATGGTATAGATGGGGGAAGAATTCATGAAGTCACCGACACCTTCCCAACTGGTATAGAGCTATTTTCATGGACAGATGGTTATGATCTGTAAAATGGAGCTATCAATATTTATTTAAGGACAATGAGCTTTTGTTGGACAGATTTGGGTTAGAATTCTGTTTCCATCCCTTACAGATTGTGCAACACCTATTGGTTATTCAGTGTCTCCGAGCCTTAAATTTCTCCTCCACAAACTGAATATAGCACATCAAATATTATACTCATAGGATTTCTGTGAGGACTGGAGAGAGCATAGAGCAAATGGTAAGCACAGTAGTGGAATACAGCTGATGTTTGGGGTAGCCCTAATAATACCTTCTCAGAGATGTCCATGTGAATCTAACCTTGCTTTTTTCATTTTTTGTATTCTGATGTTTTGCCATCTGAAGCTTTACCAATCCTGGAGAGATACTCCTCTTAGGGCTGCTAATTTCTGGAGATTGTAATGTCCTCATCTGCAAAGGTGCCTTGTATATGTAAGCTAATCCAAAACATATTCCCCCCAACCACCTTCTTTAGCTCCCAGATGCAGAGCCACAATCCCCACCCCCACTCCAGCCCTAAGCACTCCGCAGCCACACACCACACAACCAGAGATAATTCCAGTGCTCCAGAGCTCACTGAGATTATTAAAGTAGACATAACTAAGCCTGTTTACTAGGGTATTACCTTTCCCCACAGAAATCTCAATAAAAGCTCTTGCCCCTGTTTTCTTCTCACTTCCCCAGGAAGCTCTTCATGGTATGGAGCGGCTCCTCCTTTCTGAAAAAAATTTTCATAGCAATTATCTCCTGGTCTATTGCCCTCACCACACCTAAATAATAATAAAACCTACTGTCTTAGCCCATTAGGGCTATTACAAAATGCCACAGAGTGGGTGGCTTAAATGACAAACATTATGTCTTCTGGGATAGGGGTCCAAGGTCAAGGCACAGTGGAATGGTGTCTGGTTAGAGTCTGTTTCCTGTTTCACAGATAAACATCAACTCACATTGTCCTCACATGTCTGAAGAGAGCTAGAAAGTTCTCTGTAGTCTGTTTTATAAAGGGATTAATTGAATTCATGAAGGTTCTCTGATCTCTCAAAAGCTCCACCCTCTAATGCCATCACATTGGGATACAGGATTACAACATGAAATTTGGGGAGACACATTCAGTCCATAGCACCTGTGTTTTAAGCATAAATCTTAGTCTCTGGGACCAGTGCATGTTGCCTTGTATGGCAAAAGGCGTAAAGAAATCAGGAATATTGTTATGAGGAGATTTTTCTGGATTATCCAGGCAGGCTTACTGTAATCACAAGGATCCTTATAAGAAGGAGGCAGGAGATATGAATGAGTAGTAGAAGAGAATGATGTAGAAGAGGAAACTAGAGTGAAACAACCACAAGCCAAGGAATGCTGACAGTCTCTAGAAGCTAGAAGAAGGAAGGAAGGAGTGAATTGTACCCCTAGAACCTCCAGAAGGAATCAACCCTGTCAATATCTTAACTTTGGCCCTTAAGATCCACTTCTGACTCTCCAACCTCCAGAACTGTAAGACGATAAATGTGAGTTACATCAGGCCACTAGTTTTGTGGCAAAATCTTATAGTAGCAATAATGAAAACAATAAAGTTTTCCACATATCATGGTTATTTTCACCACAAAGCATAATTAACATTCAGAATGTAGAAACATTTTTGAAAATTCAACAATGGTAAGAAAAAATCAAGTGGAGAGGATATGAACACTTAGCAGGAAGACTTTGAAGACTGAGTTATACTGAGGAAAAAGTTAGCCTTAGGGACAGATCCATGGAAATGAAACTGTAATTACAGATTTACAATCTCTTAGGCTCTCATCCAAGTATTAAGTACTAACCAGGACCAACCCTGCCTAGCTTCTGAGATCAGATGAGATCAGGCGTGTTCAGGGTCATAGACTGTAATCTCTTATCTGAAACCAATGAAAGCAAGAATGCTTTGGAATTTAGCTTTTCTCAGCTTTTAGAAATTATACGGATGCCAACTATATTACATACTGCATGTGCACGACAGCCTTCCCAGGAGGGCACAGGAAACACCTTGAATTCAAACATTTTAGTTTTCTAAGCAAAAAGACATGACTGTTCACACTAATAATTTAATGTCTAAAACAGCTTCCTATCAGTTTAGCTATGTTTCTCCACCAAATATGTTTGTTCAACATTTGCATTTTTAAAAAACAGCAAAATAAAAACAAAGAGCAAAAAATCTTCAGATAAGAGATTGTGAAGATTTTCAGTAGAAGGGAAAGGGTGTACATGGAGGAAAGAAAATGACTAAAGAAGTAGGGGAAGTTATCTCTTGCTTAAAGAAAGGCTAAAGCTATAGGTTGAAAAAGCTTAATATATTCTAGCCTGGAGTGGTCATATCCTAATTTTAAAAATTCTGAATGCCAAAAGTAAACATGTATGTACTTAAAACATTTTGACATTTATTACACATTATATTCAAAGGAAAAATTGGACATTTGACTTCTTTTATACAACACTAAGAATCTTAAGGAATACTAGAAAACATTATAGGAACTAAAAGAAAATAACTACAGTCCAAAAATTTTATAGGCAGCCACAATGTCATTCTCTGTTCCAATGAAAGATACTTGCAGATGTGCAAGGACTCAGAGGCTAGGGTATGTAGAGATGGAGGCTAAGGACGTAACTGGGAAATAACTTGATATCTACTTATGAACAGGATGAAGTAACAGGATCCAGATTTACCCTTATGCCTGATAAAACTTAGAAACTGGCCAAAATATGTGCAAGAGTGGTTTTCAGATATTATTTAGCATCACAGGCTACACTGCCCAGAGAGAGGTAAGTCACATGACTGACCAGGAGCGTATATCCAGATGGGACAACAGGAAGGCGATCCTGGCTGAGCCCAGTGGGCTCCATGAGTGAACAGTGATGAGATTCTGAAGAAATCGAAGTAGTTAGAGTTTGCCAGGCAGAGTACTGGAGAAGAGAGAACTGACCAGAGACAGCAACAAAGGTCTGCAGAGGGTCACTCTTGAGACTTCAGCTGAATGCTGACTGGGGTGAGCCTCTAAGAAAACTACCCAAAGCTGGAAAAGGAACTACCTAACAGAACCATAAGGAGCCCTGGAGCTCACACGGGGCCAGAATTGGTATTCCACCCAGTCAATACTGAAAACCCTTATAATTCATAAAGTTCTCAGAAGAGTTCCATGTTAGTATTGAGAACTAGTCCTAAGCTAAAAGCTATTCTTCTTCCCCTGAGAAAGCCTACAATCCAGTGTCAAAAATATTTAAACTTTTTCCAAGTAATTTAATAGCATCCTAGAACAAAGCTAAGAATAGTCAGAAAAATAAAAAATATATCCAGTACCCAAGTAAAATTCAGAATGTCTAGCATCCAATAAAAAATTACCAATTATTAAAGAAGCAGGAAAATATGGCTCCCAATAAGGAGGAAAATCAATAAAAACAGAAATAAAACAAAGTATACTGTAGGTAGGTAAGAACATTAACAGCTGCTATAATTATATAACATATAAGAAAGTAGAAGAAAGACTGAAATATTGAAGAAAAATAAAGAAAGATAAAAGAAGACTGAGCTTGAACGTCTGAAAATGAAACTTTCAGTATCTGAAATGGAAGTACAATAGTGGAATCAATAAAAGATTAGTGAATTTTAAAATGGAGCAATGTAAATATACAAAATAGATACAGAGAGGAAAAAATGGTCAAAAGTAAAAATGAACAGCGTCTGAGTTGTGGGACTCCTTTTAGCAGCCTCATATATGTGTACTTAGAATCTCTAAGGGGTTAGAGGAGATAGAAAAAAAATTATTTTTTAAAAGGGTTCATTAAATTAATTTATATTATAATTATCAAGGTATTAATAACACCAATATATAAGTATAATGATCAGATAATTATATAATTATACTAATTGAATTATATTAACATATAAAATTATTATATTACTACATTAAATTATACTGTCATATGTCAGAGCCAGCAATGGGACCTTGCCTGTGTGAGTCAGCATCTTGCCTTGTGAGAAAGCTCCAAGGAACTGGGGCAAAAGTCTCAGGCCAGACTGTGCCTGTGTGAGTTGGTATCTGGCCTTGTGAGAAAGCCAGACATCCAGAAAAACAATATTCAAGGTTCCCAGATGGCTTCGTGTCTTTCAGTTGTAAATAAGAAAGTTTATGTTGACCGTGTGCTTCTCTTGCTTCTCTGTTCCTGTTTTTAAGCAGACATAACAAAGAGTTAACTTTAACTGTGCTTCCCTGTGCTAATGTAACCTTGACATGTAATACTTGGCACGCTTTTTCTGACCAAATGCTGTCTGTGTAAAAGGAGTTTATAAAAAGGAATGTATACTTCATTAAAGTGGCTATTGAGTAGGACTCAGTAGTCCCCTCATCTTTTTATGGCTTCAGTCACCCAGGTTCTGCTTGTAAACGGCATTACAGTCATATTATTAAATATTGTATGTTTGGAAAAATAATTGCCAAGTATTTGATGAATTCTAAATTTGATATAAACTATGAAATTACAGTTCCAGAAGCTCAAGAAACCGGAAGTAATGCTACAACTGACATTTTTCTATTTACGAAGTGATATGATAGTATTTCAGATTAGGCTGTGATTTGTTAAAAATGTAAATTATAAACTACAGAGAAAAAACTAAGTAAAAATGTAAAAAAGAAAAGATGAACCAGGTGTAGTGGTGCATGCCTGTAAAAAATCCTAGTACTCAGGAGGCTGAGGCAGGAGGATTGCAAGATTGAGGCCAGCCTGGGCTACAGAATAACACCTGCCCCCCCAAAAAAAGTTGGAGTGGGGTGGGGGAAGAGAAGATGAAACATATAGAAAACAAATTGGAAAATGACAGATTTTAAAATAATGTAAATAATAAAATTAAGTGTAAATAGCCAAAACACCAGAGTTAAAAGTCAGAGATTATCAAATTGCATGAAAAAACAAGGCCCAACCACATGCACATTTTAAAATTTGTTTCCAAATAAACAAATACACTAAAAGAAAAAAATGTTGGAAATACTATGCCATGATAATACTACAAAAATAAGGCTGATATGACCATTTTAATATCACCCAGAACAAATTTCAGAACAAGAATTATTACCAGACAATAAAGAAGGTAATTATATAATGATTATGAGGTCTGTTAATTAAGGGCTCATAAGACCACTAAACATTTTCCAACTAAGATCAGAGCTTCAAAACACATGAAATAAAATAGAACAGCAAAGAAAAATAAACACATCAGCAACTGTTGTCAGAGAACTCTTCAGTGATAATTAACAGAACAAGTAACAAGAAAATCAGTAAGTATGTACATGAGTTGAACAACAGTATCAATACTTTTGAACACTTAAAACAACAGCCGAAATGCTGAACTTGTAAGCATTAAGCACTAACATTTCTCTCCAGTTCTGCTTTTGTGCCATCTCACACATCTTTCCATTTGAAATACTGCTAAAGACACTTCTAAACTCTCTTAGATTTCTTTCTTGAACCATAAGTGTGTTACTTAGTTTCTAGCAATTTGGGGATTTTCTACATATCTTTCTAGTACTGACCTCTAATTCACTTACATTCTGTTTGGTTCAGCACACACACTTTGTATGATTTTAACACATTTGAGTGTTGGTTTTGGTATTCTCATTGTGTCATTATGTCTATCTTGGTACACATTCAGATATTAATCAGGACCTTACTATCCACTTAAATAAAGTAACTATACAAAGAAAAGCTAATGAAATTCAGTGCAGAAGAAAGGATATAATAAAGATGGGTGCAAAATCAATAAAATAGAAAAAAGAAAACCAATAGAGAAAACTGATAAAATCAAAATTGATTCTTTTAAAAAGACAAATGAAATTGTCAAAGCACTTGCCTGAATGGTCAAAAATAAAAGAAAGACAATGCAAACATCAATATAGAAAATACAAAAAGGGGGTAGGGGTGCTGCCTTTATTTATTTCTTGGTTGCTTTAGGGTTTAACTCATAGAAGCAAACGATGTGATTTATTTAACGCAAACAGTTACTTCTTTTACTTCCACTATTATGACTAAACAATGGTCTAAATGGCACTGTTAGTGGTATTTTTTTTGCAACTATATGGATAGTCAGGCCTAAAATCCAAGCTTACAAAGTCCCAATGCCTCATCCTTAGCTGAATTAACTTTCTTCAGAAAGGAGCTGGAGGAAGTAGGAATCTCTTTGCCTCTTCCAGGGCCAAGGTGAGGGTCTTACATTCAGGAGCACTTGATAAACATCTGTGGATGGATGGATGCTGTAAATCTTCATCAAGTACACACCAAGACAATGACTCTAAAGGGAATGAAGAAAAGGAAAGCACTAGACCGGCCTCCACTCATTGTCAGCTAAGCTGAGCACACGCAGTGCACAGTTCATACTCCATTGTGCTCTTTTTTGAGGGGAATGGTCTTGGTTTTTGTTTGGGGTTTTTGGTTATTACTGGCTGTGCAGCCCTTTCTCTTGTTTATTTATTTATTAGCTTTTACCTTCCTTACCTTCCCATAGGTAACCATTGGAATGTGTTTAGTTATGTGTTTTTATTTGTGACAATTCTTTAAAAAAATTGTGGTTTAATACACATTATTTCTAATGTACCTAAAGTATATTGCATCTTACATCCCTGTCTCTCACCTTTTCTCTCAGCACGGCTCTGCCATGCTGCTGTGTGTATATCTAGTCCATTATCTCTAAGTACTCCACTGGGGACACCTTCATACTTGACCTATCTACTCTCCCCATTTTATTATATTTTTTAAGATTCAATTGATAGTAACTTATCAATGTAACTAACCCCATTTTCATGGTTGGGGAAGACATGAGGCCTTACGTCTCCTTAACTATGGCACGGATAGAGCATATCAGTCACTTCCCAGCCCCTAGAAGATAGCAGACCCTCAAAGAGAGGTCATCCAGGTGCTGGGCAGCTCTGTCACCACTGGTGTCTTGCCGAGCTCTTTCTCACCTGCAGCTGTCACTAATCCCTGTCCTTCACATAGCAGAGGGCAGATATGAAGCTGAAATGGAACAATAATGAGAAAACCTATCCCACAGGGCGCTGAATACTGTTCCTGGCCATGCATGGGTGAGTCAACCTGCACCATTGCCTTCTCCAGCTGGCGCCCCAGCCCTGTGACTGGAATAGTGAGCACCCACATCTCCATGCCACAAGGAGACACTCACAGTCAAGCTTATGTAGTTGACTCAATTTTATGCCCAATGCATGCTTCCTGCCTTACCTACCACATTGCCATGCCCCCAAGTCAGGCAACACTCCTAAGGGCACTGTAAAGAGGTCATCCACCACTAAAACTCAGGACAAGCTTCCTGTGCCTCTTTACCCAGTCATCTTCTCCTTCCTTATAAACTCCTGGCCATTTTGTCTGCTCATGTGGCAACTTTAGAACCTGGCATCAGCAAATAAGCACCCTTTCCCATTTTCCAACCCTAGGGATACCCCGCAAGACAGAATTGTAGCTAGCCTTATGATCATTATGCCACAGTCGTCTGCTTCCATATCCACTCAGTGATAACAACAACTGTGACACCAACAATGACAACAAAAACTGAATTCCGTGTTTACACCAAGAAATACCAAGAATGGAAGAACCCAGAGTCAGTGTAACACAGCCTCTAAGCTCCTGTTGAGGTAGAATAAATTTGAGAAAACCAAAGACATGGAATCAAAAGCCAGAAACTAAGAACAATCCTGAATTAATGAACAACTTGACTAGGAACATACACATTTTTCTCTTTGGTTTCGTGCTCCCTCACTGAGCTGCAACATACAGATTAAAAAAGCTGTTCTCTCCCTGTGACCTTGCCCACTTGCCCAAATGAATTGCTCTAGGAATTGAGCAAGAGTATCTTAAAGAAAAATACTCATCTTGGGAACAAAACATTTGGTAAAATGACTCCTTTGATCACTAAAGTGTTTACAAAAAAAAATATTTAATTTTAAAAGGACAGCCATCTTATAAGGAACATCTGATGGAAACTCTCCTTTCTTTAAAGGAATTCAGGACAAATAGACAGCAGTGACTCAAAGACCCAAATTTAATAAATTAACTAGAGATCTCTTGGTCCAATTGATAATGTTGAAAGAGTGTAACAGCAAAAATGATTAAAGCATAAAAAGTGTCCAGAACAAACGGGAGCACTTATCCTAAGGTAAGCTTAAACCAAACCCCAAACCCACTTTTTCCACCATAAATGCCCCTGATGCTAGAGCAATTAGCATGCCTTTTCTCAGGTATGCCAACACCCTTATTTTGGTGTGTACTATTCTTTCCTTTGCTTTGCTGTACTAATTAGCTTTCTTGGTCTCTACCTTAATGCATCCTAAAATTCTTTTCTGCAACAATGTCATGAAGCTGGTACCCAAGGGCCAGGTAGAGCTCTCCTCCCTTTTGGAGACTTCCTGAGAGTCTCACTGGTTCCAGTAACATTAGGCAGAAGACATGTGGGAGGAGCTTGCTGGTCTCCTCTGCTGAAGGCAGAAGAACTTGAACCAAGACCACTCAGCACTTGTCCTGACTGGCCGCCTCATTGCCTTTGCCCCTTTCTGCTAAGTCCTCCCCAGAGGACAGGAGCTCCTCTGGCTTCCATGCCTTTGTGCACTGTGCACTGAGTTTCCTGAAGGCTGACACTCTATTACTCTCCCACTTTAATGATTCTCCCCTGCCTCTAAGACAAAGTACAATCTTCTTCAGAATGGCACCTTAGGAGCCCTTCTTTCAGCCTCACCTCTCCCAGCCCCTATTCTCACTCTGTGTGCTATCCATACTCAGTTTCTTTAAGCTACCCAAAGGAGTCAGTCTTTCTTGCTTCAGGACTCCCCCTCAGTTGTCTCCTGGGCTCTGAATTTTTTTCTCACCCCTTCCTTTCCATCCCTTGGGTACTTCTGACTTGGCTCTCTGGTGTCAGAGGTCAGTGACTATTCCCAGGAAGACTCTCCTGGTCAACATGTCAAGATTAGGCATAACTCCTGGGGCGGACGTGTGCCACTGTGGGCCTGGCACCCTCACACTTCATTGCCTCCGCTCCCAACTAAATCTCAAGCTTCATCCTAGTGATTTTATGTACTGAATTGTGCCTCCTCCCCAAATTCATAGGCTGAAATCCTATCCCCACCTCCCTGAATGGTACCTTATTTGGAATTAAAAGTTTTTATTTACAGAACTAATCAAGTCAAAATGAGGCCATCATAATGGGCTATAATCCAATTTAATGGATAATTGTGTATTTTTAAAAAGGAGAATTTGGACACAGACACCCACACAGGGAGAAGGTCATGTCAAGCGAAGGCAGAGATCAAGGTGATACTTCTACAAGCCAAGGAACACTGAAGATTGCAAGCAATCCCCCAAAGCTAGAGGGGAGGCATGGAGCAGACCCCTTCGCACAGCCCAACAGGAACCAACTCTGCTGGCTCCTCCATCTGGAACTTTTAGCTTCTCTGTGAGTCAATAAATTCCTGTTGGTTAAGCCATTCAGATTGTGGTGTTTTGTTACTCTTGGAAATAATGCAGGCAGAAATCATGTCTTAATTTCTGTGTTTTTTGCCACTGTCTCCACAGAGCTTAACACAGCCACTTGGAAATTATGTGATTTCAATGCACATTTATTAAAAGAAAAATGTGTACTCTAGGGAACAAAAAGGAGACATGCTTCCTGTACTGCAGGATCCCATAGTGCAGCTAGCTTAATACCAGGTCATAGACATGGAGGGTTACACCGATGTGGGGGCCAGGGTGCCAGGCTCCTAACACAGATGGGGTGAACAGTGATAAGCAACCATCTCTGAAATCTCCCAAAGCCTGAATCTTGAGGTATAAGTTAGTCAAGCAGAAAAGAGAATTAGAATGAACAGAAGAAAACTATTTGTGGAGCTGTGAGCAATTTTGGGTAGAGAAAGGCCAGCCTGAGGGGTCTCATGTAACTGCTGAGACTGTGAATCAAAAAATGAATTTATAGGGGAGTGACATGGATAGTCAGACTTGAGTTATAGAAATTTCTCCTTGGCAATGTGAAGATATTACAAGGGTTATGACACACCACCAAAATGTTCATCACTCTTGATGGACACAAGAGGTTGAGGAAAACTTTTTCTTGTTAGCCCTCAACCTCAAGGGTCAGCAGCAGCTCTAGAGCTTGGCCTTGCTGGGTAAACCCCTTGTTCATAGAATGGAGGAAAGGCCCACAGACCACTCTCCCATTCCATCTTGTCCTTAAGCAGCAATAGCTCCCAGCAGATGTGCTGCACCTCTATTTTGAAGTCGAGGCCATTCCCACCCTTCTAGAATCTGCTTCTACTTCTTGGATCTTGAGGAAAAACACATTTGTCACCATTCCTCAAAGCCACCAGTTTAAAGCATATAGTTCTGCAACACTGGGGGAAAAGCCAAGGACACTAGGCCATTTTGTTCCCATTCATATTTCTCTGTTCTGGTAAGGCACAGTAGTGCAAAGATCCAAGATTACCAAAGTGAATCACAGGGCAGACAGAATCCCAGAGGACAGTTAGCCAGACCCTCCCCAAGGGGAAAAGGAAGTGAAGGAGGGGTCCTCTGTCCCAGGAATTCACATGGTAGGGTCTAATCAAAGTAACAACATTGACTTTGGTCCAGACATTATTTTAATCACCTCTCAGAAGATGTGTGACTGCCCTGAATGCTGTGTTCAAGTTAGGAAGGAAAAGCAAGCAAGCATAACTCATCTTGCAAGACAGGCAAACCTTACTCCATCCACCAGGGGACTTCTGCATCCTGACACTGTGTTCCAGAATTGCCACCTGGCCCTGTGGAAGCCACTTATGAGGAGCAAAGGCAAGTGAAAGGCCTGTGTCTCAGCATTGCAGGTGTTCACAGTACTTATTTGTCCCTGCAGACCCCAAATGTCAGAGGACTCATTTGCTGACCTTAAGCTGATGACAGGGGCTGGTGCTGACATTTGCATTGGCACCAGCACACGCCTTGATGGGTCATCCTTCACAGGCACAGCAGGCCAGCTCTGTCACTGGTGGCTCACCACAGAGCAGGCTGCCTCCAGTGTGGGAAGAACTGAAGGCTGATTGATGGAATTTCCCTGCTGTTCTGGGTGGGCTTTGATGGGCTCATCTTTCACTTCCTCTCCTACATTCAGGAAGTGCTGCTGCTAATGCACTAGGAGCCAGGCTCCCTGTTTCACTCCAGCAGAGGCTGCATTTCAGCAATGAGAGGTATTCGTCCATACCTGCACTTATGAGGAGCAAAGGCAAGTGAATGTGGGCAGTGCCCACTCCCAGCCATGACAGCAGGCCCTGGAGTCTGCTTTGTACAGAAAGTGTTGATGTCTTGCCACTTACCAGGACATTTGTGGAAACTTAGCAATCCATGTATTCAAAAGCCCCAGACTTAGGAAGAAGGGAGAAAGAGAGAGTTGAGGTTCTATGGGCCAATACGATTACTGTTGCCTAAGATGAATTTACAGGACAGCATATGAATGCAGGGTTTTAAGACAAAAGACTTTTACCTTCAATGACATAGTTATTAAGTTCCTACTGTGTGCTAGGGCTGTATAGGACATCTAAACAGCAATTGGAAGCAGTCATTTTAGGAGACTGTGTGTGTGTAACACCACCACTGGATTTAGAGTTAGGACACCTAGATTTAAGCCTTTGTCCTATGTTTTTTTCTTGGTGGTACAGGGGTTTGAACTGAGGGCCTTGTGTTTGTGAGGCAGGTGCTCTACCACTTGAGCTACACCCCCAGCCCTTTTGGTTTAGTTATTTCTTAAGTAGAGTCTTGCGTTTTCACCTGGGGCCAGCTTTAGAATTCCATGCCTATGCGTACCGCATAGCTGGGACCACAGGTGCATGCCAGTCTTAATCCTACTTCTTATTATCTCCTTGGGCTTCTACACCAGCAGAAGAGTGAACAGAGGTCTTCCCAGCACCACAGAGCTTGGAGAGGCTTAAAAGAAAAAGGTCTGCAAAAACACATAGAAAGGAACAAGTACAACACAACAAGCAAACACTAGTGTGGGTGATGGACTTTAGGTGGTTAAGATGTCAATGTGAGCTCATTTCTTAGAATGAGTGCACCCTTCTGGTGCCTAATGTTGATCGTGGGTGAGGCTATGTGTGGATAGGAGCAGGGGGTAGATGGGAACTCCCTGTACTTTCTGCTTGATTTACTGTAAACCTAAAAATGTTTTTTTAATAGTTTATTAAAAAAGAAAAAGGCAAAATGCACATTCTGTTTAATAAGATTACAACCATTACAAAGAAAAAAGGAAAAAAAATAAAAAGGGAAATGAAAATCAATGTAGCTGTTGTTTAATTGAGCTGATACTAAAGTTTCAGAAGACAGTGCAAGCAAAATAATTTGAGTTTGAAGCCCAGTGAACTCACAACTCATTAGCAGCTGTTGGAGGAACTAAAAGAGGAAGATTTAAAACACACTTCCCAGTGAACTTGACCTGGCATAGTTTAAAAAACCATGGAGTGAAAATTGGGGTAAGGCAGACATAAGAACAGCTATCTTGTCAGGCACTGGTGGCTCATGCCTGTAATCCTAGCTACTCAGGAGGCAGAGATCAGGAGGATCACAGTTTGAAGCCAGCCCAGGGAAAATAGTTCAAGAGACCCTATCTCAAAAAACCCATCACAAAGGACTGATAGAGTGGCTCAAGGTGTAACCTCTGAGTTCAAAGCCCAGTACCAAAAAAAAAAAAAAAAAGCTACAGCTGCCTTCTGCATACTGTCCATCCCTTTGTCAAACATTCTAAGACAAGACATAGAAAGGAAAGCTCCAGGCCAAAGCCCAAGCATGCACACACCACTTTCCCTGAACCTGTTTGCTGGCATTGAAACTGAATTCGTGGGACTGTCTCTTAGCATTGCTATAACAATGTACCACAAGTGAGGGGCTCAAAACAACAGAAATGTTTCTTTCTCAGTTCTGGAGGCCAGAAGTCCAAAATCAACTGTTGGCAGGACCATGTTCTCTCCAATTCCTCCACGGGAGGATCCTACCTTACCAACTTCAGTTTCTAGTAGCTCCAGGAGATCCTTGACTTGTAGCTTCATCCCTCCAACCTGCCTCTGCCTTCACATGGCTGACTTCCCTCTGTGTCTGTCTTCATATGGTATTCCTCTCTGTGTGTGTCTATGTCTAAATTTTCCTTTCTGTCAAGGATACTAGTCATATTGAATTAAGGCCTCCTTTAATGACCTCAACTTGATTACATTTGTAAAGATCCTATTTCCAAATAAAACTACCATCATAGGTATTTCAATATATTTTTAGGAGTGGACACAATTCAACCTGTAACAGTGGGTTAGGGTGGCTCATCTCAAGAGCTAGAGAGAAGGCCCTGGGTTTAGAGTCCTGAGACCTTGGATTGTATCCCTGCAAGTGTCTTACTAACTGTGTGACCTTGGGCCAGTTGTCTAACCCCTCTGAGCCACAGATTACTTGTCTATATAGTGAGGATCATAAGGCCTATGACAACTTCTCCCCAAGGTTATTGTGAAGATTCTATAACAAAATATTGGTGGATCACTTCATAAACTTTAGCTCCAGACAAATATCTATTGTCATCTCTTTAATCAGACGACCCAGCTTCCACCACCGGTGGCTATAGAGAAGGGCCAGTTTCCATCACTGCTTCAGGTACCCATGACACCCCCCAGCTGCCCACATAGGGTACTGTACTCCTCAAAGTACTTCTCAGATATTTCTGGGAGTTCCCCAGGACAGGACCATACATGTTCAAGACCAGGTTTCTTATAAATCTGAGTGCTGGGCCTTTCTTCCCTGTCCCCAAGCTGCATGGGAAACACAAGTTCCTAGGTGTTATATCCAGGGATTGACACTGTTCAGGCGTTATTCTAACACCCCACTCAAGTGTCAAGAAAGGTGCACACGCTCTGCTCCTCTTCAGTCCCCTCCATACCCTGCTCAAACATTTAATAAGGCCTTGCAGAAGTTTGAGAAAGGGAGCTCAAAACAAGGTGACTTAAGAGGCTAACATAGCTGCTCGGAGCAGGGCTCCCAGCCTGCCTCTCTAGACCAGAGGGAGCCAGGTTCCCGCAGGACAACCCTGATTGTGACAGAGCTCACAGTGTGGACCAGCCCTCCACTGAAGGAAGTGTAGACCTCACCTCTTTGTTCCTAACTTCCTGTTCCAGGACTGGCTATATCTCAGAAGTACAATGGGAATATCCACTCCATTCAGGAATGTCCCCATCCCCTACCCACTGGCCTGTGACCTTGCTTCTTAATTCCATGCCACATAAACTCTATCTAATCATAATAGTTCCAAAATTCACAGACACATCTAATTTAGGCCATGCAGTTTTTAAAAGTATGAACTGTTACCAATATTCCTACTGACAGATTTCACCCAAAAAAGCAAAGCTTCCATTTTCTCTTGAAAAGTAGGAAGACACAACATTCAGCCTGGGTATCTGCCCCGTCACTCATCAGGCCAAACTCAGAAGCAGCTCTTCCTCTAAAGAAGCCATGTTGTCCCATTTGCCAGAGTTCCATCCAGCCTCTTTTAAACGCTCAGATTACTTGCATGGCCCCTATCATCATCTGAAGTTGTGGGATCATACTTATTGAATGGACCCCAGAGTTTCAGTCCACAGAGATCCAAGCCAATACTGTTCAGGTGACACTATCTCCTCTAGCATGAGTAGCGATCCTGTGTGCTTGTCTTTCCTGCAGAGGGCTGCTCTTAACTTTCCAGCTCTTATAAACAACTACTCAAAGAAGTATACAACCTCACTATAAGAGACACCAGCAGGCCAAGTCCAGGCTACATAGAAGGATGCAGTACTACTTGTTCTAAATCCCTATGGAGCCAGGAATCATTTCATCCCCTTTTGTGCCATCAAAAAAAGTGACAAAGACAAGGCAGTGAGAACAGTGCACACAATTTACATCTGGTAGATAATTAAGACTCAGTCAAGTGGGAGCAGTCTGCCCCAAAGGCAAATTTAAGCTTACTCTCTTTCAGGAAACCCCTGGTCCTAATTTTTAAGGATTCGATTTTCTAGAAAATTTCCCATAAAATAATTTTGAAAAAGAATTTTAAGATCTGGGTGCCTATTATTATCATGGTATATATTCTGGTGTTTGAATAAACTCAAAGGTAGAGCATGAAAACAGATAAAATATTAAAACTTCAGGCCTAAATAATCACAGACTAAATAGCAATAGTGAGGGGAAGGGGAATTTCCATAGAACTAGAAGCTCTGACATTCTCTGATGAAAAATCATGAAAGAAGCAGGTATTTAGCTTCTCTTTGCATAGAGACACAGTGCATCTTGTTTTACCTTGAGACATTGAAAGAACCACAAATAGGTCCTGCCTTTGGGAAATCCCATGTCCCCTCTGGTGCTGGGAATGGCAAGTGGGCGCTATTATAAGTCCCTGGCCCCAGAGGTCTATTACCCTTGCATGGGTTGCAGAGAGGAGCACTCCTCTCTTGTTTAATATTCTAGCTCAAGGGTGGGCACAAAATCTTTCTCTAGTATCCCCCTCTCCCTATGGCCTCACCCAGTCTACATCCTCACTCTACACATCTGATGCGCACCAAGTCATTTAACTGAAATATTCCTGATGTTATGGGATAGCAAAATGAACAAAGAGCATTCTGAATTTTCTGTCTTAGATGTAAAAGATGTCAGATTCAAAATGGAGTCACCTCTGCCAAAGTAACAAATAGAGCCGGAAAAAGGCCATGAAGGAATGGCTCTCCAGCAAGATTTGCCCAATAACAGGAACTACCACAATGTCAGTTAGCAGCTCAAGGACAGAGAACTGCTTACACAAGAACCCTTGCTCCACACACTATCTCACAAGCCCAGTCCAATGAAATTGCCTGCTATGACTTTAAGGTTAGGTTAGCTGCTAGATATAGCCAATCAGAGCTCACCAGCATCTCCCTAACACCGCAGGTGCAAATGAGCTTTCTTTCATAACACATCAGGGGGCTTTCTCCTTCCCCCAAAAGACCCCAACCTTTCCTTTGTTCCTCAGACATAGCAGAGGCCACTCCTCTGTGCATGTGGTCCCACATTGTCCTCCTATTCTTTGTATTTTTCCCGAAGTGAAACTTGTCTGTATGGAGGGTCATCTTGATATTTTCATTTGAGTTGACTTAGAAAATGCAGCTTTCTATTCTTCAATGTAGGGTTCTTAGATTGCCTCCAAGACTCTTGGTGTTACTTAACTTTTAAGCATTGTTTAACATCTCAAATTTCAGACCCAGGAAGTAATGCTCAGAAGACACTTCAGGATCCCTTCTCCACCTTGCCTGTGGCAACTTCTCAACTGTTTTCCTTCCTGAGGACCTGCCACTTAGTGTAATTCACATAGGAGAGTCTTCCTATGTCGACGAAGACTAAGCCTGCCCATACAGATCACGACATTAATATTTAGCCTGCAACAAGATAATCACTTCCCATAACAGAGCACAGGCACTTGTACCAGGTGCACACGTGTGAGGTGAGGCCTTCCATGTTCAGTTAGAAGCGAGGATTCTGCTCACATAGATAGGCATGAAAGGAGGTCTGAATTGGCTACTGGATTCTTAACACCTGGAGAACTTTGATTAGCTAATTCAGCTAAAATTTGCAAAGACCCGTGTCCTCCGCCTTCTTAAAACTATTCTCCCTAGCATTAGTTGGCTGCTCAGAGTGAAAGAGGCAGGACTTCTGGGGGACAATTTGGAAGTTTAGGCTCCTTCTGTGCAACCTAAATTGTCTACAGCTCTCTTTCCTCACTTGTCTGATCTCCCCAGTCCATGGGGGTGCCAAATGCCCTAAAAGTAAAGAAAACACTTGTTAAAAGTTCTCCTATGATGTTCGTTGTCAGCTAGCACCAAGAACGCATGCAGTTTCTGTGAGATGACTCCTATTAATTACTTACACACGAGTTGAGCATAAACTTCCTCTTCCTACAGAAGAAGCCTGCACCTCTATGGCTACCAACTCTAATTAATGTCTCCAGGATTAAAAGGCTGGTTTCTTAAGATGACAAGAAAATAAGGCGAGTGTGTAAATCAGTAATATCTGGTGGAAGGCCTCTTAGAGAACTGGGAATATGACTAAAATGAATCAATTTTATTCCATTGTTAATTATTAATTAATTTCTTATAATAAAGTGTCAAATTATTAACAATAGTTATTAACTTTATCATTAAATCATTATTTGTAATGTGCCTATTAATTTATTGGTAGTTATCAATTGGTTATTAATTAGTTGGCATATTAATTAATTGATGAATGCATAACTAATGAGGATTGACAAAGGTGACTTTAAAAGATAGAATAAAACCAGAGAGGTAGGTAAGGAAATATATCTATTTATGTCATTAGTTTTCCAGAGAACTACAATATATACGTCCTGGAATGGAGCACACATTCTCTTCTATGTTATGTTACCATGTAAATGCATTAAATCTTCAAATCATTATAACTGATTTTTAAAGAATAAATGTTTGTAGATTTTTTAATTTTTAAAAAAAACCAGTGCCCCTCCCCCCAATTTACTCAGCTGCAAATATTTCACACAGTAAAAGTTTTCTCACCATACAATATTTAGGACATCGAGAGTGTGCCTCCTCCAGGGTAGAAGGAAAAGGGGAAGCCCTGGCCACAAGGAAAATTCAGCAAGTCTGGAAATTCAGGGTAGACAATGTTCTTATTAGGTCCTTGTGCCAATCTCAGGAATGGCAGCTGTGTGCTCTTAGTATCAGCCTCAAGCTAATACCTACCAACCACATCTTCTTCAACAGAAAAAGGAATATCTACTTGATCATTCGTTGAAAAATTTGTCTTGTTTCTGTTGGTGACAATCTCATCAAATATAAAATAAGATCAAGAAGTTGTCACAAACTACCTGACTGGGGTTCTTCTGTTCTAGCAAAGTAGAGATGGAGGGTAGGCAAGGAGAAGCTTCTCTAGTTATTCTGGGCCCTTGGCAGGTGTCTGGCAAGTAGCGCCAGTGGCCGATAGTGTGCAGGGGCTGTTGGCCCTTTGATAGCTAGGGTGGCAGCACAGGGTCTGGAAACCTGCAGCCTCATGGCATATGTCAGTTTCACTTTCACTATGACCACTGCTTGCCCTGATGGCTGCTCCTGTCAGTTTTTCTCCTTGGTGACTTCAGCTGCCCTGGCTGTGCTTTTGCCTTCCCACAGTTGCCCTGATTAACAGTCAAGGCGAGTCCTGCACCTGCTGCTATGGACAGTCACTGATGTTCCTGCCATGGTAGAGGCCATAGTTGGCACCAGTGTTTCCCCAGACACAGATGCCCTGGTTGGCCATCGATGTCCCAGCTGATGCAGGAAGTCCCATTCCACCACTGCTCTCATCTCTGCCCCTGTGTGTCATATGCCACTCCTGCTGAGGCAGAGTAAGGTTGGTGGAGTGGTCGGGGAGGGTGGTCCACCTAAAGGAGAGGATTTTACAAGTGGTCTGTGAAGGAAAACCTTGGAGACATGGCCTGGTCTGTCCTTTCAGCAAAAGACACTCTATGGCTCAAGGCATCCCAGGGTTTTATTTTAATTCTGTACTTCTTTATTGTGGTAAAATAAATATGATATAAAATTTACCATTCAAACCATTTTCAGGTGTACAATACAATCACCACCACCATGTATTTCCAGAATATTTTCACCATCCCCAGACAGAAACTGTGTATCCATTAAGCATTAGCTCTCTATTCCTTTATCCCTCAGTCCTCTCTATGTAGTAGTATACGGTAACTTCTACACTACTTTCTGTCTCTATGAATTTGCCAATTCTGAGGACCTTCTGTACATGGAGTCTGACAGTATTTGTCCTTTTGTGTCTGGTTCCAGTCACTCAGCAAGTTCCATCCATGTGGTAGCATGTGTGAGAATTCCATTCCTCTCTGGATGAATAATGTGCCATTGCACATTATTGCATGGATGTGCCATGAATTTACTTTGAAATAAATGTCTGGGACCCACCTGTCCCTGGGCACTGGGTGAGGATCAAGTATTGTTAGGCACTATTAAATTCTGTTAATGCTGTTATTGATAATCCTTTGAACAGTTTGTTTTAAAAGCCCTTTGAAAGTTTATTTTTCCTTTAAATGTGCTGAGACTGGAAGAAGGAGAGATTAATTTCCTAATTGACAGATGTTAACCTTTCCCCAGTGTCTGGTTGCTTTGAGCAAAGGACTGCCAGCCAGGCAGCAGGACTGCCCTCATGCCAGCACTAACCACTTTGAACCCAAAACACGACTCTGGCTCCAGAAGACACTGCCCCAGCAAGCAGCTTATACTGGACTTTTGTCACCCCAGAACCCACTTCCACCCAGGCCAGAGGGAGAGCACTTTGTTTCCCTGTGATGCAGCAGAAGACCTGTGACTGGTGCAAACACAATCCTTCGTTTGCATGGGGGGACTACCATGATTGGTGCAGACACCTCTGTCACACACTGCCAGAGGTTGCAACAGTAGGTTCAGAAACACATATTTTGGGAAACAAGTTTTCTTAAAGTCTTTGATTTTTATTTTAGTCAGCATTTTAAAAAAAATCTCTTGGCTGAATGCTGGTGGCTCACACCTGTAATCCTAGCTATTCAGAAGGCAGAGATCAGGAGGATCGTGGTTCAAAGCCAGCCCAGCCAAACGGTTCGTGAGACCCTATCTCAAAAAAAACCATCACAAAAAAGGGCTGGTGAAGTGGTTCAATGTGTAGGCCCTGAGTTCAAGCCCCAGTACCTGGAAAAAATATATATATATCTTAAAGGTAAAACTGCCATTTAAGCAGGCTAAAATATAACTGAAATTTTGGGGAAACTTCATTTATAAACAGTATCAATTCCTAGCCCATGATCAATCTAATTTTATTTTAGTTTTCTCTCATTTCAGGAAGTAAGCAAAAACTGGCTGTACCTAAATATAAAAACCTAATCTCTCTTCTCATCTCACCTACTTCCTTATATAAATGTCTTCTTATATTAAGTGCTAAAAACTGTTACTACTCCCATGCTCTCTGCCTTTTAAATTTCGGGGTGGGGGGGAACTCCTTAAAGACTTTCTTTGTAAATAAAGGTCTTTTAAATAGCACAGATTATACATTTTGCATAAGACAAGGAGGCTTTTGCTTCTTTGAAATTGACTTAAGATCAAAGGTTAAGAAGAATTAATGAGATTTTTTTTTTTAAAGGGTGAAATTTGCTGTTAACCAATGGTGATAACTAATTTTATGTGTCACTTTGATTGGGCAATAGTGCCCAGATATATGGTCAAACATTATCCTAGATGTTTCTGTGAGAGTGTTTTTGGATGAGATTAACATGTGAAGTGGTGGACTTTGAGTAAAGCAGATTGCATGCAGTAGTGTGGTTGGGCCTCGTACAATCAGATGAAGACTGAAATGAAAAAAAGACTGACCTTCCCTGAGCAAGTGAGGATCTGCAGCAGATATCAACCACAACCTTAGCCCCATTCTGAGTCTCCAGCCTCCTGACTCACCCTGAAGAGTCCTATGAACCAGTTCCTTAAAATGAATCAATCTCTCTCTCCACACACACACACACACACACACACACACACACACACACACACAGGTTCTTCTCTGGAGAACCCTAATACAGAGATATAGGGACAAATTCTGTGTCTTCTGCCACAGATTTTCAGAATTATTCTAGTAAGATGATTGACCTCCCTCAGTTTCTTTAGCTGTGAAATGGAGATTTTTATATTACCTTGAGGTATACTGGGGAGAATGTAGTAAAGCACCTTAGGTGCTAAGGAAAGCACTACAAACATGAAATTTAAGATGCTACTTCTCCCCCCCTTAAGTAACCTATAACCTTACAAAGAGACAAAGAACAAGGGAGATGGTCTGTATGCATACGAAATAAGCAGTGTGGTAGATCCATGATTCTTGGATAAAAAGGGCACTAGAATATGCCATCCTAAAATTTGCCGCTTTGGCATTCTGGTTGTTTTGAGCTGAAAGCAATTAGCTCTCATTCCTCCCTATTCTGTCTAAAACCTGGAGGCACACTTCCATTTAATGTCTCCTCCTATACCAGGAAGAGAAATACTCCAGAGACTATTCTTAACACCTGTAGCAAACCTGAGTAAGCAGCTCTTATGTGTCATACATTTCATCCTCTCACCTTTCCATAATTTACCTCCCCTACCCCAGAAATCCAACTCCCACATTTCACCTTTCTAGCCTACTAATGGTATATAAGCTCCAAATTATAACTGCCTCCTTGAATCACATTTGTTTGGGAACACCAGTTCTTGTTACTGTGGGGTTTTTTTGGTCAGTTTAATTTGAAGGGCCCCCAGTCATTGAAGTAAGAGAGTAGAGGTAAAAAAAATAATAATAAAATTCATCCTCTACTAGAGTAGGAGAAAAGGAAGATAGATGTCCTCTCTTGCCTTCAGTAGGCAGATTCATAAGAGCAAAAGGCAGCTATTCATTAACATGCAGAAACAGGGGAGTCATACACAAAGTATGGTCCTCCCAGAAGATGATGGAAGCTTAAGTAGCCTCTTCACAGGGCAGAGGAGATTGAGGGGCAGGGAGATGAGTGGCTTTTAGAAAGATTACAAATGACTATTATGGACAATGAAGAAAACTGAGAGACCAAACTTCTGAGTTACTCTCTTTGGAATTGAAATAAGCCTGAGACAGAGTTCATTCAGGTGTGATTCCACTCCTCAGTCTTCTGTGATGAACAATGAGATCCCAGGGAGGAGGTGCGAGGCAATTGTGTTCTATTTAGCAGGCCTGGTCTTAAGGCAGATAAGGAAATCCCAGAGAGAGAAATAAAAACAGATGAGAGCACCTTGATTCTGAGGCAGCTCTTAAGACTCCTCAGCATCCCAGTCTTTGGGATATTGTTTTCTGAGACCCCGTGACGTTTGGATCTTACACGCCCTCTAGAGGCACATGTCCTGAAGATTTGGTCTGTGACGCAGCAGTGTTTAGGGGTAAAGCATTTGGAAGGTGATTGGATCATGAAGAATCTGACCTAGCGAATGGATTAATCCTTTTATGGATTCTTACTTAATGAGTTTGGGAGCAGACACTTTGTTATAAAACTTTTCTCTCTGTCTCTGTGTGTGTGCGTGTTTCTCTGTCTTTCCTGGCTGCCATGACCTGAGTACTTCCCTTTACCACAGGCTACTCTCATGATGTATTACCTCACACAGGCCTAAGGTCAGTAAGAGACTATGGATGAAACCTCTAAAACTGTGAGCCGCAATGAATGTTTCTGCCTTTAAGTTGTTCGTGTCAGGTGTTTTGACATAGAGATGAAAATATGACGGACACAGTGTCAATATAGGTATCATTAAAAACAAAATAAAAAAGGAGCCAGGAACTCTGACTCAAGCCTCTAATCCTAGCTATTTGGGAGGCAGAGATCAGGAGGATAATAGTTCAAGGCCATCCCAGGGAAAAAGTTCACAAAACCCCATTTCCAGCAACAACTGGTTATAGTGGTACACACCTGTCATCCCAGCTATGTGGGAAAGCACAAATAGGAGGATCACACTCTAGGCTGGCCTGGGGAATAAAGTAAGACCCTATCTCAAAAATAACCAATGCAAAAAGGGCTGGGGGTGTGGCTCAAGTAATAGAGCACCTGCTGAGCCAGCTCAAGGCCCTGAGTTTAACCCCCAGTACCACAAAAAAAGGTATCTTATAAGTAAAGCATTGCCCACTTTATACCAATATTCCCTATTTCCAATCTGAAATCTATTTTTCTCCTCCTGAATTGATGGCATTGTCAACATAAACTAACAACTCTGCTTTTAAAGGAAATAAGAAAATAGTTTATTCTGAGACAAATAGGAATGATCACGGTCTAAGAACACAGATTGAGTTACTCTGAATGACATATTCTGCCATGGAAGAGGTAACATCAACGTTTTTAGTCACAGAACAAAAGAAAATCATGAATCAATGTATTTACAAAACATATTGGTGAGGATATGAGGTTAAGCAGGCTACAGCAAGGCAGGGAAATCTATAGGATTCTGATGTTATTGCATCCTTAGCTTTGTGATTGAGGATGCATTCCAAGAGTAGGGTATGTTATCCAGTAGTCATAAGGAGGTTAGGTCAGATACAGAGGATGACAGTAAATGGCTATTAAAAGGGACTAAGATAGCCTAAGACACCTTTGGCTATTGATCTGCAATATTCTATCTCTCCACAATTATGATATTCTAGTCAGTCAAAGTCAGTCTACAGGCTACAGAATATGATAGTCTTCTTCAAAGAACTTCAGTTCACAGTATATTGACATGGACAAGACAAAGATATTTGTAAGGTAACATAGGCAGCCAGTTGAGTAGAATAGATGGAAAAGTCAATTGAAGAGTAAAATGAAACACAAGTCATAGGTTATCACCATTTTGTTGTTTTTGCTAGATGTTGAAATTACATGTTTTCAATACAAAGAACAGGGCTTAAATTTTAAGGAACTTTTGAAAAATCCCAGTTCTGCTTCTTAGCAGCTACTGGCATTGGAGAAGTTATTTACTCTCTGAGCTCAGTGTGTTCATCTATAAAAGTTAATTATTGGCACACAACAGGAACATAGCAGATGCTAGAAGTTAGTGAATAAGTAGAAAAATGAATGGCTGACAGCCATTGAATTGAAAATTGTTGACCAAACCTAGGCTTAGCAGACCCAAAAGAAAAACAATGGAGTTAACAAAGAACCAGGCTGTTATGGGATGACAGGGCAAGTGGAGAAAGGAGATTGATTCTGAAAAAGAAAGTGGAAAGAGCTTCAGAATCATTGGAAGCTTCCTTACTTTAAGGACTTGGCAATGTTGAAGGATTTAAGCCTCCATTCTTTCCCAACTTCATATTTAGTGAGGGAAGGGAGTTACATTAAAAAGAATAAGAAAGAAAAATGAGTTTCCACTAAGCAGAATAAACCTAATTTCACAACACTCAGGTTGACCAGTTGATCAAGGCGAAGGAGAATGGATACTACTGATGTAGAGGACTTGCTGTCTTGACCTTAACATGGTCTTGGTGAATTCATACAACAAAATGCTTTGTGAGACTCAAGTTCAACCATGTGAACCTCAGAGGATGTGTAACATTTTTTTTTGTTCAGGCCAGCACCCAAGGAGAAGTCATCTACGTGCATGTCTGTGCACCCATAGCCTCAGGGATTGTCCACACTCCACTTTCCTGGTTTATGTTAGTGATCACAGAATGGATCATGAAAGCCAGGAGAATGTGTGTCCTTTCTCTTCTCTTTTTCTGATTAAAGAGGGAGAGCAAATACCAAGTACTGAGTAGGTGATGAATAAAAGCAATAGTGTGCTCTGATTTCTCTCTTACAGGACAAAAGAGAGAAGTCTACAAACCCTTCAATGTGGAGAGAAGATCTCTCCAGTACTCTCTAAATTCCTCACTTTGGCCCAGTTGCCCTATCCTCGATACTGAGGGTTTTCTTAACCAAGTCATAAAGGTAACCTCCCACCTATCTCCAGAGGTAAGAAGTTAGGTAATATTAACGTTTGTTTTTTGTTTTTGTTTTTCCCCTAAAGTGCTTTTGAGAAGCAGTGGAATTCATCTAACAAAAATTTATTAGGCACCAATTTCTTATGGTTATATTGATTTTTCAAAAATAGGAGATAATACAGGTCACTACTCTCCAGAATTTTATAACCTGCTTGAAGATTCAAATGTAAAAGTTAAATAAGATCTATACACGGACTATATTTGTATTATTGACTTGAAAATAAGATAGCGAGCACTGTGTGTACCGAGCAGCCACTGTGCTCCAGGAACTGGTATGGATACTTCTACTATTCCTCTGCTTAAACTGTCAGGTAACATGAAGGAAACTATCTGCATTCTACAAAGGAAAATTCTAGACCTGGAGTGGTTAAATAACAATGCAGATTAGGATATGCTGCTCAATATTTGTCCCCCTTGGCATGTGGATATTTTAAGCTAAAAGAATTTGAGCGAGAGTATGTTCCAGGAGGTCTGTCTGAACTTTCCCTTGCTTTTCTGCCCTGAAGCAGGCTATAAATCCAGGATGAATCTTCTGCCCTTCCTGTGAAGCAGGTCCTGGGTCCCTCATGTAAGTAATAATTTCCCTAGACCCAGAGGAAAGGAACATTATTGTCTCTGAAGGTGGAGAATCACAGAGAAGATCTGAACCAACAGATCTTGCTAAGTGCCCCTTCCCCATTTTATTCCTATTAGACAACCATATTTCTCCATGACAGTCCACTCATTCTCAAACCTGCTATAAAACAAGTCTGGTGTAATGTTTTCTTTGGGTCTTTATTTCCTTATGAATGCCCTGTGTCATGTAAAAGTTGTATTTTATAAATTTGCCTGGTTTCCTTTTGTTATAGTACCTTAAGCTATAAATCCAGGACAAGTAAGTCACACATATTCTTCCTCCGTATGGTAAGTAGCTAAGAGGTTTCTCAATCAAAGCTTCTATTTCCAAATGCAGGAATCTTTCAATTATATCAGTTATATCCTACAAGTTTGTATGGGAGAATCATCAGTGCATTTTGATGAATCTTGAATACCTCCTTGGCCTTCCTGGGTACTACCATTTTGAGCTGGGTTACCATATGGCTTGTATGTACTACTCATCAGCATTCACTGGAATAAATCCCAGTCATTCCCCATCCCCTGCTTTCATCTTGGGCCTTTCAAGAAGTTTAAGAAGAGCTGCCCTCCTAGGGAAACATTTATTTTGCCAATAACAAAGAACAAAGGACCTTTCTGAGAACTTTGCTGTTTGGTAACACCTCTGTGGAATCATTTAACACATAATTGTGTGACTGTATGTTTATGTAAGTTTTGTTTCCACAAAGTGGTCACAAAGTTCCAGGTTGAAATTGAAAAGAACAAACTGGTGGCTGCTTTTCCAACATGACTTTTCATTGTGGTGGCATGGCACTGTCAGAGTCTTCTGCTGCTTTAGGGTATCTATTTATCCATTACACATACACATATTTATGATGTATTTATGAGCACATAGAAGAATGGAAATTTCACATTGACAAGTTGATGTAGAGAGTGACTTGGCTATGCAGATAATGTTAAAAGATGTGCATCCCATAATAATGTTTTAGCTTTCAACTGCTCATTGAATTAACATTAAGACAGGAAATACTGATTTTTTTAGAATCTGAAATTTAAGCAAGTCCTAAGGACTTTTAATGGTCTTATTTGTTTTATTTGTGGGGTTCCCAAAAGAAATCTCGTGATATAAGCAACAAGGAGTAAGTATTTTCTTATCTGCAAAACAGAAGTTGACTGACGTAGAAGTACAGAGTAGCTCAATGTTGCATGTTTTGTGCAAAGCTGTGAGATTGGGAGTAGAAAGAAGTATATCACATTGTGTAGTGGTGCTTAAAAGGTATTAAAAGAACAGTGCAAAAGTAAGGTGGAGTGGAGGAAGATTTCTGTACCTTTTCACATTAAAAAGGATACTTTGGGCTGGAGAGGGGATAGAGACAGAAATTATAGCCTTTTGGGGTTTTATGAGTTGTACAGATTTCAGCCTGCTGTAAGTATTATTCAAAATCTAAAACTTATTCAGCTTCAAATATTAACATATAAGCACAAACACACAATTTTTAAAAAATGACTCTTGGAGTGGCAGGGTGCTTTGTTTAACCGACCCCCACTCAATACCATTTAGTTAGTGTTATGTCCTTTCAGTAAAAGAACTGGGTCATCTTATTATTAGCGAAGTGGTGACATGCAGAAATATCAGGGGTTCTATAAAGACAATAACAAATGCTTCTACTACAACAAGGGTCCTTAACAGTGAGTACATGCTTTATTCAAGCCTTAGGGCTCCTAAAAAACCTCCCTAAACTAAAATATGTGGCAGAGGGCATCCTATGGTGAGACAGAGGTGGGCGAGGGATGTAGTCTTTTCTCAACTTCATTACCAGGTGGTGTGTTACAAAGAAAGCAATTCTCAGATTGAATCTTCCCATTAATAGACAGATGATAGATAGATAGCTAATAGATAGATAGATGATAGAGATAGAGAGATAGATAGATAGATAAGCTACTGGACACAAAAACGTTATTCAACCTGTTCTTTAAACTCAGCGATGGACTAATTCTCTGTTCTATTGGCTCTCTGACAAGTGCCGTGCATAACAGATTCCCTTAAGGCAGATGTGACAATATTCTTACAGCAAGATTTAGCTGAATGTCTAGTCAGTTGGAGGCAACCTTTGAAAGACCCTACATTATCAAGCATCTCATTTTTCAATATGAACTAACTGCTCCTGGGTGTCAGTTAAAAATCCAAAGACAGCTATCGCACTTGTATGCCAAAGAGGTTTGTAAAAGTTAATTGCTGACAATATGACATTTTTGTTATGAACTTTTTATGGTTCCTAGCTACGCCCAGAGTAGGGAATTCAAGCCTATAACTAGGATCCATATCTAAGGAAGCCCTATTTCTTTCCTGTCCCCATAGTCTTGGTCAGAATCTGCTCACTGTCGGTAGTTATGTCCTTCTTCTCTGGATAAATCTTATTTATCCAGATAAGTAGAGTTACAGTTCAGTTCCTTCATAGGCTCAGAGTGGAAGTTAGTTTGTTTTCTGTGGCTATAACTAAATACCACAGACTGGGTAACTTACAGAAAGTAGAGCTTATTTAGCTTGTGGTTCTGGAGGGTGATAAGTCCAAGGGTGTGAGGTGGCATCTGGTGAGGGCCTTTCTGGGAAATCATAACATGGCAGATGGTGTCATGTGGTGAGACAGAGTAGCATTTACTTCTGGTATCTCTTCCTCCTCTTATAAAGTCACCAATGCCATCATGGAGGCCCCACCCTCATGATCTCACCTAATCCTAATCACCTCCCAAAGTCTCACCTCCAAACACCATTAACATCAATTTGGGGATCAAGTTTCCAACACATGAACTTTCTTTTTTTTTTTTTTTTTTTTTGGTATTCAAAGTGTTTTATTATGAGGAAGCTTTCTGTATTACAATAAAAATCAGGTTTGAGCAGTTACCTGTAATTTTTTTTTTAATTCATATGTGCATACAAGGCTTGGTTCATTTCTCCCCCCTGCCCCCACCCCCTCCCTTACCACCCATTCTGCCCCCTCCCTCTCCCCCCTACCCCCTCAATACCCAGCATAAACTATTTTGCCCTTATTTCTAATTTTGTTGTAGAGAGAGTATAAGCAATAATAGGAAGGAACAACACATGAACTTTCGGAGGACACATTCAAATCATAGCATAAGGAAGTTTTGTTTTGTTCTGCTTTGCTTCAAATTAATTCCAACATTTTTTCTCCATGACTCTTAAATGTTCTGATTTTTAAAAAAATTGCTATGAAAGGCACACAGTATCAGCCAAAATACCATCACAGACACCACGCATGGGCGTGGGGAAAGGGCTTTGACAAAGGCTGTCTCATTGACCAGCTTCAGAAAAGCCCATCTGAGCCTTCATTTCCAGTAGCCCTCATCCTTGAAGATATTTGCCTTGGCCAATTGTGACAAGAATCTTACTAAGCTAATTTAGCAAGACCCTCCACACACACCCTTAACACCTGATCATTCTGTCTACCCTCAGCAAGAATCCTACATCATTTTAGCAAGAATCACCTTCCATTTAATTATTTTCTTAGTAATTACTACTCTTAAAAGTTTTCCCACCTCACTCCCCATCCACACTGTGTTCTGTCCACTCCCCAGTGTCTTTGCTATAGTATTTGTAGTTGAGTCCAGTCTTGTTCCCCCACTGCAATGGTTTTGACACTGCTCAAAACAGTCCTGAAAATAGCATTCCTCACTATTTTAACAACTGTCAGAACAATTTCTTCTTTAATGATACAGTGCCATGACTTTGATAGGAACAATTAGTCATCAGATTCCAATCCTGGCCAGCAGACCTCCCACCAAAGACTCCAAGTACACACCTTTAAAGCGGTTGTCTTCACTCCTCACTGCTTAGCCATTGGTGAGCTCATGCTCTAACACAGAAGCACAGAAAGGATAGGCTTGTTTTTCTGAGCATGCTGTCTTAGGCTAAGAGAGTTTGAAAGTTACCTCCTGGCTAGGTGTCTTTCCAAGGCCATTGGATTTATTTCCTGACTCCTGGAATGAAGTTTTTCCTAGCTGTTTTTCTCCCATGGGAACAATCTGTCAACGGGAAAACTTCCTCCCCTAAGTCCCTGCTTTTATAGGCTCCTCCCTTACGACACTAACTGTCTGCTTACCTTCTTGAAGGCATGATTTCACTAAGCACACTGGAACACCAGTAGCTATTTGGCTCTTCCAGGCCTCTCTATTCCATCACCAATGGTCCTTCTTCCTTTGATCACCTTTGGTCTTTCCTCCAGCACACTGAAGCCTTTGCCATGTCCTCCTTCTCTCCATCCCTCTTTCCACCCCTCCAGACCTTTTCCTTTCTGCTCCAGCCCCTCAACTCCTACAGTTGAATTTGGGCCTCAGTCCCCAATTGGCAGATCTCAAGGACCCCCAAAAGCAATGACATTCAAATGAAAATCTTATCGTAAATATTGGTGAAAAACATTAGTCCTAATATTGAGCAGTAGCCTGTCTTACCACCTGCCAGAAACACAATTTGGATAAAGAAAAATATGAAGTGGAATGTAAAACTAAAATAAGAGTAATGCTTTATCTGCTAGATGTTTAAATTATAAATTTCAACCTAAGAATAAATGTACAGGTAAAGATATAGTAAAACAATTACATCAATGTCCATTCCTTTATATATATCAGATGCACTAGTAAAATGAACAAAAAACATATTTAATTTTAAGGCATTTGTGTTTTGTTTTGTTTTTTGCTTTTGTGATTTTTGATACTTGCTTAACATGTGTTGTAGAAATACTAAATAGGCAAATAACTTGAAATGCCTGATTAAAAATAGTTTTCAAACTTTTTTTGGTAACTTGAAGCCTTAGAGTTATGCTAAGAGAGATTAAATAATAGATAACCATTAATAATTTGTAAGCAAGATAAACTACTGAGACATTAAACATAAGTTTATTATGCTTTTAAAACTAAGCATAATTTTAAATTTATATACTTTTGGCTTGTTACTCGTATGTAGTATACAGAGGCTAACTATGTCTGTTAATTAGTACATCTTTATGTCATGTTTTACTATGAAGAAGCATACACCTATACAAACTGTAAGATGGCATATTCATAAAGGTTGCCTGTTACAGAATCTTAGTCTGCAGTAGATAGTTCACAATTGTTTACATACTAGTTTTCTCTGTAAAATAAGGATTGCTGATGGTAAAAATTACAATTCAAACATGTAAATAAATGTAGGAGAAATAATGGTGAAGCAAAACAACTTTGCATATAAAGTATGCAAAGAATGCATGATGTGGTTTTTCAACCACATCATGGTTGAAAAGGGAGTAATTTTGTCCTGCAGTAAAAGCACTGGTTGTTCCACAGTGAGGAAATGTGTAGGGCAAATATTGAATGGATATAACAAGTTGTAGAAGTCTTGCAGAAAAGAAATTTTGGAAAAAGAATCATGTCTTATATGGTCATAGTTGACTGAAGCTGGTTGTGTTTTACTTATAAAGTAAATATTTATCTTTTTATCTGTGCCCAAATACAGCTAGAGTTCAAAACCTGTTATTGGATGTGCTTATTTTCTTGGGATAGTAATTATGTGAGTTCAGTAAGAATCTGTCTTCCGTGCAACAGGAAATAATCATCTATATAACTAGGTGTATGGCTTGACTATGAAATGTCTCCATGGCTCACGTGTTGAGGGCATAACAGCTGGTGGTAACCTTGGAAGGTTCTGGAAACTTTAGAAGATGGAGGCCTAGCTGGAGGAAGTGCATTCTTGGGGAAGTTTTGGGGCTTGCATCTTATTCCTGTCCTCTTCCTCTCTTTTATTCCTGTCTACCATGAGGTAAACAGCTCTATTCCACCATGTCCATCTGTCATCTGGACCTGTCTTCACAACAGGTCCAGAAATGCAGGACCAACCTACCATACACTGAACCATGAGTCATGAAGTCATGAGTCAAACCAAATCTTTCCTCCTTTTAAGCTTTTCTTTCATGTATTTGTCACAGTGATGAAAAAGCTAACTGACACAGAAAAAATAGTGCCAGGAAAGTGGGGTCATTACTGTAATTTTACCTGGCAATGTGGTTCAGAAGCCTTTGAAAATGGTTTATCAGAGGAGTTTGGAAAATTTTAGAGAGGTGAGTGAGAGACTAGAATGCTGTAAGCAGAGGCTAATGGGTCATTTTGGTGGGATCTCAGAAGACAGTGTGCTGATAACAAAGTGGACAGTAAAGAATATCCTCATGAGGTTTCAGATGAGAGCAAGGACACCATTGGGAACTGGACTAGAGAACCTGTTGATATTTTTGTCCATGTCCTGAGACTTTGTGGGAGGCTGAGTTTAAAGGTGACAGACTAATTTATCTGGCAGGGGAAATTTCAAGGCAGTCCTGTATTCAGGCTATGGTAAAGTTATTACCATCTGTTTTTAGCCAGATTTACAGTGAGAATCAGTAGCAAAATGAAAAGCAGAAAGACTTGAAAAAGTTGTAATTTTGTCAGAAAAACCTGGGTAAAGTTGGGGCTAAGGAAGTCATGGTTTCTGAAGAGATTAGTCCCATTAAAAATAAGCCAAGCAGGGCACCCAGTGGCTTGCACCTATAATTTTAGCTAGTTGGTAGGCTGAGTTCACAAAGATTACAGGCTGAGACCAGCCTAGGCAAATAGCTCTTGAGACCCCATTTCCAAAATAACCAGAGCAAAATGGACAAGGAGGTGTGGTTCAAGTGGTAGAGTGCCTATTTTACAAGCACAAAGTCCTGAGTTCAAGCCCCAGTTTCACCCCAAAAAAAGAAAAAAAAAAAAAAGGTCAAGTGCTTTGCACTAAGACCATAGGAAAGATGACTTGAGGGCATTTTAGGAATCAGCAAGACCCCACCCATCAGCAGGCAATAGGGTGTAAAAGTGTAAACTCATTTTAAAAGACTTTTCCTTGAGAAGAGGGCACACCCTGGTCATCCTGCTCACATGGGACTGCCTAGCAAGTTTTTTCCCTAAGACTTATTAACAGTGTTCATCCATCCAGGCATTCAGAAGCTATTGCAGCCATGTTCCAAGGGGTCCCAGCTGCTTCTAAATCTTGCAGCAAACCTTAGTGTTGTCCAAAAAATGACAGTTTGGCAGGCATTCAGAATGCAAGAGTTATGAGGTCATGGAGGCTGCCACTCAGATTTCAAACGAAGGCCTAGGAAGCCAGACAGTATCAGGTCAGGGTCCCTCCAGGATCCCTGAGCTAGCAATGCTTGAAGCTGTGAAGGAAGATGAAACTGAAGATCCAGTGGAGACTCTACGTAGTTAGAGATGCCAGGAATGTGTAACATCGGCTGAGGAAACTTCAGCGAGCCAGCAAAGTCATCCCAAGACAGAATTCATGTGGGCTGCAACCAGAAAGGCCATAAGGATAAGGTTCCCCATCCTATTTTATCTCACATCATTCCACCACATGCCCTGGAGGTCAGACATGGAGTTCAACAGGATTTGTTGAGTTTAAGACTTGTTTTGGTACAATCCTTCCTTGTTATTCTCCTATTAGGAATGGGAATGCTTATTACTATGCCATTGTATATTGGCATATATACAATGTTTCTGGTTACATAGAAACACACAGCTAAGAATTTGTTTTGAGTCTCAGAGGAGACTTTGAACTTGGACTTTTGAGCAATTCTGGAACTATTAAGACTGACCACTCTTGGAGATGGACTCAATGCATTTTGAGATGTCCATGAGCCTCTGGAGTGGAGAAGCAGAATGTTCGGGTTCAAAGATGAAATATTCTCCCACAGGTTCATGTGTTGAGAGTTTGGTCCCAGCTGGTGGTGCTATTTTGGAAGGTTCTAGAACTTCAGGAGATAGGGGCTGGCTGGAGCAAGTGGGTCATTGGGAGAGTGTTTGAAGGACTGTATCTTCTACCTGGCCACTTTTTCTCTCTTTGCTTCTTGGCTACCATGAGGGAACAGCTGTGCTCCTCTATGCCCTTCTGTTATGATGTATTGCTTCACCATAAACACCCACCCCCCCTGCCCCAAAATGGAGCAAGCTTATCAGGGACTGAAACCGTGAGCCAAAATGAATCCTTCCTCCTTTAAGTTGTTTGTGTCAGGCATTTTTGCCTGAGCATTAAAAAGTCTGCCTAATACACCACAGTTTTCCTGGAATGTCATATTTGAGAATGGTGCCTAAAATCACATATAACCAGGGTTAAGAAACTAAGATTGGCTTTATGGAGCCAGTGCTTATGAAGCCCTCTTGGGAAAGGCAGCCTAGTAGTTGACCTGAAGAGTTCCCACACCTACAGGTGAGTCAGGAAAGTCACTTCCTGGCAGGCCCAGAAGCCTTAGCATATTTTGGAGGGATTCACCAAATCCCTCCAAATTCCCCAGTGAAGTCTAGTAGTGAGTTTCAACTTGACTTGGCTTCTTAGCCTTGAGAGGTTTTTGAAAGTTGAATCTGATTTTTTCTAATGAAAAATTCCAGTAAAGCAAACTTTAAAAGGCCTGCGTGGTTGATTACCATTCTTGCCACACATGTGTAAATAATTAAGCCAAATATAATGAGACAAGATATTACAAACAAGAATAATCTTACTTGGTTAACTTGAGTGTGATTGTAGACAGAAATTTTTATGTTTCAGTAGAAAACTATAGCTCCCTCTTGTGGGTTATGACTCTAGTACTGCTCATTGCCTTTGAAGTTCTAATATCTACCTATAAATTGAACTGAATTCTGCCATCTTGCACAGTTTGTCAATCCTTACAAAATTTGAATTCTACTTTCCTCTATTATCTGACTACAACTCTCAAAACTAACATGCCCATTTTTTTCCCACTCTTCTGATTTGTCATCGCTGAGAACTGCAACCCATCTGCTCAGAACCTCATTAAGACAATGTAAAGACCCTGCAAGATTAGGTTGGACACTTGAATGTCCTGCTCTGAGAAATACCCAATTGTTACCAATGTCTATGCTGTCATCAACGACATTCTCACTGCAAATGAGGAAACACATTAAACTGCCACTGCTACCTCCACACCATATAAAGCTATTTTGTACCAAACACCTAGAAATCTTGATTGACTGCAATACTACCCCAAGTCTAAACAAATGGTTCACTTGTTCTTCAAAAAAGACAAGGCAACTGAATTGAAAAGGGACTTACATTTTTAAAAAAGAAAGAAGAATGTCTCTTGACCAATAGAAGGGACTAAGAAAGACTCTTTTTGATCAAACTTCAGACAGGCTCCTCAAAGTCATCTTTTCAACAGGACTTGTCCTATTATTAGCCAACTTAATCCAGCTGTAGCTAGAATCTTACTAAATGAGTTTAGTGAAAACACCCCCACTTTTGATAGCTTCTCTTAGTAATTTTTCACCCACTAACACTTCTCCTACCACTCTTCTCACTGGCTATAAATCTTCAACTATCTTCACTGTATTCAGAGTTGAGCCCACCCATTCTCTCTCTCTCTCTCTTATTGTGATAGTCTTGGCACCTACTACATTAATCTTACATATAGTCTTTCTTACCTTTTAACAAGTGTCAGAATAATTTTCCCTTTAACACTTTTCATGACTGGTAGAGTGGTTCAAGTAGCAGAGTACCTATCTAACAAGGTCAAGGCCCTGAGTACAATCCCCAGTACCACCAAAAAATAACAACAAAAAACAATGCCTTCCACATCCCTCCAAGATGGAGTAACATGGACTTGATTTACTTTCCACCCTGAAAAAAAGCAGATATACTATATGAGAATTTTTAAGATACCTGAGAATTTAGAAACAAATGATAGCATTTCCAAAATTTCCAAATTTACCACCTTGAGGGAGTTTTGAGGTTAATATATATGAGGGGGATCCAGGTAGAGCCCAGTGACCTCCCTTAGTTGAAGAGGCAGAGCTGAGAGTTGGGGAAAAATGAGAAGTCATCATCATGTTACCAAAGGGGAGAGATATACACAGAGTTCTTCAGTTCTGCACCCTCAACTATTTTTCTGAATATTGATTTGTGCATGCATCAGACAAAACTATCCCAGTCCAAAGAACCACTTGAACTATTAGAGGCAGCATATCTGGCACTCCCACACAGCTAGAAATAGTACCAGTTCTCACTAGCCAGATTTAAGGCATCATGAGTTCAACGGAGTAATGGATAGAGTACAAAGGTGTCCCTGTAGTTGGTAGTAAGGAATACTTAAGCCTAGCTTGAGCATTGCTCTGGTCACAGCTGATAAATCTTTAAACCAAGATTAAGATATTAAAGACTTTATGTATCCAAGTGCTGCTAAGTAACTTAAATGTATCTCAGAATAAAGCTCAAGAACATTTATAGCATTTCAAAAATATCTAGGACCCAACAAGGCAAAATTCATAATGGCTAATGTCAAATTAAAAAATTGCTCAGCAAATATGAGCTATAATGAGGGGAATAATCAGTGAACTAAAATTGAGCCAGAACAAATACAGATGGTACAAAAAATAGAGTAAGACATAAAACAGTTATTAAAGCTGCATTCCATATGTTCAAAAGGTTAAAAAAAAAACATGAATACATGAGGGATTCAGAAAGGAATTCAAGGTTGGTTTCACATTTAACATTCAATCAGCATAATTCACTATTTTAACAAATTGTAAAAGGAAAAAATATATGACAATCCATGAATGGAGAAAAAGGCTTTGATAAAATCCCATCCATTCCTGGTCTAAATAAAAATAACTCTTAGCAAACTAAGAATACAGGAGATCTTCCTCAATCTAACAAAAGGTAGTTGCAAAAAAAGTTAAAACTAATACCACCCGTAATAACAAAAACTGAATCCCCCCAAGATTCAGAACAAGACAATGATACCTGTTTTCTTTAGAAACAATATAGACTATCCAATGGAATTCACACAAGAAAAGCTACTGGGACTAATATATTAATTTTGCAGCATTGAAATCTATAAAAATCAATATAAGAATCAATTGTATTTTTGTATATTAGCAACAAGCTATCAGAAAGTGAAAGAATTAATATTTTTCATTTTCTGAAAGACCTGTACACTGAAAACTATAAAACATTGCACAGAAAAAGTAAAGAAGTTCCAAAAAAAATAAGAAATTAATTGCATTTATGGGAGGAAAACCTGATAGTGTTAAGGTGTCAGTCATTCTGAAATTGGTCTATAGATCTGTGCAATCCCAATCAAAATCTCAGCAGAATTGCTTGAGTTGAAATTGATTAGCTGAGTGTAAAACTTTTATGGAAATGTGAAGGACCTAAAATGCTAAAACAGATTTTGGAAGGAAAGAGTTAATTTTAAGGACTAATGTAACATTATTTTAAGACTTATTATAAAGAGATAATAACCAAGTTAGTAAAATTTTAGCACAAAAATGGACAAGTAATTACCCCAAGCATAATGACTCATGCCTATAATCCCAGCTATGGGGGAGGTGGAGATGGGAAGGTTAACAGTTACAGGCCAGCCCAGGCAAAAAGGTTAGCAAGATCTTATCTCAACCAATAAGCTGAATGTGGTGGTGCCCATCTATTGCCCCAGCTATAATAGACATAAATAGGATGTGGTCCAAGCCATTTTAGGCAAAACCATGAGACCCTATTCAAAAAATAACTAAAGCAAAAAGGGCTAGTGAGGTGAGCATGGTGGTCACTTAGCCACATTGCTTTGGGCCTGTGGCAGCACAGTGTATCATGGTGAGGAGAATAGGCACAGCAAAACTGCTCACCTCATGATGATTAAGGGAGCAGAAAGAGAGAGAGAGAGAAAGAAAGGGGCCAGGGTCCCAATGTCCCCTTTAAGGGCATGCTCCCAATGACCTAACTTCCTTCCACTAGGCTCCACCTCCTAAAGAGTCCACCACCTTCCAATAGTGACACAGGCTGGTGACCAAAACTTCAACAGATAGCAACAGTTAAGATCCAAACTGACCACAAGGAAACTGTGGGGATTAGTGGATATGTTCACTATCTTAATTGCAGTAATGGTTTTATGACAAAACTTATTTAATTGTGCCCTTGAAATATGTTCACTTACATATTTTATTGTGTATGTCAAATTATATTAAATAAACCTCTAAAATTCACTACTTGTGCTCAGCATATTATTTCTTTTCTTTGGTGTGAAAATCCCTTCTCTGTTTACTTCCAACCTGGTTATTAGATGACAGACCCAGTCCTGCTACCAAATTGCAAATCACAGCTTGATTGTAGCTCTTCTGTGTATCTATTAAGAAGGGAGGTCAGACATCTTCAAGATGGTAAAATGGGTGGGGAAACGAGACTGCAAAGAATTAGAGAGGCCACACAGATTGGTGGAAAGTAGAAGGGACAGACTGGTTGAAAGATAGTGCTGCTACTCACAGCTGTGTGAATGTGAGCAAGCTTTGTAACTCTCAAAGTGTGTTACCGTTGCAGGAGTTTGCTAGCTGAGATATAAGACTGTGAGGCAATTAGCAGGAAGCAACGTTTTATTGTGCCAGCACAGACCCAGGACTCGTGTCCAAAGGCTGAGCCCCGAAAACAAAGGGATCTCACCTTATATACCCTTGCAAGCAGGTTACAGAGGCAATAAAATTAAAAAACAAGGTTTAACTCATATATGGTTACATGCAGTTCTATAGGCTACTTCAGCCTAGTTGTTTAGTGCCCTTCCACCCTTAGTGCTACGTGACCTTCATCACCTTTGAATTCTTTAGGTTTTATCTCTCTGCTATGCCATCCCTTCCCCCTGCTACCTTATCAGAACTCAGGCCTAGTCTGTTTTCTTCTGATCCTCCTCCCTGCTACATTACTCGGGGGGCATTTGGTCACAAGCATCAGAAACTGGTTCAAGGGTAGCATGAGCCAAAAGGCAACTTACAGAAATGAGAGAGCTCAAAAACTGTCACAAACCAGCTGGCTGGGGTCCTTCTGCTTTGTCCAGATAGAACTCATGGGTAGGTGAGGAGAAACGCCTGTAGTTACTCTGGACTCTTGCCAGGATTTTTGTAATCCTTAGCAAGCAGCAGCAGTTGACAGTGTGCAGCACAGGTTGTGCCTTCTAGCAACTTGGGGGTCAGGACCCAGGGCTCCCTGAGAGTTGGGGAAGCTGCATGGACTTGTACAGCTTGAAGGTCAGGCCCATGGAACTTTTAGAGCTGGGGCAGCAGCAAGGGCTTCTGGGCCTTAGGAGTCAGGCACCGCCAGCTCAGATCAGCTTGGCTGATGTCAGTTTCACTACTAGTGACTCCAGCTGCCCTGCTCTTATTACTGCCTCTACCACTGTGGGCCCAGCAGGTCATGAAGATAAGCCCTGCTCCTGGGCCACAGGAGACCTCAATAAGCCACTGATGTTCCCACCACTGTTGGAGGCCCCATCAGTGCTAATGTTCCTGCTGACACAGGAATGCCACTTCTGCTAATGACTCCAGCTGCCCTATTACTGCTCTTGCCTCTGCCACTACTTTTTCTTTTTTCTTTGAGTCACCAGCTCAGCTGCTCTACTAATGATGAAAATCAAAAGTAGGCAAGGAAGAGCACTCAAAAGAAGTCTTTATCAAGCCTGTGATGGCAACGTCAAGGGTAGCATACGATCTCCTGGTTGCTTACAAAGTAAGGCAAACAACCTGCTTATATAGCCAGAAAGAGGGTGTGACATGAGAATCTACACTAGTCATGGCAGTACCTTAGGCAAATAAAGGACTGTGCTTATACCATCACAGGTCTTCTTTGGGGCCACCAGGGAAAGTGCTCCCTCTCTGACCTGGGTAGAAATGGCTGGAGGATCATGTAGAGTTCACTGACACCTATGGTGGCAAAAAGTCCATCGCAAGCTGCTTGCTGGAGTAGTGCCTCTGGAACCAGATATGTGTTCAAACTGGTGGGTGCTGGCCTTAAGGGCAGGCTGGCAGCTTGGCTGGCAGTCCTATGCTCAAGACAGCCTGGGCCCCAGGGAAGGGTCTAAAGGCTGTATATTAGGTTATTAAATCTTCCCAGCCCCTAACATCTCAGCACCTTTAGTAAACCTTCAAAAGGGTGCTTAGGATAAAGTCTTAGTCTTATCAGTAACATTAACAGCACTTTAACAGTACTTCACTGGGCTCTGACAATGCTTAACTCCTGCCCCAGTGCCTGAGGGAGAGGTGGGTTCCTACCACCAGTTCAGAATCAAAAGAAGTGCCACTGGATGACATTTGGAACATAAGAGAGCAAGAGTCTCCCAAGCATCTTAATAGCAGAAAACAGGTCTCGATACAGGTTGAGAATTTCTAATATGAACATCTAAAATCTGAAATGTTCTAGGATCTGAAACTTTTTGAACACCAGTGTAATGCTACAAGTAAAAAATTTTAAGCTATGAAACTTTGTTTCATAAATAAACTTATTTAAAACATTGTACAAAATTACCTTCAGGTATGTGTATATGGTACACATGAAACAAATGAATTTTGTGCTTAGAGTTTGGTTTCTCCCCAAGATATGAATAATCAAAAATCCTAAAAAGATCCACTTCTGGCCCCAAGCATTCTAGATAAAAGACTGTCAACCTATAGACTCATATAGAATTCTTATTCCTCTAATCAGAAATCAAATTCTAGAAACAGAGTATCCAATTGGACCAGTTTGAATCACACATTTGCCTCTTGACTAAGGGAGATGAGCATCTTATTAGTAAATAACAACTAAGTTTAGGAAGCTATCAACAAACAGAGGCAGAATGGATGTTGGTGCAAGAAAACAATAAATGACTGCTTTATCAACTATATATTGCTGCATAACAGACTTAATGGCTTGGGACAATGATATCTTGTAATTCTTTAGGTTAGCTGAGCAGTTCTTCTAAGTTTGCTCCTCCTGCTTATGTAGATGCATTTAGTAAAAGAAAGTTGGGGCTAGATGGTTAAAGATGGCCACACTCTCATCTTTGGATGTTGGTAGTAGCTGCTAGCTGAGGCACTTGTGTCTTCTCCACATGGCTTCTCATCGTCCAGTTGGCTAGATCTGCTACATTCAGGGACATTACAGGACAATGTTCCATGTGGATGGATGAAGGCAGAACCTGCCAAGCTTCTTGACTCTAGCTTCTTCTGGAACATCTTATAAGTTTGAGTAAGTCTTAAAGTCATCTGAAATTCCAGAGAATGAAGAAATAGAGTACAGCACTGAATAGGATTATGGCTGTCACATTACAAAAAGTACACATAGAAAAGAAAGGGGTAGGTAGCCACTGTTAAACAAAATTGAGAAAGGCCATTGTTTTGAACTGAGCTCCTGCACTAGGCCCCAACAGAACAAACCAAACTGGAGTCACTTGTGTTAAGTGTTCATGTAATCAAACTAAAATTTAAAAAAAACAAGAAAATCACTAAATAGGATGGTTGCCTCCCCTCCCCACCAAAAAACCTGGAGATTCACAGCAACCAATCAAAAGAGGCTCAGGCAATCTGAATTGGCATGATGAGGAAGTTCCCGTGCTTTGGACTATGCAAGGAAAGTAACCTCAAGTAGCCTAGTGTTAGCCAATCTGCTTTTGTACAGTGCTGTTTCCTTGATCCTGCTCAAACTACCTTACAAAATCTGACTGTTCTGCCACCCCCAATGAACTTTTGTCTCTTTTGTGGACTGGATACTCCCATGCTCCTAAATCACTAGTAAAAGCCAGCTAGACAATTAAAACTCAATTTATTGAAATTCTGTTCTTTGACACCACTGAACAATGTACAGTGCTATTAAAAATATTTTATTTTCCTCGAATATGAAATGAGAATAACATCTTACTTCTAGGGTTATTATGGTAATTGAATGAAATAAGATACTTTAATATCTAACATATAAGATACTTGGTGAAAGATACTTATTGATGTCATTATGGTCTAAGGTTATGTGCAGAGATCTCTCAAGGAAAGTTGGTCCCTTGTCTACAACACTTTATTAACATCTTTTCCTTGGCAAAGGCTGCAAGTCACATGACAAGAATGAATTTTGTTATCAAATTTCGGAGATGAACTTACTTATTTCCTCTTTCCCCTATTTTTATAGAGGGGCTTCCTCTATAAGTCCCTAAGTACAAACGGGGCAAAGGATTAAACACATTGAAATTTCAGTCTGATTTGTATTTAGTTTATATGTGTGTACATTGGCCAGTGTCCATTCAGCAAAACAGAAACTAGTCATTTCAGTAGAGGGAAGTTAGCATAGGAAATTGGCTATAAATGTGTCCAAGGGCTAGAGGAGAAAAAAGGGGAAAGCTGAGGTCACATAGAGATTAGTAACTTCAGGAAGCTACAACCATCCTAAGGCTGACTGAACAAAAGAAAAGGTGGTGGCATCCAGAATCCATGATGGCTCTGTTACTGAGGCTGCTGGGATACCCACTGCCTCACTGCTGTGTTGAAAACTTTCAGCAAGCCAGGAAGCAAAACTCCTACCAACTGTGGCTTGTCACTGATGCTGACAGTACCAGACCCAGACCCGGAGAATGCCATGTTACAGGAGCATCCCCTTGCCTCCACAACTATTGAAATTCCCCCATCTGAGCAGAACTCAGGGTCATCTACCACCACTGCTGCTATTGCTACTACTGCTGCCACTGACAAGGACTCCAGTCAATGATGACAAATAGTTCTCTGCCTTCCACCTTCCTTCCAGGCTCCCACCAGTGTCTCCCATTCATACAGCCTCATTGCAAGCCAGCTGGCTGGGAAGTCTGGGACATGTAGTTTTCAGACTTCTAGCCCCCTATGGAGAAGTATAGGAAGAGTGGGAGTGGAGTGGAGAGCCAACAAATAACCAGCACAATGTGTGACTTATCACAGATGTTTCCTATAGCACTGCTCTGTGTATGTGTCTCCAGCTGTTGTTCATTTGGTCTGTTTGAAGCAAAGTGTACATGTGTTGAATGTTTCAAGACTTCTAATAGAACACCATCATATCACATTTAACCATCTGACCATCAAACCCTTCTTCCTTCTAACCATTTACTCTTTTCCTCTTTGGGTTTGGCATGGGATTTGTAAATCCTGGCAAAAAACCTTACATTTCATAGTCCACTTTATAAAATACTAGAGGAATCTTTGTAGTTTCCTGCCTCTTGTCTACTTGAAAGTGCTTCATTCAAAATACCACATGTACTGTACATGTTGTATAGGGCATTTTATGCAAAGGAGGTATACATTCTTTGTCTTCAAAATTGTCCGTCATTCTTTATCAGTAATCACTTATGAAGTCTGCTGGATCCATGATAATGTAACAAGTTATTCTATTGAAGTAGCAATGACTATCCCTTTTGGAATAAGATGACTTTTTCTTAACCCCTGAGCAGTGAAATCATTGCATTATTCTTAGAGTTTCTCTTAGGTTTATTGAGACTGATTTTCCTTTTATGGGTCCAAATCATGTCTGAGAGGACAGCCCCAAGAAGAGGAAAAAGGGATGTGACAGCTCAGGGCCACCCTAACAAATGAGGCATGGTCAAAGCTTAGGGGACAAATATTCCTGTCCCAGAACTGGTTTTACAAGTAAAATGAGATTATACTGAATTTCACAGATAGTTGAAAAGAAAGAAGAGAAGGGAGGCTTTGGAAGTACAGTTCCTTCCACAGCTCGCCATGGGGCTCTAAGCCTGCTGTCTGACTTGGCTTTGTCACCCAGTGGGGCTTCTCCTAAGGTAATGCCAGATTCATGACACTGAGGCAGGAGTGGTAGATGGTCCAGGAGAGAGTTCAAGGGATATAGCTGTATGTGGTGACATGACAGAGTATGGGAAATGGCACATTTCAAAGAAGTTTAAAGATGAAAATCAACATTTATTGAGTCTCTACTATGTGACAGTCAAGCTTTGCCACTTTCTCTGTCTCTTTCTTTTTGGTGGTACTGGGGTTTGAACTCAGGGCTTCGCACTTGGTAGGCAGGCACTCTACAACCTTGCTTCATGCCTCCAGCCCTTTTGCTCTGGTTATTTTTAAGATAGAGTCTAGCAAACTTTTTTGTCCCAGCTAGTGAGGAACCACAATTCTCCCTCCCAATCTCAGCCTCCTGCACCCAGTTATTAGTTGAGAAGGGGTTTCATGAACTTTTTGCCTTGGCTGGCCTAAAATTGTAATCATCCTGATCTTAGCCTTCCAAGTAGCTAGTTACTTTCTCATGTTAATCCTAATATTATTTTCTTTTAGAAACAGGGAAACAGGGTAATCATATATTTGGTGAGCAGCATTCAGTATCTTGTCTAGTACATTCCCAGGCCAATATGGGCAAATCCCTATGACTGGTCCCCTGTAAGGCAAGAAATGAAGTAACCTTCATTTGTCACCTGTCCTTGCCAGACATTATGCTGTGTTTCACCCGCTTACCTCCTTTAGTCTTCCTATGGCACTCTGAATAGTAGGTACTGGTGTTCCCATTTTGCAGAGTAGAAATATAAAGTCTAATGTTAAAAATTTTTTGAAACAGAGGATTTGAACTCTGGTTTTATGTACTGTAAATTCATATTCTTTCCATGGTATGAGCAGCCTCTTGATGTATTTTTGAAGTTAAGGTATAAGCATCTAAAGAGGAGAACGATTTCTGGGGAGAACTAGAAGAGCTAGACAGTTGGTTTAGACATAGTATATAGCAAGAGGACAGCCCTGGGCTGTTTGACTCTGTGGCCTCTCCACTACCAGTGTCCCAGAAGTTGAGAGTGGCCTTCCATTTTTTTCCAAAATCCAGTATATATTTGAATTTTTGAACCCAGAAAATATTTCTACTGATCCCCCACACTGAGCCCTCTTGCTGCCATTTATTCTGCCTACATCACAATTTTCAGGGCTGGCTCCACAGAGCAAACCCCTTTCATGACACACAAGGCCTTTTTTCCAAGAGGTTGTAAGTTGCCAGTTGCCAGTGGCTCATGCCTGTAATCCTAGCTACTCAGGAGGCAGAGCTCAGGAGCCAGCCCAGGCAAATAGTTCATGAGACCCTATCTTGAAAAAAACCCTTCACAAAAAAAGGGCTGTGGCTCAAGGGGAAGGCCTTGAGTTCAAGCCCCAGTACCACACACACACACAAAAAAAAAAAAAAAAAAAGAAAAAGAAAGAAAAGAAAAAGAGGTTGTAAGTGCAGCTGGGCAGGACCCAAGCCTGCTCTTTGACTGGTATCCCTAGAGACCCACTGCAGCAGTGTGTACCCAGGGGCTGGTCTATAAATATTCCTGACCAGCTGTAAAAACACACTGACCTCTTTTAAAAAAAAACACACAGTGCTTTAGAAATGTGACCACTGAAGCCAATTTCATGGGTTCACATTGGAATTTGCAAGCAGCATTTTGAATAACTACAAAGCGTTAATAATTCAGTGGCATTGCCAAAATAAAAGAAGCAGACCATTTTCTAAAAATCTCTTCCTCTTAAAATTTGGGGTCATGAGACAGTATTTTCTGCCTACAGCTTAAAGGCATGTCCTCACCCTGTTCTCCTCTTTAGAAGAAGACAAAAAAGAATAATCTTGTACTATTGGGAAATTGATGGCTAAAAATTCCTTCTATTTCAATATTTTGTCCTCCTAACCTAGTTCTGTGAAAAAGCTCACTGGTCAAAGCATTTAAGACAACAGAACTCAAAAATGAGAGAGAGAAAGAGAAGAACAAGAAAAGAGAGAGAGAGAAAGAACTCTTGAGGTCATAAAATAAGCTACTCTAGGTGAATATATCACCTCTAGAAAAATGTTTTTAAACACCATTTTGTGAAAAACCATTACCGGGAAGCAGCTAAGTCTAAGTGATTTCCTTTTCGAATTTGTGTTGTTTGGGTATTTATATCTACTACCTTTTCAGCAAAGGATCAGGGAACCAATAATGTATAATTCCTCCATTTTACAACAGATGCACACAGATCAGTCAAGATCTGTATGTTTTTGTTGACAAGTAAGTTATCCCTCACAGTGATTTCTTAGGAGTTTTTTTTCTGTGGTACTGGGATTTGAACTCAGGGCCTACACCTTGAGCCACTCCACTAGCCCTTTTTTGTGAACAGTTTTTTTCGAGATAGGGAACTATTTGCCATGGCTGGCTTTGAACCACAATCCTCCTGATCTCTGCCTCCCATGTAGCTAGGATTACAGGGGTGAGCCACCAGTGCCCGGCTTCTTAAGAGATTTTAAAGACAGATTGTTTCGTAACTCTCACTGATTCCATATAGACGTTTTCAAAATGTCACTTCCCTGTCTTCAATTTAAGTTCTTCTTTCATCTGTGAAATAGCAAATGCTGCTGTAGAAGTAACCTCCTAGCTGGGTGCAGTGGCTCATGCCTATCACCTCACTTACTCAGGAAGTGGAGATTAGGATAATCATAGTTCCAGACAAGCTGAGAAAAGAAGTTAGTGAGACCCCCATCTCAATCAGTAAAACTGGGTATGGTGGTACAAGTCTATCATCCCAGCTACAGTAGGAGGGGTAAACAGGAGGATGGCAGTCCAGGCTAGTCTGGGTAAAAACACAAGACTCTATTAAAAAAATAATTAAAGCAAAAGGCTTTTGTTTTAGTTGGGGGATGGCTCAAGTGGTATAGCACTTGTCTAGCAAGCACAAGGTCCTGAGTTCAAACCCCAGTATTGAAAAATAATAATAATGATGATAATAATCTCCCACAGTTCTGGAGTATTCAGCACCAAATGGGTTAGGATGGGTGCAAGAGAATGGTCGGCTATCTCTGAGCCCAGAGCCTGAGTTACTTCTCAGTGGTGTCAGATTTCAATTAACTTGAGACTCCACCCAGAAACCTGGTAAAGTGATGCCAACTCTCCATCCTCCATCTATGCATTTTCTGCAATATACATGAAGGAAGTCATAATTTAAAAATAAAATTTGCACATACTTTGGCCATAATGTAAACTGAAACCTATGTAATTTGAAGTCCCACAGTACCCCATGGTGACCTCCCAATGTCAGGAGCTGCCACATGAATAGTCAGACACCCCAGACCATCTAAGATGCAATCTTCCTGGGAAAGCTGACCCAGAAAAGCCAAGGGTGTTGACCTCTACTGGGTAATGCCCTGTCCCTGACTGAGTTTGAGTCAGTCACACTACTCAAGTGTAGTGTCAGCCACAACACTTTTAAATGCCGTTGCTGTGTTCATCTGTCTTGTGATGGATTCCCTAGGAAAAATGTAACCCAATAGCGTTGCTAGTGTGCTTGGATCTCCTCAAGTTCTACTGCATCCTGGACATCAATTATAGGTGAAGGAACTGATCATTGGGTCAAAGAATGCTTCATCAAAGTCTCTGCTTCCACAAAATTAACAAAGCAAAGGCTTCCTCCACTGGAGCCTGCCTCACCTAGTAGAGCTGCCATGGCACAGTTTGGTGATACTCAGAACTCAGAGCAGCCAGGAGGAGGTATTAGTATTACCTAGTAATGGAGAACACAGGCATTCGAAAGAATGAACCTCTACAGATTACTCTTCAGCAAAAGACTTTTTCTCCAACTTCTGATATGCATATTTATTTGCATTTTAAGATCATTCTGGTAATAGCCAGAAGTCCTACCAAGGGCTAACTCCTTTTATAATTATCTAACTGGTCTCAATGCTTTCCAAACCATCAGGCACATAAGATATGGGAAGTCTAGTAAGAGACCTTTTTTTGCAGTCCTGTCAGCACCTGGATAAACTGTTTTTTTGAAGGCAGACTGTCAATAACCACTTCAAACAAAGAAAATGAAATCAGACATGTAGCCCTAGATAGGTGATTTTCAAAAAAAAAAAAAATATATATATATATATAAAACTTTGTGCTCATTCATATATGCAAGTTCTTGCAGGTTGGTCTCCCCAGCCCTGGCTACAGTGGATTTATTTGCTGACTGTAATTCTTTCTACTCTGGTTTCATGGTCCTCCCTCTCTCAGTGTTAGAAGTTGCAAAGTTGCATAAACAACCTTATCTTTTGGCTTAATTTAAAAAAAATGTTCTTTTCCTTTCTCTGCACTGCCCGCTCACTGCCCTGTACTTTCCCAGGCTTCCTCTAGATCAGTCTTTCACTACATGGCACTCGGAAAAATACAGCCTGGCAGGATTGCTGATTCAGTGGGATGACTGGAATTCACTGGATTATGAAGATTGTGTATTGATTGAAGGTCAAGGTCCACTCTACTTCATGCCACCCCTTTAGAACACACCATTCTTGCCACATAAGCTTTAAATCTGATATCCAGGAAGCAGATTAGGTGGGGCAATCTGAACCAAACTAGCAAGCAAATATTTGCACCTGCAAGCACTGCTTCATGGAGCAGGAGCTGAAAGCACAAAGAAAAGTTACCTTTATAATTCTTTACTCATCTTGCCTTTAAGGAACTTCCATTTAAACCAAGTTTAATTGCTCATCTCTTTAAAGCCTTCTAAAATACTCATAATTGCCCTTGGTAGAGCTTCTTAATGTGTAATTTAAATCCCATTCACTTGCATATGCAATCTGATCAGCTCTTACTAACCCATAGTATGCAACTCATTTTTCATTATTATTTCTTAAATGAGTGAGTGAAAATTGCACCTGCCTATCTGATTCTCCAATCACTTTCTGAATCTTTTTATAATGGTGATAGAGGAAGCTCCAGATTTTATTTCATTTATAGACCTGCCTCCCATAGCTCTTTCCACTTATGGTCAGTGAATGCTAATAATATCTTTCCTTCACGGGGATAGTGGTTAAGACAGTGTCTGACTATGTAATACAGGCTGGCCTCAAACTCATAACTCTCCCGCCTCAGCTTCTGAAGGCTAGAATTACAGGCCTGTATCATCACACTCGGCTCAACAATGTAGTTCTTGTTCTACAGAAGTGAAGGGGCTTCCTTGCCTCTGTAGAAGAGCCACAATTACATGTTCCCCAGCATCCTTCTTTTCCTGGGTTGCATGGCTTCAGTTTCCCTGAGCATCTTCGTGGCTTTCCTCTGACCCTCTTCAAGATTTTTTTCTCCATCAACATGGCATACAATACCTGATATGGTTTAGCCTGAGGACCAAGTGATCACTGAGTTTATTTCTGAGTGAACAATAGGCAGCAGAAAGAAGCCTAAAATGCTGTGATGAATGTGTGGTGCTTTTGGAACCAGGGTCCAAAGTCAACCCTGAGTCCAAAAGGAAAAGTATAAATAGGACAGGTGCAGCAATGGGAAGGACAGAAGCACAACACAAAGCATCTTCAGATGTGCACAATGGGAAGGAGCCTGGGAGCCACATACAGGGCTTTGAAGCTGCAACCACATCACACATAACTCCCTCCCACTAGGAATGTCATCTTGAAATGTAGATGGGAAGGGAGAGGGGGAAAGAGACTCAGAGGGAAATGGGGGAAGGAAAGGCGGAGGGAGAAACAATAATTTACTGCACAGGAGAATATGACCAAAGTACATTATGTGCATAAATGAAAATGTCACAATGAAATCCATTATTTTGTACAGTTAATATACTGTAATAAAAATACTTAAAAAAAATTGCGCAGGAGACCACTTTGCTGTGGAGGATAAGGAATAGTGATGGTTTAAGAGTAATTCTGAGGTTAAAAATGTATTTAAATTAGCTGGACATGATGGCACATCTAATCCAAGATTTCATGAGTTTAAGGGCAGCATGGCTACATAGTAAGACATCAAAAAATGAAGAAAAAGAAAGAGGAGGAGGAGGAGGAATTTGATGAGCCAAGATGGCATATTAGAAATGTCCACCATTTTGACTCTGAATGAGAAGAATCAGGTAACACAGAAGAATTTACCCTGAAGAGAGAAAGCACATGAATCATGAAAGAAGGGCAGGACAGCAGAAAAGCATGGAGAAACTAAGGTAACAGAGAAAAGCAGCAAACAGTTCCCCAGGAGGGAAACCGGAAGCTAAAGACACAATCACAAGATAAGCCACACAGCCCTGGTGACAGATTGGAAATTCTAGCTATAAAATAAACCAACACTTTCCACAAGCTTTAAACTCAGTGCAAGAATTTGGGGAGACAGTGACTGTTTTGGGTAGAAGTCTAGACTCTGTAAACAAAGGCATTCCATTTCTCCTCTTATCTTGGAGGGCTATTGCAAGATGCTATCTTGAGAAAGGGTATATTGTTTGAGACTGAGTTACTCTGGGGGCTTTTAAACAAAGAATAATCATGGCTTAGGAAGTCTTGGGACACCCTATCACAGTGTTGGGTATGAGATAGCCAAGTGAGGTGGTTAAAGAGAGGGAAAGGGTCTGATATGGTCCCATAAAAAGTCTAAAATGCAGGTAGCTGGAACAGTGAAGTGTGTGGTGATTGAGGTCCCACCCTCCCTGGAAAGGATCAAGTCCCATTGTCTGAGGGTCATGACAGAAGGTGATGCCAACCTGTGGCTGGCATATAATTTGGCCTCCAGGGCCTGCCTTCTGGTTGTGTGTGTTGGCTGGTAGGTGACTTGGATCCCTGAGCCCAGACCCTCTGAATTACATGGTATCCATAAGCCTTTGCCCCCCTACAGGGAGATAAACTGTTGGGTAGGATCTGAAAGCACAGATACTCATCCCCTGAAAACTGCATCCCAGTGTGCTTGCTACCATATGGGTCAGAGGGCCCTGAACCCAGATCCTCTGAATCACATGATTTCCACAGGTTCTCCCACACAGACACACACACACACACACACACACACACACACACACACACACAAAACAGAGGCAAACTGCTGGGCTGGGTTTGAAAGCACTGAGGCCTACCACTAGGAACTGTACCCTGATATGTGTTTGCTGCCAAATGGGTCTAATAGCCCCCAGCCCAGACCTTCCAGACTACATGACTTTCACAGCCTCCTCCTCCCAACAGGAAGGTGAAATTCTGGGCAGGGTCTGAAAACATGGAGGCCCACCTCCAAAAAATGCATTCTAGCATATGTTAACTGAATCATGTGATTTCTGAATCACATGACTTCTGCAGCCTCCTATCCTTCATAGGAAGATGAACTGCTGGGTAGGAGCTGAAATCACTGAGTCCTGCTTCTGAAAACAGCATTCCAGTGTGTTTGCTGCCAAGCTGGTCTGAGAGCCCTGGTTTGGACCCTCTGAATCAGGAGACTTCCACAGCCACCTCTTCCCCAAAAGGAGATGAACTGCTGGACAGAGTGTGTAAACATTGAGACCAGGGGGTAGAATAATGAGGTCCCTCATTTTTCCCCCAACAAGTGAAAAACTCAGTACTCTGCTTGTTACCCCAACTCTCTGACACATTCAGAGGTTACCTTAAGGCATTAGTGCTTGTTGCCTCTGGGGAGACAAACTGGGGGATTTATGGAGAAAGTAGGATCATGCCTGGCCCACAGGCTGTAAAGCTCTCTTACAGCCAGCAGTGGTTATCAATGCACAAAAAAAGGAAGCTTCTATAGTGCAAGCAGCCCAGGATCACACAACCAACCCTTCTTTAAGAGACTCCAGCTAGTTAACTGGGTCTGAGCAATACTGGGGATCAGGCCCAGTGCTCCAAGCACCTGGAAAAATGCTTGGCTACTAAGATCTATACACAGTTCAGTGGTAAGAAACAGCACTTTCACCTAGTCACTGATCTGCCCTGCTTGAACATCGAGAATATTTTAATTGAAAGACTACAGACAATAAAAAAAACCCATCCAATGACTTGGCCTTGGATGTGCAAATACCAATGCAGAAACACAAGAAGTATAAAAAATACAAGGCAACATGGCTCCTCTAAAACTCAACAACTGCATGGTAATAAACACTAATGACAGTGAGATGGATAGAATGTCAAACAATTAAAAAATGATTGTGAGAATGATCAATGAAACTAAAGAGAACACAAATAAATTCCTGAATGAATTCCAAGAAAACTCAAAGGACTGAATGAAATAAAGAAGATACAGGGCATGAAAGAGGAATATAGGATGTATATAGAGGAATATAGATGTAAAAATTCTGGAAAAAAACTCACATATGGAAATTAAAAGATCAATAAGTCAAATTAAAAACACAGTTGAAAATCTGTCTAGTAGACTGGATCAAATTGAAAGCAGAGTATTAGGGCTTGAAGACAAGGTAAATGTGTTAAAACAGAAAGATGGAGAAAACAAACTAAGTACAAACAGAGCATGCAAAACTTCTGGGACACTATTAAAAGATCAAATCTATGAATCATTGGCATAGAAGGAGAAGAGGTATAGGCTAAATCATTGAAAACATTTTCAATAAAATAATACCAGAAAACTTCCCAAATCTTTAGAACAAGATGCCCATCCAGGTACAGGAGAACTTTAGAACTCCAAATAGATAAGACCAAAATAGAACCTCTCCACAACATATTGTAGTTAAAACATTAAGCACAGAGATAAACTAATGAAAACTGAAAGTTGCAAGACAGAAGCGCCAAGTTACCTATAAAGGTAAATCCATCAGAAGAACAGCATACTTCTCAACAGAAGTGTTAAAAATCAGGATGGCATGGAATGATGTATTTCAATCTTTGGGAAAAAACTGCAACCTAGATTACTATACCCAGCCAGAAAAATTATCCTTCATAGTTGAAGGAGAAATAAAAACTTTCATAATAAACAAAAACTAAAGCAATTCATGACCACTAAACCATCACTGCAGAAGATACTTAAAGGAGTCCTACACACAGAAGAAAAAAGTAAATGGAACCAAAAAATACAAGAACGAATAAATCTCACTAGATGAGTAGATACGCAGATGAGGAGTAAGGACGAATCAAGCACTACAAAAATCAATAAAATGGCAGGAATTAGAGCATACCTTTCACTAATAACTCTGAATGTTAATGGTCTCAATTCTTAAATCAAAAGTCATAGTCATAAGACTCAATCATTTGTTGCTAGAAGAAAAATACTTCACTGGCAAAGACAAATATAAACTTATAATGAAAGGATGGAAAAAGAGCAGCTATGCTTTTATCTAACAAAGCAGACTTCAAACCAAAATCAGACAGAAGAGACAAAAAAGGTCATTTCATATTGATAAAGAGAATGATCCAGCAGAAGGAAACAGCAATTGTAAATATATACACACTGACTGTTGGCATACCCAATTTCATCAGACAAATACTACTGGGTTCACAAACACAGGTCTATCTGTATTTGTGAACTATAACAACAGGGATGAATTTAATACCTTACTATCACCAAAGACCCTAAAGACTCCTCCAAAAAACTCTTAGGTCTAATAAACACTTTGCAAAATATCAGGATACAAAATCAACATACATAAATCAGTAACTTTTCTATAATGAGCAGGCTAAGTAAAAAATCAAGAAAATGATCCTATTCACAAATAACCTCCAAAAAACTAAATACCTAGGAATAGACTTAACTAAGGAGGTAAAAGACCTTTACAACAAAAACTATAAAACCCTGAAGAAAGAAATTAAAGATGGAAAGACTGCACATGCTCACGGACAGACAGAAGTAATACTATGAAAGTGACTATGCTAACAAAAGCAATCTACAGATTCAATTAATACTCATAAAAATCCCAATGGCAAAAATCCAATCTTAAAACTCATACAGAAGCATAAAAGACCCTGAATAGACAAAGTAATGCTGAGCAAAACGAATAATGCTGTAGTTATCACAGCACCCAAGACACAGTAACAAAAACAGTATGGTGCTGGCACACAAAAGGCACGCTGACCAAGAAAACAAAATAGACAATGCAGAAATAAGCTCACACAGCCATAGCCATCTCATTTTCAACAAAGGTATTAAAAATATACATTGGAAAAAAGACAACATCTTCAACAAATGATTTTGCAAAAATTAGATATTCACATGTAGAAGACTAAAGTTAGACCCCTATCTCTCACCCTTGCAAAATTTAATTCAAAATGGATGAAAGATCTAAATGTAAATTCTGAAACTTAGAAACTACTAAAGGGAAAAACAGAGAAGACCCTTGAAAGCATAAGTGATTCCTTTCTGCATAGGACTCCAGTTGCTCCAGAAATACGAGCAAGAATTGACAAGTGGAATTATATTAAATTTAAAACCTCTGCACAGTAAAGGAAACAATTTCCAGAATCAAGAGACAAACTATAGAGTTGAATTAATATTCAGAATATTTAAGAGCTCAAAAAACTAAACTCTGAATGAACAAACAATCCAATTAATAAATAGGCAAATGAGCTGAACATAAAATTCTCAATAAATACATGAGTAAATGTATTTAACATCCTTAGTCATAAAGGAGATGCAGATTAAAAACTACACTGAGACTCCATCCTACCCCACTAAGAATGGCTATCATCAAGAAAACAAATAGCTAGGTGTTGGTGGTTCACATGTGTCATCCTAACTATTTGGGAGGTTGAGATCAGAAAGACCTTGGTTCCTGGCCAGCATTTGCAAGACCCCACCTCCAACATAGCTACAGTAAAGTGGATTGGAGATGTGCTTCAAGTGGTAGAGTGCCTGTTTTGCAAGCACGAAGCCCTGAGTTCAAACCCCAGACCCATCAAAAATAAATAAATAATAAATAAAAAGAAAACAAACAATAAATGTTGGTAAGGATAGGGGAAGGGTGAGAAGGGGGGACTCTTATACACTACTGGTGAGAATGTAAATTAGAGCAACCCACTATGGAAATCAGGAAATCAGTATGGAGGATCCTCAATAACTAAATATAAAACTACCATATGATCCTGCTGTATTACTCTTGGGCACATTTCCAAAGGAAGTTAAGTCTGCAGACAAAGATGAGTCTACACTGCCATGTTTACAGCAGCACTAGCCAGGATGTGCATCAGCTGATGAATGGATAAAGAAAATGTGATATATATGTATACAAATATGTATAGATTATATATAGTGGAGTATTATTCATTCATAAAGAAGAATGAAGTGTCATTTACAGGAAAATAGATGGAACTGGAAACCATTATTTAAGTGAAATAAACCAGACAGAGAAAAGCAGGTATCACATATTCTCTCTCATTTGCAGAATGTAGACTTAAAAAAAAATGAATGACAAAAAGTATAAAATGGGGGGAGGGTGAAAAGAGAGGTTGAAGGTTGGGTGAATATGATGGAACTACATCATATGCATGTATGAAAGTAGAATAATGAAACCCATTAGAATTGCTTTAAAAGGGAGCGGGAATAAGAAAGAGTAACAGAGAGGGTGAATTTGATCAGAATACAATCTGTGAATGTGAGGAGATATCACAATGAAACCCCTTTGTACAGTTAATATATGCTAGTAGAAAACAGAGAAGGAAAAGGAAATCTTAACAAAAAAGATGAAGAAAAGAAGGAAGGAAGGGAGAGAGAGAAGGAAGGTGGAATAAAGGAATTCATTGCATATAATAATATATGGGAGACCCCAGTGACTGTGGGGCCAGGGTATGGACTTGAAAAGCCACCCATCTTGTAGTTGCTATGTCAATGAGGCCTTTTTCTCTCTCAGTGTCCTTTGATGGGTAGGAACATTAAGATCATTTGAGGATGCATCTCCACAACCAGTTTTTCTGTGTTTTTATTTCCTCCATGAGTGTAAATGGCACAAAAACAGGAGTTGATGTGAAGCAGAAATTACAGGGATGGGACAGCTAGAAGGCTAACCGAAGAAGCTGCAGTATATTTAGGTTCGAACGTAAGGAGAAGCATCTACATGCCCACATTCCAAAAACATGAGCACACCAGCCATGGTTGGTGAGGATGTCTATCTCTGGCCATCGTGATTGCTCCAGCCAGTGGTGCATGGGACAAACACAGTCCTGCAGCTCATCTTATCCACAACTGCCATGTTGGATGGGCTACTATATTTTCTTCTCTCCACCTAGAAGATCATCTTCCATGGTCTTAGTTATTTTCAAGACTCAGTTCAAGATCACCACCAGCAAGAGGCCTCTCCTCACCACACCCACCCTTGTTTGAACTCACAGTCTTCATTGCTTCTATCAATTACAGTCTGATCTTACCTAATTTTTCTAAGCAAATTAATGTTCTGAGGTAATGATCAGCTAGGCTTTTCCAAGTAAAAAAGAAAGTTTTGGCATTTATGAAAATATTAAGAAAAAAAATCTGACTATCTTCTGTTAGGACAAGTAGGAGGTCATTTTGTGACTTCAAGAAGGTGGACTTTCCACTGTATCTAACGACATTGCAAGTGAAGGTAAAGAATCTGAAAAGATTAGTCCCTCAGTGTACAAAAAGAAATGACTGGCCAAACAGGTTGCCTCAGGGTTGTATTTTTAATTTTAACGAAGCAGGTCCTTATCAGAAACCACTGCTCTTAACAACATTCTGTTATCAAAGAATATGAGCCCAGGACATGTGGCAAAGAATAGGCTAACTGATAGTCACGAAAAGCCAGTTGAGAATTGACTCAACTAACATCGCTGCCAGCATTGTTATTGCATTTGTTAGTGCTTTGGCTGTAAATTTCACAAGTTTTGAGTGGTCTGTTCTAACCCTAATTTTCCCATATGCTCAATTATTTTTCATACTTGATTTTGCAGAAGTGAAATTAGAAGTGGATAAATATCTGGTATAGCAGTAGAAACTCCAGTATTTGGCAATTACTGACTTATTGACCTCTAACTTTTTTTTCTGAGTTCCTGTCTGTTTTCCTTTGCTGTTTCTATCAGTTTCGTAATGGTTCTGTAACAAATTACCAAGCTTATCTACAACAGTTTCTGATTCCGCTCTCTCAATACAGCGGGTACAATGATGAAGTCACATTTCCCCATACTTCCCTACTTCCTTATATTAATGGCTGCAGTCTCCGCTGCTCAGAATTCCCTCATGTCTGCCTCATCTTTCTAGGGATGAGATACGATTTCCCTCCACTCTGGCCCTCCAGAGCACTTTGCTTACAAAGTACAAAGCACCAACCCCCTGTGGCTTCAGGTTTTGCAGTGGAAATCTTAAAAATCCTGAAAGCAGACAGCACTGTGTCTTTTCCAAGGACAAAAAAAAAAAAAAAAAAAAAAATCCCAGTAATATTCTCTTCTAGAACTTTGTCACTACCCCAACCAGACAGAATTCTCTTTCCCTGGAATTGGGCCAGGTTTGTGACTTACGACCAATCAAATGCAGCAGACATCTAGCTAATAAAATGAGATAGGACTTCTGGCTTGGTTGCTGAAGCACTTGCACTTAGAGCCCTGATGGTCCATGTTGAAAGTCCCAGTTCCCCTGAGAGGTCATCATGCTGTAAGGAAGCCACACCACATGAAGAGGCCTTGTATAGGACTCCGGCCAGCAGCCCTCATCTTCCAATGTTCTAATTATGCACCAGATATGTGACAACTGCTGTGTCACTACCAACTGTCAAGGCCCCAGATATCACACAGCAATGACAAGCCATTTCTGATGTCTAAATTCTAAAATCAGAATCACCATGATGATTGTTTTAAATTTGAGGGTAATTTCTCATGCAGCAATAGTAACTGGGGCACCAAGGTCAAGGACAAAGTTATCATTTAAATGTAGGGATCTTAACTGTCTTGATTTTTGACTCTAGAATCTGGCAACACATCATTCCATAAAATAGAATGTGTCCCATTTCTAACCAAAGGCAATGCGTTCACATCTTGGTGAATGCAAGGCCAAAGCGAGTGCCACCAAGAGACAAGAGTAAAGGAAGATTTATTGCCTTAATGCGGGGAAAGAGAACATAGGAGTTAGTCCCAAAGTGATGCTCTCCTTGAACATTTTCCCCTACACATCTTCATGTGGGAAAGCACTCTGGTGGAGGAACATTCCTGGCCATGCAATTCAAGACAGCTTTTACTGAGCATGCTCAGTGTAAGGTGATAGTTCAAGAAGATGGAGGCCAGGAATGCTTCTGGGCATGCTTAGATGCAGCCAAAGGGAAGGACACTTTGTGTGTTAAGATAGGAATTTTTTCCCCTTTGGTACCTGTCTCACTTAGCCACTAAACACAACAAGCAGAGAAGAGGAAGTTGGTTTTATAGAAAATGGCCAAAGAAAACAGAAACAAAAAGTGAAAAAATGGGTCTGTCATTTTGTTACCAGTTTTTGCCTCCAAACTGGGTCCCTTTTCCTTTTGGAATTGTGGAATCAATAAAACCAAGCACCAACTGAGCGGTGAAGGAGACTAGAAGTAGGAGATCAACTCCTAAATCAGCTTGTTAACCTTTGAGGGTGGAGAGTGTTCAGATAGGGAACAGCCAGAATGGGGAAGGGATGGCTGGTAAAGTGGAGCAATACTCTGGGAATGGACAGAGGTCTTCTGGGAATTTGGGCACTGCCTCTTTTTGCTCCTTTTATGGTTCTCTCCAATTGTCACCATGGCAATTGTAAGCTATCAAGGCCCTTAGGGAGTGTGTCATTTAGATGGGATTTTAATGAAGTTAGAGGTTGTCTGGTGGTCACTCTGACAGCCATCTTAGCACCAACTAGTTTTGGCTGGCCCACCTGAAGAGGCACTTCTGGTCTATCAGCATCCTGTCCTTAAAGATGAAGACTATATGGGGGAAGAGGGTTAGAAATTCAGCTAGGCAGTATTCAAGGTAATAATTTCTCTTCTTAAAATTTTAAAAAATCAACACATAATCATTACCCATGTTTACAGGACAGGATTGGTCATTTCAAAGTTACTTTCCTTGTAAGGTGGGGACAGGGACATAGAAAAAAATATCTGGTTAATATCAGTTTACTTTAGGTTATTTTTTTGTGTGTAAGGATTAAGGCAGAGGGAACTTTATTGTTATGCCAACTGAAATTGGCCTGTTTGGAAAATTTAGCTGTTATCTCTGTAGTCCTGATTGCACAGACGCTCAAATAAAGAGATAAGTTTCAGTTTGGTGATGTAGCAATTTAGTGTGAGTGACTCCATTTTGATTTTTAACCTGGTCTGTTGGTGTTAAGTGTAGAAGCTTAGGCCAAAACAGTGGCCTACTATAATTTCTATTTAAGAGCTCCATACATATTTTTATTGAATTTACTGTTTGGGAAGTCTTTCTATGTCACAGCTATGGCTATAGCTACTGTGTTGATAGATAAACTAACACCTGGGACAACTAGAGGGCCACTAGGTGGCTTCTCCAGAGACTGAGATACAGTGATGTGGGAGAGGAAAAGATGACAAGAATCAGTTCTAAGTGTTTTATTTTATTATAAGCAAGAAAAAAAGATACTCTGTAAGTAAGTCATTTTTCTAGAAGAGAAAAGTGAGCAGAAGTAGCCCAGAGACCACAGAGAAATGGCACACATCTCCTGCTATGTCTCCCAGGCTGAACTGTCCTCAGGTGAGGGAACACTACCACCCAGATGGAACAGGTATGGCTCTTGTAGGAAGAAATTCATAAAGGAAACATATCAAGGAGGTTAAGGATTTTCAGGCAGTCCTATGAAAAGCCTTCCCCGTTGCTTTATATAGGTGTGTTTTTTATGTCCCAGTGTCACACACACACACACACACACACACACACACACACATACCCTGGACAACTGGCATCAGAATGGACTTCCTGGTGACTGTAAAGTAATTGTTGCTGAGAAGAGAAAGGAAGTACACATTTCCGGTCCATTCTGCCTTATGTGGCTAAAGTGTGAGGAACTTGGTTTACTTCCCAAGAAATCTCTGGTATAGACTGATAAAGGAGAATAATCCCCACCAAAGTTACTGAAGTGAAAGTGAGCAGTCCTGATCAAGGGACCCTCCTTATATGGGGAATGACTGAAATGAAAAACAAAACACAGTTGGTTTTGTCATATTATCTGGATAATTAAGTAGTCTATAGATATTATTTAAGACATTTAAGAATCCTAATGATTATTGTTTGAACTTTTTTTCCCTTAGCTTAAGCTATTTGAACAATTTTGTACAAAGTTTGCAATATAAAGTCCTCTAATTAATTCATTTTACCAATAAATAATTACTGAGGGGGTAACTCCAAAGGTTTTCGTTTGGAAAAAGAAATTCCAACAAGGATCCCTTAAAAATCTGTAATAAGTGGATGTTTCTTTCTGGAGGCTAGAGTTTATTCTGCATTAATGATCTACAAACCATTCAAAGATCTTAAGGACACTTAAGTTTTAAATATAAGGCTTTTTTCTTCTTGTCCAGAAATGTGTAAACATGTAGTAAATGTTGGTTTAAAGTTCCTTGCTTGTTGTTAGTGTAATCATCCAGCAGACTCCTTCAATTATGCACTCACTACATTATCTGGCCAAATCTCTAGCATAGTTGGGCTAACATGCTAGAAAAATTCAATTGCAAATTACCCTATATTAAGGTAGTATTAGGTACTACTATATGTTATACTACACATAACCCCTCAAACCTTAATAGCAAAACACTATTGAAATTTATTTTCCACTTGGGCAGTGTCCTATTGGCAGAAAGTTAGGAAAAAGGAAGCTCTACGCTACATAATCCCACAGAGACCCCAGCTGGGAGGGGCAATACCATCTTAAGGACATCACTCCCAGTACAGTCATGGCATTGACACCCAGTCTGCAGATATTTTAGTGAAAGCAAAAGATCTTGCAAGAATTTTTTGTGGGGCCAGCCTAGAGTGTTACACATCACTTCTGCCCACCTTCCAATTACCAGATCCAAGTTGCATGGTCCAAATTAGATATAAGTATTTCTGAATAATCCTGTCTCTTACTGAGAAGCCACTTCCAGCAACACAGAAGGACAGCAGAATTCTTTCATGAACAACCAACCAACCCTTTGTCACACACTTCATTTACCCATCACAAGCTTTGGGATAGTGCAGCAAATGGTCAGGTAAAACGCAATCCCACCAGATCCAGAAGACCCTGCCTTGCTGACTTGGTCTGTATTGCACTTAGTTTGAAGCAGTACTGTGGAACTGGAAGATGGACCTCCCATGGGAATGTGGCAAAGATGGACGAGCTGTGCCTGCCCAGCTCAGACTCATAGGACAGTAGTATTATGACTTCTCCTTTTTCCAGTGCCCCTTCACCCAAGGAGGTCTACCAAATGTGGAAGGACGTTATGAAAGAGAAGTGTGTTCCTCTGTTCTCTGTGAGAGATGGACACATTGGCATGTGCAGTGCCCTTTGGGCAGCTCTGGGAAGTCAGCTCCAGGCATCATTCATATTTGTTGTAGGCCCAAGCCATGACTTCACTTACTAATAAATTCTGGATGTCTCTTTTCTTCTTTTGACTACTCATGTTACAAAGGCACTTCAGTGCATAATGAATTGTCCCTTCACTCTCCAAATTTTGCTTAGTTTTAAGTAACAGCTATATCAAACACCAATTACTGTTATTCTGCTGTGCTGGATACGGTGCAAAATATAGTACAACTTTGTTTTTTACCTATAATAATAACTCTGTAAAAATAGGCATTATTGTTTTCATTTTAAAATGAGGTACCTCAGCAAGGTGAAGAAAGCTCATTCAAGGTAAATGATAAGTGTCTGAGCTGAGAACTTGAGTGCAGGCCTACATAACTCTAAAATCTGCTCTTCCTCTACACGGTGAGTACTACCAGCTTCCTAGCATAAATCCTTAGCACACACAAGGCAAGCACCAACCCATGCATTCCTCCCTGGGCAGACACACTCCAGTCAGTCTTGTCAGGAAGCTCAGAAGCACGGTACACTCATGTTGACAGAGTAACCCCCAGGTGCAGGCAGTTTGGAAAAAGTACATTCATTGAAAGGGAAGTATTTGTCACATATAACTGTGCGTATCAACAACATATAGTCTATGGCCATAACCACTGCTCTTCAGCCGTGCGTAGGATAAGTTGCAAACACACAATAGGTCTCTTGAATTCTTATGAGTGTGTTATGATTTGAATATGAAATGTCCTCATGTGTTGAAGCCATGGTCTTCAGTTGGTGGTGCAATATTGGGAGGTGCTGGAAACTTTAGGAAGTGAGGCCTAGCTAGAAGAAGGAGGTCACTGTGCACATAGCCTGGAAAGCTATACCTTGTCCCCCACCCATTCCTGTTGTGCTTTCTGCTTCCTGTCTGATATGACATGAGCAGCTTCTCTCTACCACGTGCCTCTGCCACGATGTTCTGCCTCTCCACTAGCCCAGTGAACAACAGAGCCAAGGGACCATAGACTGAAATTTCGGAAACTGTGAATCAAATAAATCCTTCCCCTTTAAGTTGTTTCTAAGGTATTTTTGTCACAGCAACAGCAACAACAAACCTAACACAAAGTGTTGATGTCACCATCAGTTCAAGGCTCACTTATTTCCAGCTCTTATAAATTTAGTTCTTCACAGTCAATAAACCAGTGTTTCTCAGAGATGTTATAAAAGCGGCATTGATTCAGAGAGTGAACAACTGGTCACTAAGACAACTTTTTTGCCATACACACCCCCAAAATTTAAAGGATAATTGCAACAGCTAAGAATCCATGACACTTAGCAGCATGTTCTCCAGTGAAACATTTTTGTGTGTGCCTTTAAAGACATTAAGCCAAGACAGGGCATTTTAGTGCTATAGACAACAGCGAAAAAAAAGCACATTGTACATTCCTTTACTTCTTGGGTCAAAATAATGAATTCTTTTATTAGAGTACTTAATACTGTCAGGCATTACGCTGAATGCTTTACACATGGTCATATTCAAACATCACAATAGTTCTACAAAGACTGTAATATTATTAGCTCCATTTTACAGATGAAAACAAAAGCAAAGAGTCAAATTAAGTAAGCACATGATAAATGACAGCAGGGGAACTTGAGCCTGAGTTTGTCTGACTTCTTCTTTTCTCTGTTTCAGTCTACCTAGGGCTCTCAGAGCTGTTTGCAAAGAATGTCAGCCAAAAGGAAATCTTTGCATGGAGTGTGAAGTCCATCCAATGCTACAAGGCAGGGTTACAAGAAAGGGAACAGAGTGTTCTGAAATTGCACCAGGATTGTAAGCAGAACAAGTGGAATCTCTCAGAATTAATGTTAATACCTTGTTGGAAGTTAATTTCAGAAAAAGCCTTTTGTGTCACATTTGGCAAGGTAGCATGACTTCCAAAATACTACAAGTAGCGAGAACAATGTCAGTTGCATGTGTAAGTGAATTTAAGGTGTTTCATCTCTTACTAAACAAATGGTTTCTTTGCTTATATAAGGCTTTAAATACTTACTGAGCAATTTAAGAATTCCAAGGAAGCCTGGAATGAGCTTTTATAAAAAAAATTCCATAGCTGACATTTGTTGATAAAAGTAATTTTACAAGTTTGATAGAATGATCTTTTTGTGTGTGTGTGTGTGTGGTTCTGGGGTTTGAACTCGGAGCCCACACCTTGAGCCACTCCACCAGCCCTTTTTTTGTGAGAGGATTGTTCAAGATATGGTCTCAAGGAACTATTTGCCTGGGCTGGCTTCGAACCATGATCCTCCTGATCTCTGCCTCCTGAGTAGCTAGGACCTATTATAGGTATGAGTCACCAGCACCCAGCTAAAGAATGGTCTTTGTGTCCTTCACAGTGGATCCCAACACTGTCCATTTATTTGTCCCACTTCTGGAAGCAGCAGTGGGAGTCAGATGGAATTATATGATGGACCTCTGCCAGCGTGTCCCTTCTAACATAATTAATAATTAATAAGTAAAGGTCATGAACTTCTAGAAGTGTTTCTATTACTTCAAATGAAAATGCTCACATGCAAAAAACACATACATTTTATAATATTTTACTTATAATCAAGACTTGAATAACTTAGAGGTACAAACTTGTTTCTACAAACTTATAGCTACAAATTCTTAAGATGTGCCATTCATTAATGTTTGCAACTTGTCAGGTCCTACACATATTATCTTACCGTCCAAGTTTGTGAAGAGGAAGATGCTGATGTGTTTGGAACAGATGAGGAAGCTGAAATTCAGACAGGTTATGTCCACTGAGGCGGTGAGTGGCTGAGGTCATGTTCAAACCCAGGACTCTGCTTCCAAAGACAGCCTTACGCCTCTCTAAAGGACAGACCGACATTTTCTTTCTCTTTTAAGAAATAGACTCGATTTTGATTAGCACCTATTAATTGTCCAAAGTAAGGGATTTCGTTGTGATATTTACACACATGCGTGTAATGTACTTTGATCACACTCATCTCCTCTATGACCCTCTCACATGCTACTTTTTAATTTTTTTTTACATTTTTAGTGGGCTTCATTATGACATTTTCATAAGTGCATCCAGTGTACTTCAATCATATTCACCCTCTGCCGTCATTCTCTCTTTTCCCCGCCTCCCTCCCACTGGTCCCTCCAACAGTTCCCTTTTACCCTGCTTTACTGCTGTCACTTCCTAGGCAGCTGGGGCTAAGGTGATCTGCTGTCATTTTACCCATTCTCAGGATGCTGAAAAAATCTTTCTAGTTTACTAGCATCCTTCAATTCTAGAAAGATTTTGATGACACCATAGATTTGGAAAATTCACCTAACATTCCTGTTCTTAGTCATTCTAAAAATGTTTAAAAAAAAAAAAAAAAACAACGACAACAACTTTTGGTGGCTCTGATTCTCAAGAGAGGGTGTCGTCACTATGATAACTGTTACCTTAACAGCCTTCTTTAAAGTCTAAGAACCATAGCCAGTGTCTCCCTCTTTGTCTCCACACCTACTTGTCCCCTCACCCCACTAAAGAATGAATGAAACAAGAATCCCTTTGTAAGTTGTGGCCTCCCTCCACATCAAAACTCCATTTGACATCATTGAAAATCAAAGCCTAGCACAAACTTTCTGCCCTTCTGGAAAAGAGCAAAGATAAGAAGGCAGACTAGCCTCTTCCCATGTCAAGTCCTTGGTATGAAGAAGCAGAAGTGGAACTAGTAGAAATTTCAGGTAAGTTTGGATAAATCAGAGAGAGACAGAGCTGGATTTAGGTTTTATGAGAACACCCAAATTTACATAATTTGGTGTCCCCTCTTTCATATTATAAGATTATAAATATAATCAGATATATATATAAAATATAACTAGGTATAAATATTAGTACTTAGAATGAGAAAAGAATATAAGACAATATATACATTTTTTAAATTACCAAATAACACAAACATCATGAAGTTCATGAAATTCAGAGTTTTTATTAATTAACTGTTTAGAACACCTTTTTCATACTTTCTGCATACATTTGTAAGGTACTTATTTTATAATATTGTTTTTCATGGAGAAAGCAGAAATATAATGCAGTCTTTTCCTCTAGATAATCTGATCAAAAATTGTTTTTATCACTAAAAAGTTTGGAACAGTTTCTTAAGTTTGTTATTAAGAGTGTCATATAAACATTGGGATTGTTGTCATGTTTGGGGAACCACTATGGCCTTTTTTTCATAAAGGACTCATTTGGCATAGTCACTATTTGGAGTACTATCAGAGATTGTGTCTAATTAATATGAGAAGTCTGACAAATTTTATTTCATGTAAATCCTACGAAAAACTAAAAAATAAATATGACAGATTTATAGTGATATATTCTTCATTACCAAGGTTATTCTTAAAGAGGCTTTTGTTTTTTGGCAGCACTGGAGCTCGAACTCAGTGCTTCATGCTTGCTTGGCAAGCGTTCTACCATTTGAGCCACTCTGCCAGCCTCCACAGTTATCCTTACCTGGGAAAAACTACACTTTTGAGTAGGCATCATTGAGAAGCAAATCCTCTACTTTGAAGAACAGAAAATTTTCCCACAGACTAGCTTCTGGCTACATGAATGTCAAGCACTGTTTTCCTCCATTCCCCATGGGTTTTCAGTGCTGGTACAAATTGCCATGTGTTCTCTAACTCTGCACATTTATGCCTTGACAAGAGGTAAATTAGGGGATATTTCTGGAAGTAATTCCTCATCAAGATAGATATTTATAACTCTACTGTATGTGAAATTGTCTGAAAAAAAATCATGTAAATATATCCCATTTAACCCAAGCTAAATATATCCCCAACACAAACTCTATTAAAGCAAATACAACAACACTCAGGGTCACTCCCAATACCAACACAAGGAAACTAGAAACAGAGAGGAAGTTAGAATGAAAAGAACCAGGTCTCTTAACTCATTTAAGTATCTTACTTTTGCAAATTTTATGAACATATGACCATTTGAATACACTAGCAGGCCCCTTCCAGGGTCTTAGAAGAAGACCAAGCAGTCAGGGATTCTATGATTAAGCCTCTCCCTGTGTCCCCCAACCTCTGAAAGCCAACGGAAGACAGAATGGTTGTAGGTTATAGACCTCACCCCTGTTAGGCACTAAATGAGCCCCTGTCCCTGAACTCCGGTCTTATATACTACCTGAAAAATAAATAAGGACAGAGAAGGGCCTGAAACTCAGTTTATCCAAAAGAGGTTGTTTAAACCTCTAATTTGCCACTGAGTGAATTAAATTGAGTTACAGTAAGGGAAAGCTACATTTTGCCTTGACATTTGTAACCTGCTGTGGAAAGTTGGAAGTATCCCACTAAAATTCATGTATCATGAAATGGATCTTAAATGTTCCCCCAAAGCTCATGCAATAAAGGCCTGTTCCCCAGCTGATGGCGTTATTGGGAAACGGTGGAGATGTCAGGAAGTGGGGTCTACTTGGGGAAGAAGATCTCAGAAGGTCTTTGTCAGCATACCCTCAATGAGGTTGGGACCCAGGTCCATTCCCCTGTCTTTCTTTCAGCTTCCCAGCTGCCATGAGGTAAGCAGCTTTGCTCCACTGCATTCTCCCTGTCTCACCACAAGCCTAACACAATGGGGTCCAGTGGCCATGGACTGAAACCATGAGGCAAAATAATTCTTCCTTCCTTTAGATTGATGTAGCTTACATATTTTATACATCAACAGAATTCTGACTAACACAAAAAACTAATACCAAGAAGTAGAGTCATTACCTTAACTATCTGTAACAATGTGGTTCAGAATCCTTTAGAATTGGGCTGTGGGTGGCTTGGAAAAGTTTGGAGGAGCAGGCTAGAAAAAGCCTACAGTACTACAGGCAAAGATTGATGGGCAATTTTGGTGGAGCACAGAAGACTAAAATGTTGGCAGGAATGTGGACAATAAAGGCTGTAAAGGCTGTGTTGATGAGGTTTCAGGTGGAAATGAGGACTCTTTTGGGAACTAGACTAGAAGCCATTCATGCTACATTCTGGCAAAAATGTGTCTACATTTTTTTGTGCCCTGAGACTTTGTAAGAGGCTGCATTTAAAGGTGCTGGCTTAGTTTATCTGGCAAGGAGAATTCAAGGTAGCACAGCATCCAGGATGTGGCATGGATAGTGCCGGCTGCTTTTAGTCAGATTTGCAACAAGCATCAGGAACAAAAAGCAAAGCAGAAAGATTTGAAAAAACTTGTAGTTTTTCCAGAATAGGAATGCGTTTAAAGTTGCAGCCAAGGAGGCTGCAGTTGCAAAAGAGACGAGCACTGTTAAAAACAAATCAAGTACTTTGCACCAGGGCAATAAGAAAGATGCCTTGAAGGCATTTCAGAAAAAACACCAAGACTCCAGACTTGGGATCAGAGGCTCAAAGACTTTTGTTTGATAAGAGAGTCCTGGGGCACAAAGGGCCACCTAGGTGATTTCTTCCCTGACATTCCTTTCTCCGTGTTCAGCCATCCAGTTGTTCAGAGGCTGCTAAACTATAGTCCAATGGAGTCAGCTACTGCTCAAGTCAGCAATGGAAACTGAAATTGTCCACATGATGCTGGAGAATTCCAGAGTTCTGGGATCATGGAGGCTTCCGCAGATATTTCAACAGAAAGCCTGGGAGGCCAGGCAGTGGACCTACAGAATTTAATGTTTGCTTTGCTGGGATTTGGTCTTTCTTGGTCAGACCCTTCATTTTCATGCCCCTATCCTTCCCTTTTTAGTGGGAATGTTTATTTACCCTGTACCATTGTATTGTGGAAGTATATAACTTGCTGTTGTTTATTTTTTTTTTTCTTATTTTTATAGGGCTCACACCCAAGAGTTTGCATTGAGTCTCAGAAGAGACTTGGACTGGGACTTTTGAGCAATGCTGGAATGCTAAGTCTATAGAGATTTACCCAAAGGCCATGAGAGGATATTTAAGATCCAAACTGTAGCCAGAGTGATACAAATCTGTAACTTCTAGCAGCTCTTATTTCAGCTAGCTCCCATTACCACCAACGGCAGAAACCAAGAAACTACCCCGACAGTCACCCTGGAGCACTTAAGCACTCTTGGCCTGCCATCTGCCTGACCCAGCTAGTCCCTTTAGTTAGAAATCTGGACATAGGGAAGTTTGTTGAGGCAGGTGAGAGAGCCAATGATAGAGAGAGAGGCACAGAAATCTGAATTCCATGAGCTCTGTTAGTTTCTCCCAGTCATGGGTATACTCTGATTTAGAGATAAGCATGGACTAGATGATCTCATTTCCAATTCCTTGACTTCATGCATCAAAGGAGAAGGAGGTTTGGGGTTTTGCTGGTAGGCTTGGCCACAAACTTCTAGTTTCATCTACAAGTTCCAAGAGGTCCAGCTGTGAGCTTCAGATTTTCAATAAAATGTCTTCCTCCTATTTAGCAAAGAACCACAAAGTTCTGTTTTTGACATTTGTTCTTGGTACCTGGATAAATGGAGAGTAATAGTGAAGTGAACTGAAATCCACACCTGTTGATTTATATATGTAAGCAGTAACTATGCATAAAGCTCAATGCATCAAAGAATTTTATAAAAAGTCTAGGACAGCAGGGCATTCCGCTAACTCTCTGATTAGATAAATAGAGCAGGGCACTTTGAAAAGATACAGAAAAAAGCTAGGCCTGGTCTGATCACAAGTCCCCATGAGTGGTCTAGTCGTTAATGAGGTCAGAGAAAGGAGATCACAGTGGGTCAGAAAAACCAAGGGCCAGACAGCGAAGCTGGAAAGGTTAAGGGAGAGAAGGCAAATGGAAGGCATTTCAAGCAGGTAGAATGGCATGAGCAAAGGCTAGGAGGTAGCCTAATCACTAGTCCAAAAATGTTTGTGTTATGAATAGGCATAAAAAAGAAGTAATATTAGAGGAAGTGAATTGCTCTCTAAGGAGTGTGAGAGAAAGCCTTTTGCTCTACCTTACATATTCAGTCTTTGAATTTAACTGGACACAAGACACATTACCAGGAGAAAGGGAATACATAATTGATTAATATTTTTGTGTGCATGAGAGTTCATGGAAAAGAAGTGAAATAAAAAAGTGGTTAGACCCAAGGCTTATCTGCCATTTTAATAAAGAACCAGGAACAATAAATTGTAGGAAAGTGACTAGGAAGTATATGGAGGAAACACATGGAAGATAAGTGTCCCTTTAATATGGCTTGTTTCTGCAATGTCACCTTAGTGCTGATTTTCCTTGTTTGGTGATAAGAGTTACCCTCCTCTTCCTGGTATGGGATTGAGGACTTACCTTCTCAAAGGGAATTTTTCCTGTATGTGTAATTTTTAATTGCTTTCAGCTCAAAAAATACCCTCCTGTCAAAGTGGTGTATTTTAGGGTGGCATATTCTAAACCCCTCAATCACATGATTGGGGTCATTATTTGTCAAAATCTCCTCACTGGAATTTTTGCCTTCTAATCTTCACTCGACCAGGGAAAAAACAGTTCCCAGTTATCTGCCCGTGAGGGGTTCACATGGTACATTATACAGTCCAGCAGTAAAGAAATCAGTTTAGATTGGTTTAAAGCTGTATTAAACATGAAAAAATCAAGGACATTGGTAATGAGGGAGTCCCCTAAAATGCAATATATCTATTAGAACAGCTAACATTAATTATACTCACCATACAACCAGCCACTTCACTTCTAGATGAAAGTGAGATGAAACTTATGTTTAAAGAAAAACTAGAATACAAATATTGAAAATATTTTGTTCATCGTCAATCCAAATTTGGAAACAACCCAAATGTCCTTTAATGGATGAAGGGATGAACAAACTGGGATGCATTTATACAATGGGATACTACTCAGCAATAAAAATTAACTACTAATGTGTGGATGAATATCAAATGCAATATGTAGAAGGGAAGGAAGTGAGACTAAAAAGACTGCATATTGTATAATTCCATTCATGTGACATCTTGGAATGGGGAAAACATACATGAACAGGAAGTTGATAAGTGAATGCCAGGGTCTGGGAGGAAGAGAAGGGATGAGAACAAATAAAGATAAAGAAAAAAATCAGACTCTGTTTCCCCAGGCCTAAGATTCCAGTGATTGTAATATGCTCTGTCAATTTAATTGCAGTCTGTTAATGGGAGAATAAAAGCAAAGAAGAAAGGAAGGAGAGAGGTAAAGGAAAAGAAACAAAGAGACAGAGATAGGGGAGAGAGAGAGGAGATGGGGACAGAGAGGGGAGAGGGAGGGAGAGAGAGAGAGAGAGAAGGAGGGAAAGAGAGAGAGAAGAGAAGGACTAAACTTACTGTGCATCTTCTTAAACAACCTTAGTATGCACTTATCCAGTTATATGCTCCTTTCATTACCAAAGTTTCATAACAGACATTAAACATTCTTCCATATCATTTGGGACACCCACAGTAATTCACAGCCTGATGGAGACATTCCACTTGTCCACCATGCTTATGAACTTGGCCTCCTTAGCACACTTAAGATTGACTATGTAATTTGAGGGCATTGTGGACAATCCTGGCAGTTTGTTGGCATTTCCCCTTCGGTTAAACTTGCAATTTTTTTCCTTTCAAAAAAGATAAATAGTAAGCATCTTATTCTGAAACTCAACAGGAGGCTTTGATAGATTTGGAGAGTGACTAACAGTGTTTTTATGATGCATGAAGTCACCACACCAATTTCCTCTAACTCTGAAAATTGTTTCATTTACTCAGTGTGTTGGAGCAATACATAGTGTTCGGCATATGCCAGGCATTCTTATCGCACATGGTGACTTTTGTTTCAATAGAGTTAAGCAGTGTAATCTTCGTAAAGACATCTTCTATGACACTTAGGGAGATGACTCTAAGTTAACAGTGTGTTGTACCATTGATGCAAATCAAACAGAAGGGATATGAACAGATAGTTCTAGGAAGCTGGCTAAGATTTCGTGTCTACAGGCAATACCAACCATGTTAGCACCTCACTCCTCTGCTCAGCAGCTGGCAATTTTTTTTGATATCCCAATTTCATAAATGTTAACATGCAAAAAAAATAAAGTGAGACTTAAACTAGAAGAGATGTGGCAGTTTTCAAAACTCACAGAACCGTGAGAATTCCAGTTAGTCTGCAAAGCTGGAGCTGTGTCCACCAGCTCAAAGGTTGTGTCTACCTCTTTCTTTTCTGTCATCCCAACTCCCTTGCAGCTCCAACCCAGAGATAAGAGAGTTCAAATCACAGCTTTGAGGAAAAACCAATCTAAAAGGGGAAAAGACAGTAGTTAAGTTTATTTTAAGCATCTTCTAGATCAGACTTCATTTTCTGAAGGCTCATAGGCCAATACACATTTTCATGGCTGTGCTAAGAAATGAAGTTTCTCTTTCTAGGGCCTTGAACCTCATCTGAATTAATAATGACATGTGGCTATTGTGAAACACCAACCTGAATCTAATAAAGGAATTAGGAATTAATCCTATAAAAGTATTTTGCAGTTTGGTGTGCTCATGCATGTGATTATTTTGCTTGTGGTGGGTTTTTTCCTCCTTATTTGTAATAAAGTTATAAAGCAAACAATCTTTTCATGGTGGTTAAAAGTTCGCATACAAAAGGCCCTCCTTTCCTGTTTGACCAGCGAAAGAGTAAAACAGGCATTGCGGCCTCTGACACAATTCCCAGCTAGTCTTTTAAAAGAAAGACGAGGTTTCCCAGTCTGGACATCCATGGTGACAATCTACACAGAAAGGCAAAGCCAAACCAGGCCAACATACAGGCATCTTGAGCGAAATTTACAGAGCTCTGGAAGTCACCTTGTGGAAGCTCAGTGCTCCTCTAGCCCACAGCCAGCCCTGGAGGAAGAAGGAACACGATGGGTGTCCTGAGCGGCCAGCTGCCTCTGCTGTGTCTGTGGCTGTGAAAATGAGCTAGAACCACAGACAAGCAAGTAGGACCCTGGGCTCGGCCCTCACCTTAGCCACTCTGTCTTCGCCACACTTGGTTGCTGGACAGTGAAGAGCAACATTTCCATTGGGAAACCCTGTCCCCTCATTTCTGGTCATGGACTCCTTTACATTTACCCCCCTCACTCCTCATCCAGGTTTTCAGAGATTCCTTTTACATTCAGGTTGATTTCTTTCATAGTAAAAAGCCCTATTTTTGACATTGCTGAATGTCTCTGTGTGGCAGGGTGAGAACCTGGACTTTTCCATTCATTGTCAGTTGTGCCAGCACCAACGGCCCTTCACTGAGGACCCACAACTGAAGTAAAAAAAAAAAAAAGATTTAGAAGAACAGACATTTGATGTAAATAAAAAGCATCACTGCTTCACGGGGCTGGTGAGTTCACCCTTGCCTCTGCTTCTGTTACTCATTTTTCAGCATAGCCTTCTGAAAATAATTACTGATTTTTGATATAGATGCTGATACTTCCTTAGCAGATTTTGTCCATGGGTTCTCTTGTGGACGGTGACACTACCACAGGGTAGATGGTGGTAAATGTTTACATTTTGAGCCAATTACCTAGTTATCATGAACTATTTTGAGGATCAAATAAATTGCAAGAATTTTTAAAGTATGAGCTTTAAAAAAGGCTCACTGTTGCCAAAACTGTTTATTGTGAAAGTGTGTTAGTCACTTTTCTGTCACTACGACAAAATACCTGAGAAAAATCAACTCACAGATACAGAGGTTCCAGCCATGGTCATTTAGGGCCACTGTTTCTGAGCCTGTGGTGAGGGGGACACCATGGCAGGGAGGTTGTGGCAGAGCAAACTGCTCATCTCATGGCAGCTAGGAAGCAAAGACAGAGAGAAAAGAACGGGAAACAAGATACACCTTTCAAAACCATTTCCCGGTGACGTACCTCCTCCAGCAAGACCCCACCTCCAAGTAGCTAGCTGTCAACTCCTCAATGGCTGAATCCGCTGATGAGGTTATCATCATCATCAGCCAATCACCTCGAAACAGCACCACCAGGGGGACCAAGCCTTCAATACATGAGCCTTTGGGGTCATTTTATATCCAAGCCGTAATAAAAAGAAAGAAAGAATTACTAAATAACAAAAGAAATGGTTGTGGATATACACTTTATAAGAAATGACAAAACCACTGTAGCATGAGCACCCCGTACTTTGTGTGTGCTAAGGAACAACTTCTCAACTTTGATTTTTCCATGTACTTTAATACAACTAACCCATCATTGCCCATGTTCCCCCAATTTGGCTGAATGGCAATATAGCAGCATTGTCCATCTCACAGGCCACAGCACCAACCACAAACACAACTGACTGGCAGAAACATTAAATTCCTCTCTAGTCAGGCCTGTGGACCTGAAGGAATTATCTGTCCTTAGATGCTTGAGTCTGAAAGCAGATTTCATTTATAATCATCCTACATGCTGTACTTAAAAGGAAAATAATTGTATGCTGTGTTTGGAAAAGGTAGAGAAGAGAATAGTATCACTGGCCAACTTTCAGATTTAATCACACATTAAAATTTCATGCATTTCACACTAAGAGGTAGAATAAAAGCAGAGTTCTCCCAAATCTATAATTTAATGCAACCATAAATATGAAGATGTAATCAACTTGTTAAGACAATCCATGCATATTTGAAAAGAAAATATATTCCCTACTATCAGGGTGTGGTGTTGAATATATGTACATTAATCTACTTCATTATTAAATTGTTTGCACTTACATCTTTTTTCCATTCAATCCATCATGTACTAATTTTGGTGTGTTAGAGTTGCCTGTTATTAGTGTTTCTCTTTATTTCACTTTTTCTCATATAATTTCTGCTTGTTGCTATGCTAGTTGGTGCATAGATATTCATAATTGTTGTATCTTCATTGCAAATCATGATTTTCAACATTACAGAGTATCTTCCCTTGCATTGTTTAAAGGCTTTGTGGCCTGAATTCACTTGTCTGATATAAGAATCACTATTTCACTTAATTGTCTTTATTTTCCTTGTATGTACTTGATTTTTAAAAAAAATTGGGCCTTTGAATGAATGTGATTGAAATAAATGTAGTGTGGGGTCAGATTTTGCCTTATAGGCCAAGTTGAAAACTGACTCATTTGTCTATAACAAGAAAAGAGGAGAAACCAGTAAAGCTCCCCCTATTTATTGATATGACTCACATTTTAGTCTCCAGTGTGATGCTAATTTATAATTACTGCAGGTGTTATGTTCACCATAATTCCTTCTTTAATTGGCATATCTTGTTTTCTTTTTTAAAAACCTCTTTTGGCGTTTCAGGATGTTTGTATGTTTGTTATAGTGGTTATGTTTGTACATATACCATTTATATATAATCCATTTTTCTTCTTGCTGAATATTTTATGGTCTGGTATATCCATTTGAACTCTCCTCCCTCATTTGTTAGCTGTATAACTGTCCACTGTATTTTTTACTTTCCCCTTTCTTCTTATTCTATTTTTTGTTTTGTTTTGTTTTTTGAGACTTGTCACCTCTGTAATTCAGCCAGCCTAGAACTTGTGATCCTTCTGCCTCAGCCTCTTAAGTATTGGATTATAGGAGTGTATCACAGCATCTGAGCCCACGATCTCCTCTCTCCCATCTCTTTATGCCATGTCATTTTTATTTCCTTGGAACACTAATTATGTACATTACTCTTCGATCCAAGGGCTCATCCTTGATTGAGTCTGAGCTATACGATTTGACACCATGCAAGTCTGCTTTATTTGTGGATTTATCACATCAAGTCTGACCAAGCACAACTTCCCACACGTGCATCACACAGCTCAGTTGTTGCCAAGAATCTCCCAGTCAGCCGCATTATCATCAACTGTGGTGTTTAAATTGTGTGATCTGCTGGGCATTTCCCTGATCTTAATGTTGTGAAAATCTGCCTCCCCAAAAAGAGAAATGGTGCCCCCAAAGCTAGGTAAAACTATGCTAATCACACCAAGCCATGTGCACTGTGTGCTTAATTTAAGTGAAAAAAGTGAACATTTAGATTTGGAAGGCAGCATGTCTGTAGCAGAAGTTGGTGGAATTTTGAGAGAATTGAATCTAGCAGCTATGCATTCTGAGCATGAGCAGTTTTTTCTCAACAGCATCTTCTTGGAACCATAAACCTGGGATACCAAGGGTACAATGTACTACTTTTTACCATGTAATAAAATTACATCATAAAATACGTTTTCACCACCAATACTTTGGCTAGATACAGCTCATCCTGTAGGAGAGTTAACTGCACATGTGCACAGTAGTCCCTGATTCACTGCATGATAAAACTGTCTTTCTTTAGCATGACAAAACTGTCTTTCTTTAGTCTTCATACTTGAAGGACAGCTTGGCTGGATACAAAATGGCTGACTTGCACCTTTTGCCCTTTGGTCTCATAAGAAGACTGCCCTGTTATTGATTTGCATTGTATGTTGCTATGAGAAATCTGACGCTCTTTAATATTCTGACCTTTATAAATAATTTGACCTTTTTTCTTGGAGGCTCTGTAGTAGATTGAATAATAGTTCCAGAAAGATATATCCATGTCCAAATTCCTGGAATACGTGAATGTTACCTTATTTGGAAAAAAAAATCTCTTCAGATGTCATTAAAAGATCTTGTAGCCTTGGGTGTGGTGTCTCATGCCTGTAATCCAAGCTACTTGGAGGATAGAGATAGGAATTTTCAACTTCTCACCTCTAAAGCTGTGATAGAATAAATTTGTGTTGCTTTAAACACCAAGTTTGTGGTAATTTGTTACAACAGTCCTAGGAAAGTAATCAGACCCTGAAGAGGGGTGTGTGTGTGTGTGTGTGTGTGTGTGTGTGTGTGTGTGTGTTCAAAGCCTCAGAGTTTACTAGAAAATGTCTCAAAATTGCTCTTTCCAAGTCAGCTTTCCTAGACACATGGTGGGTTTTTTCAATCTATAAATTCATATTTTTTCTTATTTTAGAAAGTTTTCTTGGATAATAGTTTCCTTCATGCTTTTCCTCTTTAGGAAATTTTATATACGTACATTAGGTCTTTTTGCCTGATACATAAGAAAGGGCTGATGCTCTTAGCAGAACTGGCAGTGAAGAGAAAGATGGAAGTAGGAAAAAGAATTTCTTGAAGAAATGAGATACATTTTTTTATATCGCAGTAATCACAATCACAATGAAAAAGCAAAGTTTTTATTTTCCAGTTGTAGTTTGAAGTTGCAGTGTTTCCTCATCTGTAGACATGCTGTGTGGACACACATAAAGCTGTACTGAATTTGAAAGCCAACCAATGCACCTTAGGGATTCAGTGCTACTGTCCACTCAAGGTCCCTCCCACTTCTAGTATCTTAGGTTCTCTGCCTTTGTCTGTCAGTCCACTGTGTACACTTTATCCATTCTTAACTTTTTTGCTGCCTGCCTCACAGAATTGCTGCTTTTAGCCAAATTCTCATTCCTTAGCTAAGGCTTCTGCTCTGCTGTCTTAGCCGTTTTGGAATGCTATAACTAAATACCTTAGACTGGATAATTTATAAACCATAGAAATTTATTGCTTATAGTTCTGGAGGCTGAGAGATCCAAGATTAACGTGCCAGTAGATTCAGTGTGTGGTCAGGTTCCAGTTTCATAGTTTGCAGATTCTCTGTGTTCTCACATGGTGAAAGAGGCAAACAAACCCCTTTCATACAAGGGCACTAATCCCATTCTTGAGGGCTCCACCATTACGACCTAATCAACTCCCAAATGTTCCACCTCTTAATATTATTGCATTAAGGATTATGAATTTGCAGGAGATGGGGAAGATGGGGGAGAGACACAAACATTCAGATCTACTGATATAATCCTATTCCAAAATGTCTGGGAACTTCTATTGTCTACTTGCTACTTCCTTCTTCAGGGAGGCTTCATCATTCTACCTGACCTTCCACCAGACTCAGGCCACTAAGATATATCTACAAAGCCTCTACTTAAGAGAGATGACTAGTACATGAAGTGGCAGCTTTATGCCTTTCTCTCTTCAAGGATGAGTACCCCTCAAAGTGGCCAGGTGTCTTCATGGGCTTTTGCAAGTGTCTCAACATTGTACCAAGAACAGCTGCTTCCTTCCTACCTTTAGGCTGTATTGGCTCCAGCTGTTCATATCCTCAGGCTACACTGGGATCACATGAGTCTCTGACTCACTCTTTAGCTCTTTTTCTCAGCTTTTATGTTAATCTGTAAGCAGAGGGCATCATGAGGAGTACTCCTGCCTTCACGTCTGTCATGTGTCCAGGCTGTGACAAAGCACCTGCTGCCTAAGTCTCCTCATCCTGCCCATGAGCTAGGATGATTCTACAATAGGGCAAGGAGCTTGGTAGTTTGGTTCTGTTTTATATTGAAATACTGCTTTCAAAATCTCTGAGTCAAAATGTCCTGCATCCCACGAATCTGTTGAGAATTACAGTATGAATGCATCCATGATGGAAATTATATTGCTGAGCAAGAATGAAGCAAATGAGAATCACTTCAGTCATCAAAAGTTAACATAATTCCACCTGGTGGTTTGATAAGGCATTTTAAAACTTTGAGGGAGAACAGGAAGGTAAAACAGGTCCCATCTTGGGGTTGGTACCAGTTGGGGGTGAGGATATAAGGAAAGGGTGCAGGAGGGGGAATATGGCGGAAATATTGTGTACTCATGCATGAAAATGGAAAATTGAGAACTGTTGAAACTATTCTAAGGGGTGGAGGATAAAGGAGAATGATAAAGGGGTGAATTTAACTAAGATATAGTATAAGTACTTTTACAAATATCACAGTGGACCCCCAGTATATTGTTTGAATCTATGTTGTTTAAAATTAAAAGTAACTACCAGCAAGTTTTGATTCCCTTCAACTTCCACCAAAGAGGAATTAATTCTTTGCTCCCTTTAAGCACACTCATTATAAAACAAGCCTTGTTCCATAAAGGTTATAGAGGGAGAAACTAATTTTAGCTTTATGGAAATTGGGGTCACATGGTTGAGGTCTGGGGTTCTTATTTATAAACTTAAATTAATGTAAGTCTGGGAAATAAGGGATAATTTGGAATCAGTTCTCCAAAATATGGATCTTAGCTACTTCATATGCAGATTATGTAGTTGATATAATTGAGAGCCTGTAGTATGCACCATACGTTAATAGCCTTATCTTACTTGAGTCTTACGACAACCTGACAGTAAGGTGTCAATAGCCCCAATATGTGTATAATGAAACTGCTTCTCAAAAATGTGAAGAGATTTTTCGAAAGTTATTGGCAAGAAAATAAGAATTGAACACAGGCTGATTGGATTTAAAAAATCTGTCCTATCCCCACCACTAATGTTACCGCCTTTCTGCTTCCACTTCAGTGTGTACAATGAAGACGTCATTCTCTGGCTGCTCTTACCTTTTACATTTTACTTCCCTTGGTATTCTTGGCAGAGTGGTTTCTTGAGGTATGACAAATGTTCTGAATATTTCCCAGCAGCCGTTCCTCCTTCCTTCTTGTATGCCCTCTGCTACAGACAGAGGCCAGCAGTCTGGAATCCTATTTCCCAGTCTTACTTGAAGCTGGGCTTCTGCCTGTGAATTGTGTTCAATTGATGCTACTCACTGGCAAGAGATTTGGAAGTCAGAATTGAGACTAAAGCCACCTCCCTGCAATTTGGCTGCAACCGTGGAAACAGGACTCTCTGAGCATTCAGTCACTATTGTGATGGGTGTCCAGAGACAATTAAGGTGGGTTAACAGGAACTTTCTGGGGAGCAGATTGCAATGTGTCCTTGGAGTTAATGTTTCTAGTGACAGCTCCTGATTTTCTGCTTTCACAGTGGTGGCAGAGGTGGAAACCATACAGGCTTCCCCTGCCTCCCCAGCAACACAAACACCTGCTTTTCTCTATTCAATGCCTTTCTGCTTAAAATAGCTAGCGTGGTTTTTGTTTCCTGCAACTGAACTCTGCTGATACACACCGTTTTCCTTCTTTCCCTCTAACTGCTGGTCTTTGCAACTGCCAACCTTGCAACTGATCCTGTAAACACTAAGATGAAAGCTTTCAACCTCTCCATCACACCTTAGCTCCCTTATCCTGCTGCATTTTTCTCCATAACATTTGTTGTCACCCAAAGGTTATTTTTATTTATTGCTTGAATGCCCCTTCCCAACTAGAATTTAAGCTCCATTAGAAGGAGGGCTCTAGTCACTTCTGTACAATTCCCTCATGCTTAGTTGATCAGTACTAGCAAATAGTGAAAATTCACAGTGTTAAATTAAATTAAATCTTCTTCTCTAAACCAAACACTATTAAGTCAATACGTTAGTAATAGATTCATCCATAATATACTCTCAATAACACCTCCTCATAAAGTGTTCACCTGGATTTTTCACATCCTTCAAAGAACACAAAATGCTATGTATCTTCTGATCTCAGCATTATGTTTAGAGCAACCAAACCCTTCTGGTTTACCTCAGATGCTCCCAGTTTTAGCATTGAAAGTCCCATGTCTTGAAACCTCTCAGACCTGGACAAACCAAGATAATTGGTTACCCAAGTTAAATTCCTGAGCTGCTAAAGAAAGACTCTTAGAAGTATATACTTTAAATCCATCTTGTAAATAAGAACATGAATCTGCTAAGCCAGCCTACAGTTTCCTTCTCATGTTACACGTGTTCCCTGCAACTACCAGGTAAAATGTGAGCAATGGCTTTGGGCTGTATTTTGCATTTTTTTCTTTTTACTAAAATTCTAATTTGCCTATACACTGAATATTTTAGAGCTGAGACTGTGAAATCTCAGTCACATTAAAACCATGATACATGGGCTTCCCAGAGAAAAGATACTGCAAATAAAGATGAGCTCCAGATAGACAATGCCAGAGGACTGTTGGGACACAGAAAGGTGAACTCTGTACAGAGTATTGTCAGTGTTAATTCTAGGACTAAACAAAGACTTTCTTATTGCTAACCATAAGGAAATCACCCTTACCTAGCTTCTAACATTATCCCCAAACTGGCAGTGTGTCCCAGAGTAATGAGTGCATTTGAAAGGTCAGTGGCTTTGAACTGGAGAGTTAGAGAGAATTTGGAGAATGGGAGCATTCTCAGGTATGAGACCCAAGAATCCAGAAGATGGAACACTGTGGCTGTCTTCTTTCCCTGATCATTCATGTGAATGGATATTTCAGTGTTTAGTTTTTAAAACATTCTTCTAAGCCAAAACTAAAACTTAGAGATGCTATTGGCTTGGAGATTGTTGTACCTGTACAAACAATTGTGTTACTAAAATCAACTGTTTTGTGACACAGGCCATTGGGTGTGATAGTGGGGTTTCTCCAGCAGTGAATGGAGGGGGTTAACGGAACAGCAGTTGCACAATTCTAGCACAATGCATTCCACAGAGCCAGCAGTCTGTCTGAACATGTTTATAAAGCAGAGATGGAGAAACTGACCAAACACAGGGCAGTCTGCTTAGAGGTACAAGGTACACTACTGCCTTTCTTCTGAAGAAACTTGGCCAAAGGATTCCAGAAAATGCTCTTTGCCAGAGGGTGTAAACTCTGCAATGTCCTACGTCTTGATCCCTCTCTGCATGACCCAGGTTCTTGGACAGACTTAACATTTTTGCTAAAAACAGCTGTTCAGCCTGACCACTTCCTTCCTTCTACTCACTATTTTCAGAAACAGAGAGATAGTACCTCTGCACCTGTTGTTAGTGTGGCCACAGAAGAAAACCTCCATGAAACCCTCATTTGTCCTCACAGCAAGGCCAACAAGGCCCAAGCCCAGGTGGGGGGATGGTACCAGGGTACTGTTGGGCTGGTGACAGCCCAAAAGCCAGGCAGCCTCAAGAGGAAACATCCCACTGCCCATCTTTCTGTATCTCCTGATCCAAAAATTCTCCCAGCCAGGGCAGGGCCCCTCTTTCTAGGTCTACACCTGGCTTCATTGCTTAAAGGGCACAGCTGAGTCTTGCAGCCCTGTCCTCTTCACATTGGGAATGGTGGAGCTTGTGGGAGGAGGAGGAGATCCTGTGAATGAATGCCTGACCTTGATTGAGACAGCACCTCCAAGAAGATTACAGTCCTGTGAGACACAGAGCAACACCTGTGATACCTACAGAAACACCTGTGTGCCGCAGCCTGGACACAGAGGGGAGCTGCTCCCAGATCCTCTGGAAGGTCATGTTCCTATCCCATTGTTCTGATCATCTACGCCTTGGGTATGCCATGGGATTGGGTTTCAGGATGAGAAGTAGCTGAATATCACAGGCCAAAACCAGTTTCTGCTCCCATTCTTTCCAAACTGAAACTGGCACCGAGGCACTGGACATCCCGCCCCTGCTTGTCACACCCCATTTTAGCTATCTGTTGCCAACCTCTTCCTTGCTTTTTGTCTGTCTTCAGTAGAAATTTGGCAGAAAACTAGGGCTCTTATTTTCTCCTTTTATCTGGGTCTGTTTGTCCAGAGCTAGAATAACAGGGGGCTTTTCAAGTCTAATGAATTCAATACTCAAAGAATGGCCTTGATCAAATAGAGAGTCTAATGTTCTACCTCTCAGATTTAGGGGCAGGAGCCCATTTGGGGGCTTAATACATTTTTTTCATTCACAGGCAAAATACTTCCAAAGCTCAAGTTTGAGGACTCAGAATCCCAAAATCAAATCACAAATCCTCCTCATTCCTAAAATGTCTGCCTCCTTAGTGGGTGTACTATGGTACACTTTGCATTTGGGGAAACAACAACAAACAAAAAAGGATGCTATTTTAGGTCTCGATGTCCAAAGATTTTGTATTTCTTATCCATGTATACTTCTTCTCTGTGAATACATTTAAAGAGACTAAACACCGTCTTTGGCAGTGACTTCCATCTAAATATGGAAAAACTGCCATGTTTGAGTATGGGTTTCTTTAGACTTGAAAGTGGAATTCTGGAAGTTATTTGCATTAAGGTGTACTGGATTCGTCCAACCTTAGTGTTGGGCAGATGTCCCTGTCACTGGATTCACAGTTCACAGCTGTACAACCAGGCTTGTTATCAAGGGAGTGACTTAGGGGCCGACTGCAGAGAATGGAAGCTATTGTTCAAGGGCAGTTACACTGAACTTGCTACTTAAACCCACATAGCCAAACCCACCATAAAACCTTATCAGCTCATACAGATGCCAGCCAATGAAGCACATGACCCTAGTGCTTCCTCTAAGTGACAAGGGTCAGGGCTTCAGTCCCTGGGCTGCCCCATCTTGTTTTTCTTCCTCATGTCTACCCTGAGCATTGCATAACTAGCTTGTTTTCCCATACTACTGTAAGTGTCACTTAGAAACAATACAGCCTTTCTCAGAAATATTTTCAGCATGGTTCTTTTTTTTGTGTGTGTGGCCTTACTGACATTGGAATGTTATCTTTAGCACCTAAATTGTGTTTCTCCAAATCCTGACTTTTTGTCCACCTGACGAGGTTCAGTCAGTCTGGTTCCCATACAGAAGGGGAGGAGGCAGTAACCTGGGGTGCCAGACCTGCAGAGCTGCTGAAGGAGACATGATGTGAGCTAGCTCGTTCTTGTTGGGAGGGAAAAAGGGCAGAGGACTACAGCTACCCTAAACCCTTTGATGACCAGGTCATGTGATTCAGGGATAGCCAGCTTCTATTACTATTAAAAATATATATTTTAAAAACCAGGGTGACTAAATAACAGGATTTTGATATAAAGTACAAAAAAACTAAACTGGTCTACTTAGGACCCAGTGACTCCTCCTTTCACTAAGAAATTGACGTAATACTTCCTACAGAGGTGACCCTCACAGCAGCCAACCATCTGTGTGAGGCATTTCAAACAACATACCAACCAGTAACATGCATCAGTTGACTTCTGTTCAGGGCAGATAATTTTATGACACTAGTTATATCTGTAGCCAGACATGGGAAAGATAGACATAAAAATAGGCCTTTGTCCTTTCATAAATTCAAGGAAAGTTTTCAAACATTAACTTAGCAAATCTCTTTATAACCACCCAGAGGTGGTAGGTAGGAAGCTAAGTTTTAGTATCCTGAGGAAGCATGAGAGGTGAGGATGGTGGCTTTCTCAAGGTCAGGGCTACACCTTGACATGCCAAGAGGGGGATGGGGACCAATCCATGAAGTCACATTGTTTTAGTCCAAAAGACATGGCCTAAGTTTTGAGGGCAGGGCCTGTATCTTCTTTCCTAGTCTTGGAAAGAAGAGTGACTGACAGGGAATCAGAACTCAACAACTACCTCCCATTATTGAAAATGTCTTATCTGTGCACCTGGTATGTGACATAAACACAAAACTTTAGCCATATGTTTATGCCTATGGATGAGAACAGGAAAAAGCACAGAGGTGGGTAGAATCTGTTCACAGTAGAGGACTGGATACACAGGCACCCTCCGCAATCACACCAGACATGGGAAAAAGTTGGTCTCTAAAAGTAAATGATACTTTGTCGGCCCTGACCCATAATTGTGGTCAAAGCAGACACAGACAAAGCCAGGAGTGATGCCCATTAAAAATTTAACTATATATCATATTCATTTATTTTCAATCCACAGGATAATTTGATTGCTACATGAGCTCATAAAAGCTTTTTTCACCTTTACAAAATTAAAAAAAAATGTGCCACAAGGATGTAATAACTGCTGATAAACAAGAAAAGGAATCTTAAAATTATAAATTTGCTGTAGAAAAGATAAAAAACAATTATATTTTATTTAGAATTTTATCTTGAATAAAATATTCCCCTGTATAAAAAATAAAAAAGCTTGCTCTGGTTAGAATTAGAGTATTTTTGTCTTCAAATCTGGGAATTTGCATAATATTTCCATGATAATTTTCTTTTGTACCGCGTGGCATTCAAGCATAGCAGATTAGAAAGATTTTTTTTCAAGCAGTCTTAAAATGGGACATCTGTGGAGAAGTTCATTTTCTTCTTCTCCTCCTCCAGGATGTGCAACACAGCCTCTGAGGGGAGGAAAAGGAGGAAAGGACTGGGTGGGACAGAACGGGAAGGGATGGTAGGTGGGGTTCTGGGCGGAGGGGACACTGAATGTGCTGTGATATAGAGCAAGATCACGAGAAGGCCTATTGTAAGTGCTTTACGATAAGGTGCAGAAGCAGACTGCAACGTTGCTAGTACTGCCCTATATACATATTCACAAGAATAAAAAATTCCAGCTAGTTCACATTTTCTCGTCCATTCTGAGGCATCCACTCCACCATGCTGGCCTTGACTGGAGGCAATGCAGCACCTCCACTGCCCGTGTGGCTGTTGGTCCTTGAACTTGAGGGAGTAGCCCTGGGTGATCCAGCAGGTTCTAGAGATATGCATCTACCAAGAGGCTGGAGTCCTGAGTTAAAAAGAAGCTCCAGTACTGGAGTTGGACACAGCAATCAATGTTCTATTGTCAAGGTTTTTTCCCTTAGATTTGTCTAAAATAGGCGTCAGAGAGAAAAATAAAATACAAACAAACAACAACACAAAGCCAAGAAATCCCAACAACCAGCAAGAAGAGTCAAAGGCTTAACAGCTCTTGACGCGGGCCTGGGTGATGTCAGATGTCTTCTTAATGACACTGGCCCGAGTTTCCCGGTCTGGCCGACTACTGCCGGGTGTGGGGGTCACGGAGGCAGGGAGAGGGAGGTCTGTAAATGGAGGCCAGGAGCTGTTATAAGGCACCGGACAGCTCTCTTCCTTGATGGTGACCTGCAGATCTGGCTTGTTGGAAGTAACAAAGGTCGCCATGCTGGGCAGCAGGTAAGTGCTCCGTGTCCCCAAGTTGCTGAGATACTGTTTGCCTTCAATGTTCCTCTTCCGCCAGTGTGGTCTCCCCTTTCAAAGAAAGAAAACGAAGATATTTATGTCCTTTTCCTGACACTGAATAGCTTTTTAAAAATGCACCGTTGTTCCCATGTGTGTGGGTGTTTGAACTGAATTCTTTAAGAATCATGGAATGAACAAAAGTTTAATGACTCTATACCCCTTAACTGAAATCTATACCCAGCCGTTCATACTCCAAGCAATGCTTCCCCTCCCCCTTGTTAAGAAATTCCTGTTTTCTTCCTCCTATAAATATGGCAGGAAAAGAAGGTGGCAGCTTGGTTTCTGGCTCCCCTATGCTCTGGCTGACCAGCTGACCATTCGGCAGGTTTCTGACCAAGAAGGATAGTTCATCTTGGCAACTTGCTTCCTCACTGCTCAATTAGATCTTGGAGTCAACCTGTATTTTCAGAAGAAAGAAACTGAGGTGCTTAGGAACAGACAGTAAATGACCCCTGATTGCTTTCAAACGGGTGCACCTTAGAATTCCAGCATGCTCAGCCACAGCTAGCCTCAGCAGTGGCCCTTTTGAGAAGGAGCTAGATTTCTGACCTTGAAGACACCAGATTGGAATAAGTGTGAGCCTGAATTCCTACTTCTCATAATTCCTGCACTTCACTTGTAAGTGTTGAGTACATTGGGAAATTACCAATACAAACAGCTTCTTTCTCCCTCTCTCACCCCCTTTTCTCTCTTCCTCTCACCCCTTCTTCTCTTCCCATCACCACTACAGCCATTTCCTGCTATTGTGTGAACCCGGCCTACAGGAGGAAAGCCGGAAGCAGGCTGACTGAGCATGGAGACTGGACATACACCAGCCCCCAGGCAGGATCACAGAGGGAAAGGAAGAGACGTATTTGTGGAGATAATTTTGCTCAGCCCTTTCTGACATTTCCTTCTGGTCATTGCTTTTGGCCAGGCAGGACATTCTATTTCTGCTGGTATATTAGGATGTTTGCAGTGATAAGTACATCAACACTTCCTGGCCCACACTTCAGATTCCTCTTCTGGTCGTCATAACCTCTCTTTCTGAGGGTAACACTTTATCTCCTTTCCTCCCATTCAATGTTCAATGCTTACTTTTTTATGATTCAAGATTCAGAAGTATGGCAAATTTTAGGTTATATTCTACCACACATAAAGAAATCCAAAAGCAGTTGTGATCAAAGGCAAAGGCAGGTACCTGGCAGGAAGTGGGCTTACCTCAGCACTCTCCTCGTCACTGGGCACACTATCCGTAGTTTCACTTTCTGTTCAGAGAGAGAAAAACACAGGGCCATCACTCCTATTGTTCAAGCTGATTCAAGGCTCAGACAACATTTTAAAAAGCTGGAACAACACTTTTGAAATGAGTAACTAAATGTAACATCTCTTCTCCTTTGCAAAGTCCAACACTTCTCCTTAGGAGAAGCTAGACTGAGTTTTAATTGTCTAGTTGGCCCCCCAAGAGAAGAAGGCTTGAGTTTCAACTCTAAAGGGAGGCTCATTTTCCAAGGGGCACTGTCCTCACGGTGCCCTTTCCTCCCTTCCACTCTGTTCACAAAGCCTTCACTAATTCTCTTCCAGCTCATGTCAATCATCACACAGGACTAACCCAGAGAGGAAGAGGACATCTTCCAAGAAGTCCTGTGTCATTCCAGTTCCAGCCAGATCCTCCTTTACCTACTCTCTTACTAATACTTTATCTTAGGCTTCTAGAGCTGTGTCTTCCACTTGGGTGACTGCAGGTGGACAGAGTCTAGGGTAACCCCCAACACGCTCACCTGGTGTTCACTTTCTTTGGCAACCCCTCCTCTTGAGTGCAGGTCAAACCTGTGATTTGATCTTAGCCAACAGAATACAGCATAGATAATGGGACTTGATGGGACATGTGCACAGTCATGTGACACAAGACTGAACTTAACTTTTGAGGACACTCTCTTGTTGGCTGTCCACATTAGGAAGGCCCATGTGGCAAAGAACTAAAGGATTCCTCCAAACAAAAACAAGCAAGAAACTTAGGATCTGTTTAACAACCTGTGATGAACTAAATTGTGACCAAAACTGTATGTGTGTGGAACTGGATCATATCCCAGCTGAACTTCAGCCCTAGCAAACACCTTGATTGCAAATTAGCGAGACTACTAACTCTCCTAAATGTGGATAATAAATGTGTATTGTGTTAAGCCATTAACTTTGTGGTTACACTGTTATGCAGCAATAGTCAGTTACCATGCTGATTCGACTTGCCAGTTGTGAGATACAGAGCAAATTTTCTCATCAGAAGAAATGGGGGTGTTACCTAACACCTTCCAAAGAGGATTATATGATGAGTAAGTGAGTATCTGGAAAGACCACAGCATATCCAAAGTAATTGACATTGGATTTGCTTGACAGGCTGGATTAATAGAGTCAAAGTCAATATCTAGTGATCACACATCATCTGTACATATAATAAAAGTTTTTTAAGAAAAAGTACAATTTTTTAAATAAGAAAATGGATGGTGTACAGTTTTTTGGTGTTCATTGTCATTGCAAAATGAATGCATAGAAGAGAGACTTCCAAATACACAGGCTCTTGTTGCTCATTTCTTCTGGGTCATTTTACAGACAAGGCTGAAAGAGAAACTGGAATAGCAGACATTGGTGGAACACTGTGGGCCAAAGTTTTGCACACGGGTCTTGTTCAGCTCTCACAAGGATCCTAAGTCGGGAAGCAGCTACCATCACCCCTCAATATGTATAAAAGTTAGTAAATTCTACAGGCTTCTATCCTATTCCACACCTGCCCTTGCTGCCCCTACCTCACATCTTCCTGGTGGCATAACTGGGATGAGATGGGTCTAAGCCAGACAGAGCACTTTCCACCCTATAAATGAAAGTCTAAACAGCAAATGGACAAACAGTGCCACAGGTGTATTCCTTAAACAAACAGCAAGCATGTGGACTCCATGGATCCCACCTGGGAGCACTGTGCATGCCTCTCAGGCACTGCTCTTCAGTGGTTTCACGCCGGCCTGGGTCATCACTGAGGGAAGACCATTAGTACCTAATAGAAAGAGGCCTCTGACTGAACATGTTTCCCAGAGCGTCCTTTGCTGGGCTCCACAGATGCCCAGGGAAGGTCTTGGCCTCAGCTGGCAGTGATCTGAGCTCTGAAGACAGACTGACAACACTAGGCACAGGCAATGTTTTCAGAGAGAAACAAGTAAAGAAGAGAAAAGGAAACCTCCCTCCAAACACAACCCCCCACACTAGCTCAGTCCCCTGAGGAGGCAGGAGCCAGGAGGCAGGAAGTAGGAGGCAGGACTGCCACGCCCCAGAAGAAAAAATGAGGAACAGAGATGTTGAGCAACTTGCCAAAGTCACCGACTGAGTCAGCACAGAGGACAGAAAACAAAACTGTTCTTCTGACTCCAGGGACCCACAAAGAACAACCACTCTGCTTCCCCACTGGCTCTGCCTTGGCAAAACTTCAAGATCCCCTTTCCATTTTTATGCTTAGCTTTGTTTGTGGAAGGAAGGTTTCTCTTCCTTCTGCACATGCCAAGCTCCCTCCACTCCTAATTACCTCCATAAATACCATGGTCTTCTGTTTCTTTCACCTTCAAATAAAAACAAAATTTAAAAATGTCAGCAGGCGTGCTTTGGGGGCTGGGGATTCAAGAAAAGGAGCTACTGACACCAAAGTTCTGAGATTCCACCAAGTCCAAGCTGCATTTGCTGACAGGTTTGGAAGTCAGATCCTTGGTTAAGACTCTTTGGTACGACCTTGCACAGACCATGATGGTGATTAGAACGTTAATTTCCTCTAAGTATCCAGTTTTCAACTGAATAAAAAAGTTGTGGATAAGAAAAGACACCCATATACTGAACTTAAATTTTCAGCTAACACAAATGCTGGCTGAAAAGCACTATTTCCAAATGAAGATAACTTCTGGGGTGGTTAGGAAGACTCCTCACATTAGTAACTGAGCATTATGATTTGGATCATAATATCTCCCACATGCTTGTGTGTTTTGAAGACTTGGTCTCAGATGATGGAGCTATTGGAAGGTCATGCCCTTGCAAGAAATATTGGGACCACACACACACACACACACACACACACACACACACACACTATTCCTCTTTATTTCTGCTCTGGGCCACCATGATGTGAGCAGCTTTGCTCTACCATGTGCGCCCAGCCTGCCACAGGCCCAAAACAAGAAGGCAAGTGGGCATGGAATGAAATCTCTGAAACGAGTCAAAATAAATCCTTTTCTCCTTTTATGTAGCTTATCTCAGATATTTTTTCAAAGTAATGAAAATCTGGCTAACACACTAACTTTTATTGTTTTTTAAAAAGTGGTCTTGAGTGCCTTCAGCCTAGGAGATGGAGATAGTGGCCTGAAACTCTTTCTAAGCCAATGGTGGTTTTCAGGGCTGCTCCTGAGTGGTTGACTCAAAGCCCCATTCCTGTTCTCTTAGTTTTACTTCACCACTGCCATTGCCAAGGTGACTTCTTACATGACAAACAAGTTCATGACACGGCTCCTTCCAGATCAATGTTACTGCTGAAATATCAATGTGTGTTGTTACTTCATTTTCCCTTCTGATTAGTTTGGAATTTCTGTTTGTTTGCCAACTTGAATACAAGGGAATAAAAGAAAATTGAAGTTGCTTTCAAGAGCACAGTCTGAGTAACATTTAAGTGTTTGCACTCTTACAGTTACTCATGCACTCTCACTCATATTACTCATGTACAGGTTGAGTGAGTAACTCAGACAACCCTTCTGGCCTATTTTCCTGAAAGCAGATGGGGTGAGAGGGAAGGGAGCAATTTAGGTCAGATGACCTCAGAGCAATCTGAGGATGATGCTAGTCTTAGGTTCGCAATGCACTCTGGCCCAGTTTTCATAACTTCTTGCAAATACATATAGTCAAGCCAGCACAGGAACATTATGGGGATGGAGATGACAGATTTTTCTGTGCAACATTTTTGCACTATATGATATCTGGTATATTATCTGGAAGGATCTTGTTCAACAAAATGAGATTTACAGGGATTTCGTTCCATCAATCATTTTCTAAATTACGTTCACTGAAAGACTCAACTGAATACTCAATGAGAGTCCTTTTAGTCTCAAAGCAAGCCTGACATGGTTTCAGTAAGGACCCAAAGTATCCCCTTAAGATTTGCTGGTTAGTAGGCAACCCTTCTCTTGAGTACAACCACTTAATCGTTTGTATAATGCTTCCTTCTGAAACCTATTATTCACGTCTATCCCAAAATACTATCGTGGTTTTCAACAACCTAATCAAATCCTGATGCCACAGATCAGGCAAGGGGCTACTTTATGCTCCCTTTAAAAATACAAGAAGGGCTGAGAACATAGCTCAGGGGTAGTGTTTGCATAGCATGCAAGAGGGCCCTGGGCTCAATCCCCAGCACTGCATAAATGAACAAATGAATGAATGAATAAATAAATAAATAAGAAACACCATTCCCCAGCTTTGGAACATTGCTCTCCAGTACAAACTTTTACAAATCTAACTAGAATTTTATATTATCTTAACTCATCCAATGCAAAGACCTCTACTCAAAGAAATTGTCTCTTCTCTTTCTCACCATGATATTTAGACCACAGAGGAAAAGACAGATTTGCAAAACTGAATGTGGTTTTGTAATACTACTGATATTATATTTCAATGACCAGTAAGGGGAAATAACAGCAAAAAACATCCTCCAAATAACAGCTTCCTAAACAGGTGAATGAGGTGAGGAGGCTGACATTTCATTGAATATAGCCTGAACCAAATAACTCTGTCATTAATAAACTAACAGTCTATTCTACTGAGGAACATAAAACAGGAAAGTTGACTACAGGAAACTACCTTTCCTAGCAGAATGTCACAAAACTCTTGACTAAAACACTTGAACTGGCCACGGTCAGCAACAAGTTTCGTACGTGTCTGTAAGCTCTAAAAGAGGAGAGGTAGTGGGACATTTCAGCTCCATCTGTTAAGGCACCCCTCTCTACCCCAGCCCTGGGCAACCAACAGTCTACCTTCAGTCTCAATGAATTTGGCTACTCTAGGTAGCTCTTATGAGTAGAACCATATAGTACTTGTCCCTCTAAAAGATCGTGGAGAATTCAGAAAATGAAAACAATGGAAAGAACTGAAGGGCAGGCTCTACAGCCAGGTTCTAACAAAACCTCCTGCTGCCATGAAATCCTTTTGAAATCTATGCAAATGCCTAATGCAAAGGGTAATGAAATTTTCATTTTTCTCTGCATGATCAGCTGTTCTTAGGATGCTTCTGCTAAAGCAAAATGCCACTACTCACAGAACAGCAAGAGGTCTTTCCAGAATCCCCAAGAAGACTTCAGAAACGTTTTGCTCAACAGATAAACATAAAAGTTGACTATAAAGCTCCACCCCCCCATCTTCCAACCCCCACCCCCATACAGTATTATAATGCCAGCAGCAACATGGCATAGAAGAAGCCATGAATTGTTAACTGTAGCTTATATAATATAAGCAAACAGCTTAGTATGTCACTACTGAGTTATCTCTACTGGAAAGTTATGGGATAAGCATTCTGCTCCTCCTCCTTTGGTAGGTCCTCATGAAAACCAAATAGGATCTTGTGGTGGAGTGGTTAGGAATAGGTCCTTGGCATTAGCTACACAGATTCTGCCTGTGCTTCCAGTTTTTATCCTTGGACAAATTGCTTTATCTGCATCATTTTCATCCTTGGACCTATCACTTTACCTTCATTTATAAAGGGGGAATAATGCTGGTACCCCAGCCAAGTCAGTTATTCACTTGATAATTAAGCAAGGCAGTCAATACCAAGCATTCAGTATAGTTCCCAAGGCACAATAAACATGCAACAAATAATATAGTTATTAAGAACTGGTTAAGACCAAAAATAGACTGGCACATACCAGAATTCAAATATGTTTGATGTATGAATAACTGATGACAAGTTTATCTTGCTTGACAGATTATAAACTTCCTGTAGCCAAGGTCTGTTCTCAAATTCCTTTTATTCTCCTAACATAAAAACAAGTTAGGATGTATGCTACGTGATACAAGCCTGTTGCAAAAGGACAAATACCGTATGATATCACTCACAAAAGCCACCTACAGTAGCCCAATTCATTGAGACAGAAAGTAGAATGGTAGTTGCCAAGGGCTGGGCTGGAGGGGAAAAGCGGGGGGAGTCAGTGTTTAAGGAGCACAGAGCTTCAGTTTTGTAAGATGCAAAGACAGATGGTAGTGATGGTTGCACAATGGTGTGAATGTACTTAATACCACTTAAAAACAGCAAATTTTATGTTACATCTATTTTACCTTAAAAAAATAAGTTGAAAAACAAGGGAAGCTGACGTCCAGGGAATATGAGGTTAATTTAGTGGCTGGTAATTTACAAACAAGCAGTCATTTGAATCGGCTCTAACTGTCACACGCATCTGTGCCAGTCTCTGGGGTGGCATCCTCTTGGAGGACACTCCATTTGGCAGTGCATGAAGAACACTGGGAAGAATCCCTGGACCACTTACTAGGGCTTGCGGCAGTTTCCCATGCTAGCACCTCTGCTTTTTAGTTTTAATATTTGCAAGCAATCACACTGACTCACAATTCAAATTTCCTAATGATGATTAAGTTCCAAAAAATTAAACGGAGATCATGAAGAAGAGAGCGTGAGATGACGTAATGGTGGAGAAGAAAGGAGTCCTCATTTTCTGAATCTGTTTCTAATCTGTGTCTCTGGCTGGACCAGTTCCTGCAATTATGAGGCCAATTCCTTGGGGAATTGGAAATGGGCTCAGTTGCCTGGCCCAGTTAGAAACTGTGCTAAATAGAAAGAAAAGAACAAAATACGTGGAAGTAGCAAGTAAACCTAGTGGAATGGAATGGACGTAGTAATGACCATGAGGGATAAAAGTTGAGTTCAAGTACAGGCCCAAACATTTGCTGACTGTGTGACCTTGAGCAAGTCCTTTCATGTCCAAAAATAAAGGCTCTGGGAGAGATGGTTTCTAAGGTCCTTTCAACCTTGCTCAGATTGAGATTCCACGAAAGCATTCTGCCCCAAATTCTGTTACCTTGTGCATATAAATTAGACTTCAATGAATTATTTGCCCCAAGAAATCTTACCACTTTTTAGACATGAATGAACATGCTATAGACAATCAAATAAAGAAATGCCATGACCAGGTCTCTTAATGGAGGAATGTTCACGAAGATGCTGGTCAAGAAAATAAGAGTAAGAATAAGTCCAGTAAGAATAATTCCTGGGACAGAGGATTCTCTGTTTTATGGTAAAACAGGGTGATGCAGACTAAAGGAAATCCTGGCCTATTCCCTGGTAAGTTCCCAAGTCACCCTCCTGCTCACTTACCTGCGTAGGAAGACACAGGGGAAATCTGCAGAGGGTAGAGCTCACTCATGCTGACCGGTTGGTCATCACTCTCAGTGGTCACCTCCACAACTTGGCAAATGTCTGGTGGATTAGTGACAATCTCTTGATCTTCAATGTTGCTGTCCAGATGGGACTGTCCTACAACTTCAAAGAAAAGGGAGCCATCATGCATCCAAGTCTCCTGACTTCACGATCCTAGCACACACTCTCAAACAAGAAAACCTTCCCCAACAGAGACAGGTCACTAGTCAAGAAGTCAGAGTCCTGGTAGTCACACATCACCAGCCAGGAAGGTGAAGAACAAACTTGAAATCTGGGTAATGTCTCCTAAGAAGAAGCATCCAATAACCTGCTCCCCAGGTATGTTCCCAGCATGCCTGCCAGTGGTAGGTCTAGGTGGCAATGTCTGGCTCAGCGGAGTTTCAAACTCAACCCAGTCACAACCAAGGCTGTAGGCTGCCTGGTAGGTAGCCCCACGCCAGAGATGACCTGACCTATTTCTGTTCTCTGCTCCTGCTCTGAAGGAAGATATATGCTTTTATTTCTGGGTTCTATGGTTCAGAGAGACACTATCAAATCTTAATGAGATGGGAAAGACACAAAAATGCACCCCACTGTGTCATGGGAAGGACTCTGGTCATGCTCTCAGTCCTCTTCCTGTTCTGAATATGACCAATTGTCCAAAATATCAAAAGAATAGAATAGTCAGTTCCCCACCTCTAACAAGCATTATAGTGTTAACTGCCCAGAACATGGAGATCATGAGTTCTAAACAACCTGGCTCTGAAATTGCCTTGATTTAATTAAACCTTTCTTTTGCGACAACTATAAACACATAGTTGTAAGAAATAATAGATTCTATGTGCCTGTTACTTGGTTTTCTCCAATGGTAAGTAACAAAAACTAGAGTTTGCAAAACTAGAGTCCAATATCACAACCACAACACTGACGTTGATAACCATCCACCATTTTGTTCAGATTTTCTCAATCTTACTCCTTTGTGTGTGTACATATGTCTACTCACTTCTTTGTAATTTTATCAGTTTCATGTATCTACCATCACAGTGAGCAGTTTTATTACTACAAGTATCCACCTTCCTTCAGTGCACCTCTATCTATCTCCTTATCCCTGGCCCCAGGCAACCATTGATCTGTCCTCATTCCTACAATTTTTGTAATTTCTAAGCAGAGTCATATAATAACTCCTTGGGGTTGGCTGTTTTCACTCAGCATAATTCCCTGGAAAATCACTCAAATTTGTGTGTATATCAATAATTGGTTCCTCTTTTTGTTGATACTCCATAGTGTAGATGTACCCATCCATGTAACTATTCACCCAGTGAAGGATGCCTGGTGTGATGCCAGTCTTTGCTATTAAGAGTAACACTGCTATGAATGTCTGTGTTCACTTTCATATGACCTTAAGTTTCCAATGATCAAGGATAAGCACTCAAGACTGCAATTGCTGGCTGGTATGGGAATTTCATGTTTAGTTTTTTAAGAAGCCACTGAACTGTTTCCTAGAGTAGCTGTACACTTCACATTCTCACCAGCAATGTCTAAGCGGTCAGATTTCTCTGCATCTTCGCCAGCATTTGGTGTAGTTACTGTTTTTTATTTTAGTCATTCTTTTAGGTTAAGTAATAGTATTTCATTGTGGCTTGAATTTGAATGTCCCTAATGAGCTGTTCTAATTTTAAACAGAATTGACTTTATATTACTGTTGGCAACTGACTGGATGAGATGTCCCTGACAATTGGCTCCAATTAATAAAGAACATAACAGCATGGTAATAAGTATGTCTTCTCAAGGTCCCCAGAGCACTTTACCACCTTAATCAATGTTATGCTCATACATGTACAAGATATTTTAATATTTTAACCCATGAGAACAGGGAAAATGTTATTATACTGATGTAGATGAAGAAACTGAGGCACAGAAAGTTAGAGTGACTTATCCAAACTCACACAGCACGGATTCTGTGCAGAGCTCTACATTCTTTTCATTTTCTCATCCTTTTGTAATTGCAAAATGTTCAATTTGGGCAGGAAGGGACCACATTCCAGTCTCCTTGAGAGGTCAGCTATCATGGATGGGCTCTTCTCTCAGTCATTCAAAATATCTCATTTGCTGCAGTATTTTTGTTTGTAAGTTCCTGTTTTAATTGCTTTGAAGGGATGATGAGAATATTATCTGACTTCCACTCAGGGAAGGTTTTGGAGGGCGGTGGGAATTCAGAGATCTTTAATAAAGAGAGAGAGTCACAGAAGAGGCTGAGAAAGGAGACTGGGGATGTGATAAAAAAGAGTTCACAAATCCATAGCACACAGAAGAGAAGGGAAATTGGATGCTGGAAGGGATATAATTAAATCAAAGAAAGGAAGGCTATATATGGCAGGCAGACTCCCAAATTCTTATTTCAGCCTTTGTACTATCCTATTTGAGTGTAAGGGCATCAATTATGCCGTTCACTGGACTTGGACTGAGTGCCAGCACTGACCTCTCTCAAGTTTCTCCTGCCTCTCCCAAGAAAACAAAATAGAAGGAAAACAAGACAAAGTCCTATCTTGTCCCAAGTTTTATGAAGCAGTTGGGTGGAGTCAGAAACCAGTGAGAGAGGGAGAAAGGGGGGTGGGGAGGAGAGAGAATGTGTGTATGGGTCGGGGGAAGTGTACAAGTGATGCCCTGAACATTAAGGAAATGGATAGCTTACATAAGCTTGACTTAAATCAAAGCCACTTTAACTTCCACCACTCCCAACACTCCTTTCTCCTTTGCACTGTCACTCCTAACAGTGACATCAAGTTCCCTAGGACTAAAAACAATGGCAGCAGCTCAAGTACCTTCTGTATTCTGTCCCTTTGCTCTGCCCACGGATTCTTTCACTCACTGTTCTTCTCCACAATGACCAGTTCAGTTGTTCAGCTAACAGATTTCTGGAGTACCTGCTTGGCAGACACAGTTATCCAGTACTAGGAGGGGCAGGAGACAAACAATGGAGACACCATTGGGTTTGTAAGAAGTCTTGTGGGCAACAGGCCAGCACATAATAATCTAGGGAGTAAACTGGAGGCAGTGAAAAAGTGAAAAGTAAAAGAAGGGAGGCAAGGTAAGAAAAACCCTATGATAAACTTGAGGAAGTGAAGAATTTTTCCAGCTGGAGGAGCTGCAGACTTGAACAAGGGTACTGTGAGGTGGGAGGTCAAGAAATGGGCACTACTTAGAATGCCTTTTGGCGCTCTTCCTGATCCTCTTGCACAGACTAACCTGTCTTTCCTCTCAGTGCCTCTCCCTCCCTGTCCTTGGAGCTTAGCCCAAACTACACTGTGACCCAACCTTGTGGCATTACTTGGTTTCTACCTGCTGGTATTGTCTGCATGTCCTCACTGAACTTTTTATTTGTGCATGTGACATCTCCTTAAGCTAATTATGGCTCCGGAATGCTGAGAACCAGCATTAGAACTTTTTGTACCCATCTTGACACATGCCCATGGCTGACACCAAAAGGAGCTCAGTAAATCTCTGCTGAATAATGATTGAAGGGATCCAGGCTCAGTGACTGAAGCCAGAGTCCTGCGGGAGTTCATGACAATTTGAAAGTACGGACTGTGACAGTTAATGCTGTCTAGAAAATTTTAACAGTTCAGGCAAGTGGGTTCTTTTAAACCAGTAAAAGGGATAAAGACATACCAGGCTACACTGTTGCTAAGGTTGTTGGGGAAGAAAAGGTTTGGGGGTGACAAAAATGTTCTACTGAATATGGTTCTGGTTACACACTGAGTGCATCTGTCACAACTTACAGAACTACACACCTAAAAAGGTTAATTTTACTGTATTTCACTTAATATACATGACATAAGGCAAAAAAAAAAAAAAGCAGATAAACACCTGTACTCAAAATTTAATGTATCCTGAATGTTGGTAACTAGAACAGAAAGACAAGTTTTTGTCTTCTGGGCTAAGATCTGGATACCTGGTTTATATAATCACATCATTCCTGAGGCCAAACATCCCCCAGAGGGGTGGGTTGTTTTGAGGGGTGAGCACTTTCTCCATCCAAACACCAGTAAGGACACTTAACAAACTTTCTGAAGGGAAGCAGAGAAGTCCTAGCCTCTGAGGGTGTTCTCTGGATGTGCTCAGACACAGTCCTCTGGGTGCTAGACAGTACCCTGACTGTTAAAGAATAACCATAAAAACCTAGATTTCTGAGCACATCCCTTTGCCTCTCCCTGCCCCTCAAACCTCCCAGTTCTATTAGGAAGACCCATTTTAGACAGAAAGAAATAATCATTGACCCCCATTTTAGATAGAATGAAATAATCACATCAGGAGAGAGCTAAATAAGTAAGTCCAGGTCAGCTAGCCAGTACATGGCACTCAAGGTCAGTTTTATCTGATCCCAAATTTCAACTCCTTTGCCCTACAGACTCCCTTAATGAACGTTTTAACAATGCTCAAGCAGAGCTGCTCTTGGCTTTCTATGAACCTCTTAGGATAAAACTTTCAAATCTCACCATAATGAATCTTTGGGCTCATAATCAACATCGAAATTTCTTTTAAATGGCTCTCTGTTGGGTACCAGGGAAATTCTCAAATGATTAGATAAGCTAGAAGCCCACCAAGCTCCTCTACCTTCTTAAGGACGGCACATAAGGCAAAGTCACCCACAGGACCGTAATTCTATCTGAATCTAGTTGCTAAGAATTACAACAATATTATTCATGGCTGGTCACTGACGGACGGACCGGTTTGACTGCTTAAAAGGTCATTCTTACTCTATTAACAATTGTTGACTTAGTATAGGGCTCCACCTGAGAAAGCAGCTTGCCCCCCTGCTTCAGAGAAAGTGCTCAAAAGCTGAGACTACCAGAAACAGAAAGGCCCTTCAAGGTAGCTTTGTTCTATTATTTTACAGAAGAAAAAGCTGAAACCCAGAGGCCAGGTAAATTGCCCACATCACCCAGGTGACTGCAGGGCAAAAGATTAAACTTACTAGTAGGGCACAGAAAATCAGGCCATCAGCACTGAACCACAGGGAGAAATTTACCCTTGACCCTGAGAGTATGAAACGGTTAATGCCAGACCTGACAGCATGACATAGGTGCAAGCTACTTTTCCTATTCAGATATACTTTAATTTGATTTTGGTAATATCATAATCACATTTTTTTTACCAAATTTTACTCAGTCAGAGGATGATTTATCTGTGTATCTCATTTGATCCTCACAAGAACTCTATGAAGTGGGTAGGAACAATATTATTATTTCCATGCTACATATAATTTAAAATGCTTCAGTTTTAGAAATGATATAAAATATTATTTGCAATTTATATATAAATGAGACTCAGAGAGTTTGCCCAAGATCACATAGTAAATAAAAAACATCAGCATAGGTCTAGAATCCAGTGTAGGTCTAGTCCTTTAACATCTAATCAAGTGCTCTTGTCTTTATAAAAGACAACCATTGTTTGTATTTTATAAAATACAGCCACCATTGGTTTGAGAACAATGGTAAGAGAGACAGTCATAATGGGGTAGGAAGGTGGGGCACAAGGGTCTGTCCTTGTATAGGCTGGCTGCAGGCCTGCCCCAGCAGGTTGAGATAGGTGTAGGAGGAAGCAAGTGTATGGCAGTGGTCTCTTTACCCTGTGAGAACACAGCATTACATGCGCTACAAAAATGGGAGCAGACAAGTCTTCTCAGTAGACAATTTGTCAGTCTTGAGTGTCAGCAGAGCAGAAACTTGGGTAAGGCGTGTTGGGCTGGCAGCTTCACTTAGCTATGAACCAAAAGGAAAGCCACCACCAACCTCACCTTCTCTGCAGCTTGCCACGTACAGGTTCAATTGTTCAGAATAATCCAAGCTCAAAACCAGGTAGAAAAGTGGTGGGCAGGGACCAGGTGATGCCAGAAATGAGGGGGAGACTCAAGTCTTGCCTTGGGGGCACTGGTGACATGGTAATATTGACATGTTCAATAAGCACTCTGTGGTTGAGGAATGAACCAAGAGAGAGAAGAATGGAAGCAGAGCCCAGGTGAGAGCCATGGTATGACACCAGAAGGCAGAAATAGTGTCTGACCTTGAAGATGAGTTTGAGACACATGGTGAAGAGAGATGGGAGGATTTCATAGTTAATTATCAACAGGGAAGAGATAGCAGTAACGGGGAAGGAGAAGAGAATATATAGTCTCATAAAAAGATGACAAGTTTCTTAAGTAAATGGAAACCTCATAAGGTTTTTAAAAGCCACAGACAAACTTTACTGCCCAGAGCTGGTCAGCACATGGAGACTGTCCTACTATGGGACTGTGACAACCAGTCTACCAAAGAAGAAGAAAAGATACTATCACTTCTGTATCTGAGGTTACCAAAGTATCTTGGTTCACCTCTCACATGTTGTTTAATGTTGTTAAGAGTTTTCCAGGGTCCTGATGAATTTGGCTTCTATTCCTAAAGGGGGATAGCTCAAGCTTCTCAGGAGAAGTTCCTGGGCACAGCTGTTAACTCACTGCAAAGGAGCATGGGAGACCTCTTGAGAGGGGGTGTTCTCCATGTAAAGACCTACTCAAGTGACTTTTTATTTGGGGTTGGAATTTCACACCTCAAGTACCAGGAACATGGCAAAAACAAGAAGGAGCAATGGAAATAGGAAAGGCTCAACACACCAATGGCCCAGGATTATTGCACCTTTGGCCATCTTCATATCACATGAATTTTGGTACTGGAGACTCCCAACCTTGATTTCTCCCTAAGCTTCCTACACAGGGACCCCAAAGTTGGTCTCTAAGTTGTGAGTCTGTTCTTTCGTTCCTTTGGTCGCCCCTTTGTCCATACCTGGGTTTCTAGACTGGGCCAAAAAAGGTATTTAAGCGTCACTTTAGATAAAGTTAGTCAAATTGAAAGCAATTTACAAAAAAACACAAAAAAACAACAGAATGTCCTCAAAGGTGCACTTTCGGCATAAATTAAGACAAAATGCAAACTCCATTACTTCCTGATTGCTATACATCTGTTGCTCTGGATTGCTTTTGCTCTTGAAAGAGCTGAATAGTCTCCCTTGTCTCCAGGCCAGCGATCTTTGCTTTATTGAAGGGTAGAGTCCCCTTTTATCAAGAAACACAATGGGGCTGTAAAGCACTGCCAGGCAAGTCAGGCAGAATGTCTGCACCTGCAGACTCCTCGTTCTGGCCTGGAGATCATTTCCACACAGCTCAGCAGAAGCACTGCTACGTGGGCAGGAGGCCAGCTGGGTACTGTTAGAACAATTCAACATGTGGCCGGCCTCTTCCTTTTCTAAACACAGAAGCAGCCACACACCCAACAAAAATGCAGTGCTAAAGTAAAAATAAAAAAAAGGAGGTGTCCCTCCCCACTCCTCTTAAAGGGAAAGCAGGGATGGGTCTTCTGGGTGCTCAACCTATGACTTGACCAGGCAGGAGTGAAGAAACCTATGAAGATGTTCCAGCATGAAAACACCACGCTCCTTTTTGGTGTGCACACCTGGCTGGCTGGAAGTACTTCCAGCTGTTACAGAGAAGATGGCAAGAACAGGACACAGACCTCTGACAACTGTGTGTATGTGTGTGCCCCTGCGGTGAACTGTGGCAAGAATAAAAGCAAAAAATTGCAGCAATGCAGCACAAGCCCATTTGTCAGGGCAACAGTACAATTCACATTTTGTACATACCGCTTTTGCTTACAAAAACAGCCACCTCTGTTCAGAATAAAAATGGACTGGTGGCTGGCCTCCACTGAATTCAGTTATTGACTTTCAATCCAGTTTCCTAGCTAAAGAGCCTCCAGACAACATATAAAAGACTATCATATTAAGTATTCATTTCAGCCATCAGTTTTAATCTTATAAATGCATGTTCATAGAAGTGAAATGAAAACCCCTTCTAGCTTTCATCTTGGAGCCCGAACACAAAACTGAAATGAAATCTGGTTTCTGGAGTGAACAGAAAGCAAGAAACAGGGTCATTTAAAAACACACTATTTTGTAAGGTAAAGAGAGAGACTATCTCAAATGCTTCAATGGCTTTGACAGTCACATCCCTGCATTTCTCATTTTCATCCACAAATCACAAAGACCAAGAAGACTAATTAATAATCACAAGCTTGTGAAGGGTTTAAAGGCTTGGATACACTATCATGAACCCTGGTCACAGATCGTCTTCTCTCTGACTACTTTATATGAATTCTATAATTCATCTAGAATTATACACCTTCAGAAAAGCTACCAATGAGAAAGATGTGTTTGAGCCCATTTTGTTGCTATTCATTATAAAGACCAGGAAGAGAGTCATTTAAACCAGTAGATGATTCTGTAACCAAACCTGACTATTCTGTTTGTCCCAAAAAAGAGAGTATCAACTCATTAAACTCACATCAGCTCCAGGTAGTGCCTATCACACAAAAGGGCAAAGAAGGACTTGTAAAGTGGCTGAAGTGGTAGAGTGCCTGCCTAGCAAGCGTGAGGCTTTGAGTTCAAATCCCAGTACCACCAAAAGGCCAAAGAATGATCAAACTGACAGAAACTTATACACTGAAGACTCAACCATAATGATTAAAAAATATGTAGGATGGATATGGAAGACCTGTTCAGTGAAATAACCCAGGTATCATCCACCCATAGGTGGAAAAGTCAAACTTATAGAAACAGAGAAAAGAAAGGTGATTACTGGAGGCTGAGGAGGTGGTGGGAGAAAGGAAAAATGTTGACCTAAGGGTACAGAGTCACATTTATACCTGAGAAATAAGTTTTTGTGAGCTATTGCACTGCATGATGTCCAGAGATAATAACAATGTGTATTTCAAAACTATCAAAAGAGGAGATTTTTAAAACATTCCAAACCCCCCAAAAAAGAGTAAGTTGGTGAGGTGACAAATGATTCTTTCTACAAGGTTTATATAGATCAAAACATCACATTGTATCCCAAATACACACATAAATACTGTTTGTCAGTTAGAAATAGAAACATAACCTTAAAAACAGGTAAGGAAAACCATGTGCAACTCTGACTTTGGTTTGGCATGTCATCTGGGGCTGATGTCACCTCATAAATGAAGGGGAACTCCAGGAACCAACCAACTCATTCAAAATAAGGTGTGTTAAGAAAATGTGCCTGGAGTTTTGACAAACATCTTCCTTTTTTTTTTAGGGCTCAATGGGCATGCGTGCAGTTTCCAGGCAGAGACTGCCTATGAAGAAAGCTAAGGTAAATGAAGAACCAGGAAGGGCAGAAGCCATAACAAGGACAGACACTGTGCATGTGTAAAACACTTGGGTCATGGGAAGAAGGGACCCAGGTCGAGGAGACTCTAGATAGTGAGTCCCTCACCCAGAAGCCCTTCGCTTCCTCACTGGCCGGTGGGGTGGTAGGGAGCTTGAGTTCTGATTCTCCTCTCAGCTCAAAATCTACTGTAGAACCAAAGGTCTCTACGTGGAAGTATCAAGCCTGGGTGTTGGCTGAGAGGGCTTGTCTATGCTTCCCTCACACTGCACTCTATTACAATGTCAAGGTTCAAGGTGTTCCTCACATACATGATTCTACTTCCAAAATTCCAAAACCAAAAGGAATGAGAGAATATTGACATCTGTCCCCATGTGGTCTCCTGTCAGTGTTCCACTGAGAATCCAGAAATGAAGGCCAAGAGGCTTGTTTTATAGCTGTTTGATCTCTCTGGTTCTCATCAACATCAGAAACCCAGATTGGAGCAGTGTCACAGACCAAAAGGTACTTGAAGATCACAAAGCCCCACCTCTGGGTTCTGGGTGGACTGTCAAGCTAAGTTCACTGCCAGGCCTTCATTCTTGCATGTAGTTCTCAAAGTCTATTTTCTACAGCATTCCAGAGGGAATTTACTGAGATTCATGGCTTGTCACCGCCTTGCCTAAAACCCTGCAAGAGGTGGTAGTTATATTGATGTGTATAAAGCACTTGGGCACTTTACTGTCTGTGTTATCTTTAATTTAAAAAAATATTTTTGTAGCCAGATACAGTGGCTCATTCCTGTAATCCCAGCTATGTGGGAGGCAGAAATCAGTATTTTTTTGGTTCAAGTCAACTCTGGCAAAAAGTTAGTGAGATCCCATCTTAATCAGTAAGCCGGCTATGGTGGTATGTGCCTGTTATCTAAGGTATGAGGAAGGTATAAGTAGGTGGATCCAGGTCCAAGGCCAGCCCCCTGCTGAAACTTGAGAACTTACCTAAAAAATAACCAAAGAAAAAAAGGCTGAGAAATGGCCCAAGTGATGGAGCACCTGCCTAGTGAGTCTAGACCTTGAGTTCAAATCCTAATACCCCCCTCCCTAATTGCAAACACTCCCTCTAGCAATTTGGGATAAAACCTCTTTCCCATGGCCTGTAGAGGCTCCCATATGTCCCCTTCCTTTCTGTAAGGGGACCTCATTTTGTGCTACTCTATGCCACAATGGATTCCTTTCTGTTTCCCTAAGTGAGTTCCTACCCACGTCACCAGCTGCTCCTCACACACCCAGAAGCAAAGAGACATCAGTCAAGCTCCCGAGACTTCCCAATCTAAATCAGGTTACAGGTTATTCTCTCTTGTCTCTGCTCTCTTCCTTTGCAGTATTTAGCACAAAGGGGAATGCTGGACTTACCTGTGGGTTTATCTGATACTGTCTGTGTTACTCCATGAAAATAGGAGCCGGGGCTCCCTTGTGCCCCATCTACCTCCTGCTCAGAGTATGAGTCTAGAATGTGGAAGATACTCAACGCTTGTTGAATCAGACTGTGCCCTTTGAATTTTTGTGCCTCAGTTTCTTTGCCTGTAAAATGAGCACCACCTCTGTGGCAAGTGTGCATGGAATAGTCACTAAGTGGACTCCAAGGGTAATCTTCACTGTGCCCGATACCCAAATTCAACAAATTGCACTTTTGTCCACGTGAGTAAATAATGAAAGATTAAGGGCTGCTAACTATGAGCCCCTGGGGAAGAAACATCTCTCACTCTTGGCTTTCTTCTCCTGGGGTGACCTGGCTAAATTCCTTTATCTGATACTCAAAGGCCTGAAATTTGGGGAGTAGAACTTGTATCCGGAGATGGTTCCAAGACTTCTTCCTACTGATTCTTACTTAAAGATCACTGTTTTACAAATTTTAGACTTTGGAGGACTGTTCATGTGTATAAGAAATAAGATGGCAAAACAGTTTTACCTATGATGTTCACCGTACTATCCACTTCATTTTTTATAGCTGAAGTCAGGACCGCATACTCAGGAGAAAGATCACTTACTCCATTACTAAGCCCCAAAGATGACTCAACTGGTTCTTGCTAGGGAGAAGAAAAGAAAACAAGAATTGAGAACACTTCCTTTCCCTCCCTTTTCTTAGCTTCAATTCTACCCTCTGTCTAATTTCTTTAATGTTAGGGTTAGTCATTCATGTCTAACCTATCATTCATGCATCCCCTGCCTCTTTCAGTTAGACTAGAGTTGAAAAGCTGGCTGTTCAGTGCTTCTCAGGCTCCCTCACAGAAATGGCCCCCGCACACCTGGCTTGTCTCTAGGAAGTGCTGACAACAGCTCTGGGGTTAAGCAGAGCTGCATAGCTGTCTGTGTGAGGTACTGCACTGCAAACATTCCAAGTCCTCCTTCTCCAAGGGAGCGCTCTAAAGGACTCATTCCAGGACCTCTCTCTCAGGAGGAGTTGTGTCACTACTTGTAGTTACTTCTTAGGAAAAGCTCTCCCTCAAGGATTGGCCAAGAGCAGGAGCCTGGAGGAAGGTGTGGCTGACTTCTTGGATATGCTGAGCAGTGGACTCTGACCACTTGAACATCCTACACTGAGTGGCTGGCTGATAACGTGGGCCACACTCACAGCCAAGGTCTTCCTCTCTCTGCCCCAAGGCCAGCTGGGTAGCCCTACACTCACAGCTTCACATAAAGGCCCTTCTTGTGCCTGAATATCTCATCCTGCCCAAGGGGCTACACAGTCATACTAATGAAATGAGAACAAATTCTTTCTTATAATGGCTCTGAATTCTGGCTTTATTCAAGTGTACTTCAACCCTCCACTTCTGAGAGTACCAACCAGCTCCAGGAAAGTCAGTCCTGAGGTACACTTTGATGAGAATAGTGCCCAAAGTAAGGACTGAATGCATCTGCTTTGAACCACACAGGAAAACTCCTGAGGATCCAAAATGGAACACAGGACTGGGAGCAGAGAAACATGGAGGTAGATAATACTGTGCTTTGAACAGTCAAGTGTGGCTGGGCACAGTAGCTGACATCTGCTATCACAGCTACTCAGGAGGCAGCAATCATGGTTCAAGGTCAATCTGGAAAAAAGCTAGATCTCAAAATAAGTCAGGTGCAGTGTTTAATGTCTGTAATTCCAGTTCCATGGAGTATTGGTAGGAAGACTGAGGGCTGTGGCCATCCCAGCGAAAAAAACCCCTTAAAACCCTGTCTGAAAAATAAGTAAGGCTGATCCTTTTTTTGGCTCGTAAGTGTGATGACTGTGTTCACACCTTTGTGTAACATGTGCCTTCCTCAAACCTTGTTATAACATGGGCACATTACCCTTCTGACATTAAAAAAAATAATTAAGGCAAAAAAGGGCTGGGGAGATAGCTCAAGTGGTACAGTGGTTGCCCAGTGAGCACAAGTTCAAACCCCAGTGCCTCAAAAAAGAAAAAAGTTAAGATTAGTGGACAACTAGTTAAGACATCGTGGATATTCTTACCAATTTGTACATGCACTACTTGGAATCAATGAAAGTCTTTCCCCCTACCCCCCAAAAAAACTTAGCAAGACCACTTAGGCAAGGAAGAAAAACACCATCCCACCTAGCAAGCTACCACCATGCCAAGCAAAGCTTCAAAGGCATAGCCTTACCATTCAGCTAATCTTAAAAATCTATTTTGCAGATAGTGTATATACGTGTGTGTGTGTGTATGGCTTACTAGCTGTACCAAAGGTCAGGCATCAGGAAGGATAAAGAACAGCCCTACTGGGTAGCATTTTGACCCTTTTCTCCCCCAGCATCTTGTACTCTTCTCTCTTTAACTTCCAAAAAACTCACTTGCTTTAGTCACCATCATTTCCCTTCCTTTATAGCTAAACTTCTGAGTGATTGTCTGCCTGTCCTGACCTCATCTCCTTGCCTGTACTCTTGTAAGTGCCTACGGTCTCACTTCTGAAAGAAGCGCTAGAATGGCGGCCTTAAAACAGAGATCACCAGAATTTTGGGAGGAGCTGCATCTGAGAATGGCTGAAAGCAGCGAGTCCCAGCCCAGAAACAGCTGCCCATGGATTGCTGCCCTGGGGAGAAAAAGAACCATGACACCTGACAAGGAAAGAGCCTTCCCACTCAGGGGTGGGGTGGGCACCAGGGGATCCCACTGCTTGAAGCACCCTTCAGCTTAAGAGTGGCCTTTTTACTTTCTCTTCTTGGCAAATAAATCTTTTTTACTTTCACCTTGCTGGAGTTTTTCTATCTCTAATTCGCTAATGCATACAGAACAAGGATCTGCATTGGCTGAGTACAGCCAATCCCTTCCACCTCATTTACAGAATCCAATTCCCAGAGGGGCAGTCAGAGCCTGGGCTTTGGAATCAGACAGACCAGGTGACAAAGCCTGGTGTCCCCACTGCTCCCTGATTTAACCTCATTAAGCCTCTCTTAGGGCACTGTGGACAACTGTAAACTGAGGACAATTAACACAATCCATGTCCTAGGGACGATTAAAGATTAAATTGGATCAATATACTTCATGGCACTTACCATTAAATAAAAGTTCGCTACCATCAAAGGTCACTGATCAAGCTCTGTTCTTTCACACCCAATGTTGTTTTCACAACTTCCATTGTCTCAGGTCTATATTTGACATCTCTGCCCCCTGCCTTCTTGCTAGCCTGTATTATCTCACACTGACTCAGTTCTCTACCTCTCCAGAGGTACCTTCCTTACTGATGGCCACCTCAATGGCCTCCTTCTCCCGCTCCCAAACCATGCCCCACATTTCCTCATTCCCCTTCCATTTCCTGAAAAGGAACTAAGTACAGGTATCCTGAAAAGGAACTAAGTACAGGTATCTGAAAAAATTATGGAAAGAACTGCTTATGATTTTCTTTTGCTATCTTTTTTTATTTGTTCTGTTTCTAGATTTCTTATCAAAGTAACGAGATAGTCAGACTTGCATATATTCAAACATCTAAATTAGCTCCACTTCCCAGTTGAAGAGTTCTAAGTGTTCCACATGAGCTGCAGTTTAATTAGTGGCAACTGATATTTTTATCACTTTACATACGAGAAAATGATAACTCAGAGGACTAAATTAATTTTCCAAGATCACACTACCATTAACCTGATGAGATACAAGAACTGCACTAAGTCTTTGGTCATGCAACATGGTTCAATTTCAGGAGCTTTCGGTCTTAAACCCTTGTGCTCTGCACTCATTCCAATGGGATGGAGACAGAACTAGATGGGTCATGGTTTTACTCCCCATTCCTACTGGTATCCTGCCCACATTCACAATGGAGCAGTACATTCTGCCAGTGGACACTGACAGACTATGGAAACCTGGTTTTAGTCCTCCCAACCCTGCTCTGCCAATGTCAAAGTCTTCAAATCATCTCATTGGTACTGCCATTTGGGAAGGACAAAGATGGTGAACTGTATAGTACAACGTAAGGAGTACCTCCCTGAGCCTCCATCCTGGCCCAGCAGAGAAGGGTCTTTGCTAACCTCAGTCAAAGGTTTTGAAATGATTAGAAGGAAAGGATACAGAAACCTAACTGACATTAAAACTCCAAGAATCCTAAGCAGAAAAGAGGTGAGAGTTCTCTATGAAACATGTGCACAGAGCTAGAACAGGTCATGACTGGCCTCTGCCAGCAGCTTGTTCTGGTCCTCTAATGCCCCGCTTCTACTTTGTCTCAATCTCACTCTGCTGTATCATAACCTGGCCTGGTGAGTCCTGAACCAGCCTCCTCTCTCTGTTCCCTTTCTCATGTTAGAGAAAGGCTCTCCTGTCAATCAAGCAGCCAATAGCTTTGTTGATTCCTAAGCCCACTGCTTCTCTCCAAAGAAAACCAAACAATTCACACTTGTGTCTGGATCCTTCAGTGGAGCATGAACCCTGCCAAATATTTAGGCTCAAGAACATTTTCTGTAGTTTTAGAATCTAAGATTTATGGTTTAAGAGATTTTAAACAAAAGCAAACCAGCACCAGAGAGCGTTTAAGGGCAGAGGCAGACTTCTTTAAATATGTAAAAATAGTCTACTTTTGGTTGGTCTCAAGGCTAGGCCTGCTGGATGGTCTTTGGGTGGATCTAAGTTAGAGGACAGCAGAAGGTCTGCTGTTCCAAGTCCATATGTCTCATCCCTGGGCCAAAGCCCCTTGTCTACATCTGTACTCTCCTGAGGACCACTGTAATGTCCGTAAGATAATTTCCCACCCCCCCCCCATCCAAGGACAATCAAAGGACATCAAATCTAAGGACATCTCTAAGTCTCTCTGCTAACAAAAATTCCAGGCTGACAGCTGAACCACTTAATGAAGACTGGGAAATGGGACCTCAGAAGTACACACAACACTTCATGGTGGCTACAATGCCAGAGAACAGAAGGTGTAGTACTCTTTCTTCCCTGAAACAAGACCATCTTCCCTCTCTTCTTCCCTTTCTTCTCTTACTTTGGCTCCCTTTTTCACCCTTCTCCTTGGCTCACTCTTTTCTACCTCTTCTTCCTGGGGTCTGTCTCAGAATTTCTGTCTTGGAGAAAGTCAAAAATTGCAAGGCCTCCAATGTCATTCTGGAGTAAATGACAACACATTTGTACCTCCAACACTTCTCAGAGCTCCGCATCTGTTAGTTTCAACATTGGCTTTCCAGGGTTTTCTGCCATTTCACACTCAACACATTCAAGGTTGAACTCACTCTCTTCTCCACAAGCAAGCTCCGTTCCCAATACTCCCTCCATGGGACCTCCTCTTTAATCCACACCTGTCTCTATACTCCATGTCCTCCTCCACATTCTGGAGAACTGTGCCTTCTTCTCCATCCAAATGGCCACCATCTTTGTCCACACTTGCTAATGCAGCCTCTCCATCCCTTACAATCACCACAGGAAAAGACCTTCCTTATGCTCCAGAAGAACTTCACCATCCTCCAAAAATCTGCTCCAAGGAGTTTCACTGTGTCTTATTTCATAAAATTATCCACAGAGATAATTTAGCCCACCAGTTTCAAAGCCCCCAGTCAGAAAAAGGAGAACCGGAGTAGGCAGGATAAGCATGATAACCTGATTCATCCAGGACAGCTCTGTTTATCTGTTTTCAAGTGGGTTGCTGACATGTGTTTTCATCTGATTAAAGTTTAAAAACTAAAGACCTCTTCCAACCAGTGAAGGGAAAGCTACAGTAACAGTCCTGCCCTGTGGTCATTTGCCTGTTTCTGAACAGTGACAGGGAGCACACTGAGTTTTAATCTAGTTTATGTCTTTGTCAGAGCTAACAGCTCTACTAGGAAGTTCTTCAAACAACCCTAGGAGGCAGGAAGGATTCATTCTCATTACCATCCTGCACGTTCTTTATTTCCATTGTTCCCTCACTCAATCTCCGGCTCTAATTAAGCCAGTTTCCTGATTCACCCAGGGAAGATCAAACAACAACTTTAATCTCTAGGCTTCATTCATGATGTTCCTGGTGCTAGACAATGACAGCTATTTTATCCTGTCCATCCCTCAAGGCCTGACTCAGGTACTATAGCTTCCAAAAGGCACTGAATGAAAGAGCACAGGTTCTGAAGTTGACTAATTCGGATTCAAGTTCCAGCTCCCATAAAGCAGTGCAACATTGGGAAAATGACTCAGCCTCTCTGCGTCTGCACTTCCTCAATATGTGAAAGGTCAAGAACCTATTCATCACAGAGGAATCAGATGAGTAATAATCACCCTTTGGAGGAACTCAAAATTGTCAAATAAACCCCTGTTCTATGTTCTTTTATCCTATTGCTTTTGGCCTTGTCTGAATTCCCACAGAGCAATCTGTTCCACGATATTTTCTGAAACATATATATGCACTGATAATGTGCAGTGTAGTACTGCTCAGTCTTGTTTCTCCTGTTCTAATTTCCTTAGGCAGTTAACTCTACATATAAGGGTTTAGTTCAGGTAAAATATGACTCAGTGAGTATATAAGATATTCTCACAAAAAGATTATCAGAGAATGTGGAGGTGTCACTTCCATACCTACTTCGTGGCCATGTTCCTGGGAAACATGGAATACAGAGATAAACCATCCTAGTGATCCAGGGAAAAATTCTGGTACTTGGCTGGCATGTCCTAAACATTGTTAGCTAATTAACACTTCAACTTGAAGACTGGGAAAGGCTTGCCTCAACAGTAAGTATCCATAATCCAGTTACTACACTAGGTATGCACTGATAGATTTTCTCAGTAGAATAAATCTACCTAGTCCAACCCAGCTGAATATCTGCACAGGACATAGAAACTCAGAGCTTATGTATTCTGACATACAGCTAAAAGTAATGTATAATAAATAGCTCAGTAATGATAAAGTCTGTGTACTATAGAGTTGCAGGCCACCTGGGGGAATTAATTTCAGAAACATTCTGCAGATACACTGGGTCAACACAATGGTTTCAGCAGCTGTGAACCATAGAATTTGCAAAGCCCACTGGCCTGATCCATGTCTTACTGTTAGACTGCAAGACATACACAAATCAATTTACATTCAAAAGTTAAGCTGTGCTGTGTCTGATGAATCACCTGCCTCTGCCAAATGAACAATGTCCCTTGTGGGACACATTTGAGGTGGTAACTATTTCACAACAATTTCATAACATTGACTTTGCTGAGATAGAAGTTGACCCACATGATTGCACCTACAGGGAACCTCTCCTTTCTTCAGCCAACATGGCTACGCCCCAACCACAACTGTTCCTTCCACAACTTGCTCCTGTTAGCGCCACGTGGAAGGCACTACAAAGCCAATGTGATATCATTTACCTCTAGGATGCACATTTCATCACATTCCTCTCCCTGAAATAGGATTGCCAATTATCACCTCTGGAAGCAGTTTTTCTTTCTTAGAGGTACATAAAATAATGGTACACTGAAATCTGATATTCGATGGAATCTGATGGGTGTATTAAGGCAAAATATGTTGAAAAGTGAATGTGTCACTCCATTCTTATTTCTCTATTTACTGCAATCACAAAATTAAATCTGCATCTTGTGTAAAACTCCTCCCTCCCACCGTACATATTATTTTATTTATACATATATTCATTCAGCAAATGCTTATGCATCCATTCAGCTATCAAATATGTGTAAATGATTTATTTGTTCTGTGGCAGTCCCTGAGCTAGATGCTGGAAAACAGTAGTAAAAGCGATACAATCACATTTAAGATTGCAGTAAATTCTTCAAAATCACATATTTGTGAGAAAATTATGCATTTCTGACTGACTGAACAACACTAATCAAAAAATGTAGGTCTTAAATGACTTCTACTGTGGGAAACTTAATATGGCTAACAAGGAGGGGATTTTTTACAATTAAAAAAAAGTGATACAGAAAAAAACCTACAGATTAAAAACAAAACTTAAGAGACATATCCAAAAATTACAGGTGGATCTTACATGGATCATTTTTTTACAAAACAGGGCGTTGCTATGAAGCCCGGGCTGGCCTCAAACTCACAATCCTCATTGCCTCTGTCTCACAAGGGCTGGGATTACAGCCATGTGCCATCATTCCTGGTCTTTTACATAGATCATAATTCAGGTAAACAAAATGTAGTAATATTTATAAGGCAAATGGAAATCTGAACACTGGCTGGATATTTGATGATATTGAGGATACTGTCATTTTTTAGGCACTCTGACACTATAATATTTTAAAGAGTGTTTATCTTTTAAAGATAAATATTAATGGAAGAAAAAATATGATGTTTAGAATTTGCTTCAAAATATTAAGCTAAGCCATAAGAAATTGTTTTTGTCAGTCAAAATGGGTTGAGTATCTATGACTTCATATCAAAAGTCAGGAAGTAGGTGGAGGTACTAATGAAACAAAATTGGCCAGGAACTGATTAATGCTGAAATTGGGATGATGGTCTATGGGTAAATTTTACTCATTTTCCTCCTTTCTATGTGCATAAAATTTTTTCCACAATAAAAAGTTAAAACAAAATTTGACCTTTACACTGTGCTATAGTTAAAATCAGAAACTAAAAATATTGAAAGTGAAACTGGAAGGATCACTGCTGCAGTGCTCTACCTAAATAAAAAGCTTTCCACTGTAGAGGGAAACATCTCTGAACCTTGAACAGTTTATCTAAGTTTTCCTTCAAAATCTGTTAATGTTTCTCAAAGTTTTCGCTCCAAGTCTAACAACAGTCAGCACTCCGTATCCCAGGTTCCGCATATGTGTAGTCAACCAACAGATGGAAAATACTGGGGAAAAAAAATTTTATCTGTACTGAACACATACAGACTTTTTTTCCTTATCATTATTCCCTAAACAACACAGTATAGTAATTATTGACACAGCATTTTTATAGCATGAGGTATCATGAGTAAGCTAGAGGTTTAATTTAAAGCAAGTAGGATGATTTGCCTAAGTCTCATGTAACGAAGGTGACTGCATGTGCACCCATGGACTTGGGTGCCTGTGCCAGTCCTGGAACCAGTCCTCTGAAGATGACAAAGGATGCCACCTTAACAAGTCTAATTACACATCTAAAGTAAGTTATTTCATTTCCCCCCCAAAATTCAACTTACTGGCTTGTTTTTAAACTTTGTGCTATCTGGACAATTTGGACTTTTTTTTTAATAGCTATTATAGATTATAAATCAGAATATTCAGCATCCTGGTTAAGTTTAGTTCTAAATAACCACATGACCTTGGACATGTACCACTCAACTCTTGCACCTCAGTCTCTTCTACAAACAAGGTCATCCCTTAGGCGCTCTATGACTCTGTGAGTGTCCCATCTGCTCTTTGCTTAGCAGTGGAAGCTCATCCCCCAGTTGTGCATGGGATATTTGACTCCTCTTTCTCTGTCTAACAAGCGCTACTCAATCCATACACCAAGATCCTCAAATGTAACACAGCTCAGACTACCTAGTCTACTTAGAGGGTCATGCACACACAACACCTCTACAGAAAACCCCAGGAGTTATGGGAGGGGCCTATGGTGGAGCAGAAAAACACTTCAGGACCACATTAATTCAGTGCTTGAGTTGACTCCTGTGTCTCCAAGCTAATGGCCTCTGATGGAATGTATTTATATAAATATATTAAAAACATTTTAATATATTTAAGAACATAAAAATCTACTTCGTAGTATCAGACATAAGCTGGTTGCTGGGGTTTCATTGGAACTAAGTGACTGGCTGGCTGGCAAGAGTTGTGACCAGATAAAGGCTCCAGACTGTCAAGCTCCATGTGAACTTGTGACTCCACTCATTCATGACTCGGTGATATTGGATTAAGCAGGAGCTATGTGTACCTGTGTCTGCAAGTGTGTACATGCCAAACGGGAAATATGTAAAACTCATAAAAACATAATAGCAAAAGAAGAAAGATTAACCACTCCACAGAGATCATATTACTTGTTTTTATGAAACAGAATATGAATCACTAATATGGTCACAAGTTTGATTTTTCTTTCTGAACAACCAAAGATTACCTTGATGTGCTTAACTCTGTCTTCTTTTTCTGTCTTTGGTTTCTTTCCTGTGGCAACAAAAAAGTAACATTGGATTAATTCATGAAAGATATAGGAGAAACAGTCCCCTACATTAAAGTCTCTCTGAAACTCTTAATGGACTTGTCGCTTTAATCTTTACATGATCAGATTTCCAAATATATCTTTTATTGCCTCTGGTGCCCTGAAAGTCATTTTTCAAAGCTAGGTAAGGGCAGAATTATCACCTACAGTATGAACAAGTAATTTACGCTTGAAGTGACCAGAGATGCAGAACTAAAGAAATCACAAGGAGACCATGGGATACAGTAAGCAATCCTTTCTTCAGTCAGTAAACATCTTTACCTTTCTTAGAAGGCCGTTCTGATAAGGGCAGCATCCGATACACTCTGAAGGCATTGTTTCCTTTCTTTATACTTTTATCCTTAACTTCTTCAATGTCAGGCAAGGAATTCATGGCACATCGAAAATTTGCCTTCCACGTTTTTGGATCTGGTTTATCTACTCCTGGTTGATGCTTTCCTAACAAAATAGCCAAAGGTTAAGAAAACTAGGGGAAAAAATTAAGACACAGAGTAAAAAAAAAAAAAATTCTGGAAACACAGTATTAGTGGCAAGATAATACAGAAAAGTCTTTTCATTCCAGACTCTACCTATAGTGACTGACCATCGTGGTTTCCTGGGATTGAGAAGGGTTTTAGGATGTGGGAATTTTATTTTCAAAACCTAGAAAGTTTGGGGGCACACTGGCACAAGCTGGTCACTCTGGTTCTACAAAACAGCTTAAGAGAAAAATAAAATGGTAGGATGGAGAATCAACATAAATTAGATGGAAGACTATAAGGCTGGGAGGTCAGGAGAAGTAGAAATAATTTCCGGCTTTCAAATAGTAAGTAAAAAGCACATCTCAGAAAACAGCTGCCCACTTAAAATTTGTAATAAGTAAATAAATATATTCCTGACTTCATTTTGGGAAATAATTCAATACATTTACAGTTCCAGAACAAATGAGTTTATAGCCTCCTGATAACCCCGGAAGAGTTTATCAGAGTATCACATTTACGGGAAATTTAAGAACAAAGAACCTATAGGATGGGTGGCACATCACCACTGGGTGATGAAGTGTGTACTCATGTATTCTAGACGAGTCTGGGGACAAGTCAAAGGATTTTCAGAGCTATCTTCATGAGGCCATAAGCCAGGATATTTTGTATGTGTGACAGAGGACCACTTGCCTCAGGAAAGGATGCAGAGTTTAATACCTGTATGGATTGCCCAGTTTCTAAAGAGGGGTGCATCTTTTTCCACATCCCACCCGTGTCTAGCTGCATGCATCCAGGGGATCTGGAAAATCTTCTTTTCCTGTAAAAAAAGAAGGCAAAGAAGAACTGCAGTCATGGGGTTTGGCCAACCATGACAAAAGTTCTTAAGTGCTAGCTTGTAAGATTCCCCACTAAACATCAGGGAGTTTGTAGGATGCCTACAGTCAAATCAATTGTAAAACAAATACATTTCCTGGCTGGATCCCAAATCCTAACAGTCTCTCTGGGGGAGGGTCAGAATCTCCCAGAGCCTAGCAGAGCAGGAATGTATTCCAAAGCTTAAGGTGGGGACTTGGGAAGTACCAACACGCTCCATTATTTGTACCTTTCCTCTTTCGTAGCACTATAGACAACTGGCCACCAACCAAAACTTCTAGTGCTTATTCTATCATTTCTTCTTCACATTTGGTCATACTAACTCCAGCTGCCTGAGGTAATTTTCCAAAACAGCACACACCCCTTCACTCTACTAAAGGGAAGTTGAGTTTATCTGAGGCCACTGCCACAGAAACCAAATATCTCCCATCTGCCTCTGTGTTCAACAAAAATAGAAGATTTTGTCTATTTTTCTAATCGCTGTGGGTCCACTGCCCTGCAAGAAATAGCAAGAAGTGCACAGATGGAAGGATTGTGAGATGGCTGTCTTCTCTGGTGTAAAGTCCCTCCAATACAAGCCTGTGTCAGACTCCATCTCTATCTTTTCTTTCTTTTTTTTTTTTTTTTGGCAGTACTGGGGCTTGACCTTTCTTGCTAGGCAGGCATTTCTACTACTTGAGCCACACCTCCAGCCCTTTTTGCTCTGTTTATTTTTGAGACAGGGTCTTGACTTTTGCCCAGGCCAGCCACGATCCTCCTATTTTATGCTTCCCGCTGTAGCTGGGATGATAAATGCACACACTACTATCCCCAGCTATTGGTTGAGATGTGATCTCACAAACTGCCTGGCCTGGCCTCATACCATCATCCTTCTAATCTCAGCTTCTCAAGTAGCCGTAATTATAGGCATGAGACACCAGTGTCTGGCCATCTCTATTTTTCTTGCTTCCTGGGAGGTAACTCACACTTGCTTAATTCAACCCTGGCAAACACCCAGATAGAAATGAATGCTTCAGAAACAAAGTCACACTCATAGTGAAACTACATGTGTGAAAAGAAACCTGTGTGGGTCAGCCCTCTGGTGGCACCAGTGTTACTGAGGTCAGTGGTACCATACATTTGACTACACATGTCCACGTGGGGCCCAGTTTTTATCTTATAACTGCCCCATGAGCTAAGTGTGTATTTTCCATTTTACACTTGAGGAAACTGAGGCACAGAATTAAATTACTTTACCAAAGAACTGATAGTTAAAAGTGTCCAAGTTCAAAACCAAGGTCATGTGATTCCACATTCATACCACACTCTGTCTCCCAGATTTTAGATCTAGAAGATTCTCTGACCTATGACAGGCCTGTTGACTTACATTCTGGGGCTCCCTGCACTATACAAAAGGGAAGGAAAGGAAATAACGGTAGGCATTTCCACCACTTCAGTCTCACACTGTGAAATCTAGAAAGGGCTCCAGCTGTCCCAAAAGGGATACAGTACCCCTATATAGAACCAATCACAGCGGCTGAACTGAAAAAGTTCCAGAATGTTGGAGAGTTCCCAAAAACCATTAAAAGGGAAAATTATATCATATTTTTAAAAGTCAGTTGATAAAGGAGAACTGAAAGTGGGAACTTTTTCCTAAATTCCTCATTGTTCATTCTGCACCATCCTCCATTATTGAAGGGTCTCTGCTCAGGTAGGCCAAAGAGCAGAGGACCAGAAAAGGACTGGATGAAATTTTATTTCTCAATGCACATGAAAAATCAGAACAAAATCACTTAATATTCATGTGAGAAAGAATACAAATTAAAAAGAACTTATTTCACAGGAGAATTTCCTGGAGTGCACACCCACAAGCTAAAGCTTCCTCCTTAAAAACACAGACGCCAAAGAATTTGCAGTTGTACTTTTTCTAGATTAAAAGAGTTCTGGGGTAGCATAGTATGAAGTCTATCTCACAAGACACAAAGTCAGCACAGTAAAGGGAGATCTTTTTAAGTATTTATTCAGGCAAACATGCATGCATGCACATACACACAAAACCATGGGGAAATCCTCAAATTACAAAAGTACTGATGAACCTAGTAATATCCACCACAGACCCTCTTGAAATGGGTGAAGGACCCAAATAGACCTTTCTCAGAAAACCAAAGATGCACAGCAAGCATACGTAAGGATGCTGCATGCCATGCCACCAAGCAATGGCAAAGCAGCCACCAGCGCCTCATGTCCCCAGAACAGCCACATTAAAAAGCCACATCAAAACTAGAACATAAAAAGTGTTGGTGAGGATCTAAAGAACAGAACTCTCATATATTGCTAGAGGCAATATGAAATATCACCAATTTCACTCCTGGATATATGACCAGAGAATTACAATAGGTGTTCAAACAAAAACTGATACCTCAGCTGGGTATGGTGGTACATGCCTGGAATCCCAGCACTGGGGAGATGGAGGCAGGAGGATCACAAGTTCAAGGCCAGCTTAGGCAATCTAGAGAGTTCAAGGCCAGCCTGAGCTACATAGTGAAACCCTGTCTCAAAAAAATAATAAATAAAACTGATACTATAATACTATGCATAGCAGCACTACTCACAAAGACTAAAGATGGAAATAACCCAAATGTCTATCGGTTGATGAATAGATAAACAAAACTCTGCATATGCATACAATGGAATATTATTCAGCCATGAAAAAGAAACAAAGTACTGACAAATGCAACCACGTGGGTAAACTCTGAAAAGATTGTGTGAGAGAAAAAAGCCAGACACAGAAGGACAAATGCTGAATGACTCCATTTATATGAAATGTCCAGAAAAGCCAACACTCTTAAGAACAGAAAGCAGCTTCATGGTTGCCATGAGCTAGAAAAGAAACAGGCAGTGACTGTTTAGTGGTTATAAGGATAAAAAAGTCATGGGAGTCCATGGTGGTGATGGCTGAACAACACTGCTAACAGACTTAATGTCGCTGAACTGTACACTTTAAAATCGTTAGTGCTGTATTTTTTAAAAAGCTACATGGACCTTATTGTAGAAAGAAGAAACTACTAAACAAACACAACACAGATGTCTTTAGAAATAACAAGACCACACTGAGGGGTTGAAGGTGAGATACATTTTGAAACAGAGATTCTGGTCATGGATGGCTGTGCTCTGAGGGACCGGGAGGGAGTGGCTGGAGACCGTGTAGACCCTGTAGCATCTTCAGACCTTAGAGCCCCTGAGGCCAGCCCTGCACACATGGTGGCCATACACACTGGTGTGGGAGGACACACGACATCAGCAGAGTCCTCTGTGTCCACACATGCTGACCTCTGCCCGTCGGAGGCAGAAGACACAGCCGCCTCAGCTAAGCAGCTGAGATTCTCTGAAGCTGGGCAGCAAGCATTCCTCAGCCACGTGGGGACCAGTTCTGTCACTTCCCTCTGTCTCCTCTTCCCCCAATATTTGTAAGATGTTCTATCAGTCGGCTCTTTTTGTTTGGACTTCTCGCTCTGGGTCTGATGTTTACCCAAACACAACCCTGTTCCAAGATGGAGAACGCTGGAGGTGTGGCTCAAACAGTAGAGCACCTGCCCCGCAAACATGACGCCCCAAGTTCAAATTCCACTACCGACAAAAAAAAAAAAAAATCAAGGTGAAGAAAAGGCAAGGCCTTGCCTGAGGATCCCTGTGCATGGGGAGTGGCAACAGTGGCAGGGTCCAGGTGGATCTGCACTGTGAAATGAGAACAACAATAATCAGAACAGGAAGCACAGTTAGGAGAGAAACCACGAACCTAGAAGCGGCTGCCTCCCTCCTTCCTTCCCAAGTAAAGAGTCCAGGGGAACCACAGCAAGCATCTGTACAAATCCAGAACCACTCTTCAACAAAGCAATGGCAAGAAGGAAAATCAGAAAGCCAGGGTTACTGTCCATGGTCGGGAGAAGCTTAGCGTCATAAAACCAAACACAGCCTGTGGAGCTTGGTCGCATTCTAATTTGAACAAATCAGTCGTGAAATGATAGTTGGGGAATGCTCAGGGCACTTCCCCTGGAGTGCTTCACCACAAACAAGAACACTTTCTGAGTACCAACTGCTATGGCTTGGATGTGGCTGCAGTGTGACCTCCGTGACCCCTAGGGTGAGTTGGCGAGGAGGCAGTCGTTAAGAGAATGGAGTCCAGTGTTTGCTAATTAAAGCACAAGGCTCTGCCCTCAAAAGAACATCAACACCGCCTCACCAGGACACAGGCACCATGCTGTTTGGATGCTTTAACAACCAGGATTGTGAGCCCCCAATTTTTTTAAGTTACCCAATCTCAGGTGTTTGACTCAGGAACACAAAGTAGATTAAGAAACCAACTAGGCAATAGCAAAGCTCAAAGTTCTGGGGACAGTGTCTCTTTTCTTAGAGTCACAACAGTCTTCAATGGGAGAAGAAAGTTTGGAATGACCTCAAACCATTCCAGACATAAACAGGGATTCTTAGGCAGAGTGTTTGCAAATGGGAAGGAAATAACATTAAGCTCTCCAGCAAAGTATTCACGTGGACAGATGAATGCCAACAAGCCTAAGTTAGCTGAAAACTATAAAAAGATGCCTGTAGGAGTATAGGAATGGAGAGAAAACATCCTGACCCCATGGTCACATGTGAGGCCTGCAGTAGCAGAGACAGTCCTGCCTGTGTGCACAAATACAGCCACCTGCCCACATGGTTATGCCCCAGAAGAACACCTGCTTGACAGGGACCCTCAGGCCACTCAGGAGCCCAGGGACTCCAGTGTCAACACTGTCTTAAGAGGCAGCAGTAGCAGTGACACACTCTTCTTCCAGCCAGACTCACACCTGGCCCTAGCAAAAGAGCTGCAAGATGACAGGGAAGTTCCTTCCCTGTTCTTCCTCAGGAAGAAAACTCTCATGCTATAGAAGGAAGCTCAGAAGGACAGCCCACCTGAGAGGAGCTGAGGGCTTAGTAGTACAAAGAAATCCATTTGCCTTCTGGTCCTAGATCAGAAAAACATGGGCAGGACCGGGGCTGTAGCTCAGTAGTAAAGCACTTGCCTAGCACGCTAGGTTCAATCCCCGGCACTGAGGGTAAAAAGGAGGGGGAGACTTGAGAGAAAAACATGGACAAAGTGGATGAAAGGAAAGAGGTCTCCATGGATGGTTCCACAAAGGAAATAACCCATAGAGGGTGCATTAATTTCCTTTGGCTTTTGTCACAATGACCACAACCAGGAGGCTTATGACAACAGAAATTTATTCTATCACAGTTCTGGAAGCCAAAATCCAAAATCAGGGTGTTAGCAGAGCTGAATTCCATTCAAAAACTCTAGGAAAGAATCTTTCTTGCCTCCTCCAGCTTCTGGTACCTCCAGGAGTCCCTTGGCTTGTGGCTTCAGCAATCCAGCCTCCACCTGTGTCTTTACATGGCTTCTCCTCTGTATATGTCTCGTCTTCACCTGTCATTGAACTTGCCCAGGTAGATAATCCAGGATCTCATCTTGAAGTCCTTAACTGCATCTGCAAAAACTCCTTCTCCAAATAAGGTTGCACTCACGGGTTCTAGAAGTCAGGATGTGGACATATCTTTGGGGCCCCACCCCTCAACCTACTGTAGAGAACAACTAACTGTAGCATATCAAATGCCTTGTGATGCAGGAGGCACTATGGCCCTGTAAGCACCTGTGTGCTTCAGAAAAGAGAGAGCAGTAACAGACAACTTGCTTTTCTTCAGAACTGAACATGTGTTCACCTCACCTTCTAAATCAAAACAGGTAATGTTATCTCATTATTCAAAGCAAAATCCTGCTTAACCTCTCTGCACCTCAGTTTCCTTATCTGTAAAATGGAAAATAGCAATAGCACATTCCTATCCTGGGGATTATGTGAATTGATGCATGCACTTATTTATTTATTTTTAATGGGACTGGGGTTTGAACTCAGGGCTTCACACTTACAAAGTAAGTACTCTATCACTTGAGCCATACCTCCAGTCCATTTTGCTGTGTTTTTTTTTTGGTGGGGTGGGCGATGGGATCTCTAAAATTATTTGCCTGGCCTGGCCTCAAATCTCAATCCTCCCTATCTCAGCCTCCAAAGCAGCTAGGATTATGGGCGTGAGTTATGGGTGCCCAGCAAATGCATACAGTTTGCTTAGAAGAATACCTGGCACTCAGCAGGTAATAAAAATGTTACTCATTATTATTATTATTATTACCATTTATTACCCTTTGTATCTACAACTCGCCTTTACTACCCTCCATGTATACCCCTGCTATCTGAGTAAGCAAAGGAACCACTTGATTTCTTACTTGTTTCTTTGGAAGAGGCTAATTACATCCAGGAATCTAAAACATATAGATATTGCAAGCCTGGGAAAAATATATTGTTTGCCATAAAACCTTAAGGTATTTGACAGGACCTGTAAAGTAAGCAAGTGTTTTATTTATTTCTATTTAGTCTGTTCCCTGCCTTGTTACAGAAAGGACTCACTAAAACAGATATTCACGCAGAATAACATTAAATTCAAAATAAATGGATGAAAGGAGAAGAACAAAAATAAGATTTGAGATATCTCTAAAGATAAAATGAAGGCAGGAAGTGGTTTTAGTGAAAAGACAAAATTTCACTCATTAGAAGCAGGCCACAATCTGCAGTCTGGCTCTCAGCTCTTGCACCTGGTACGAAGATAAAGCCTGACCAGCTAAAAGATTCATCATGTGCTTATGATGAAAAAAGAAAGAGGGAATGGGACGAAGAAAAAGAAAAAGACATTTAATTGGAAGAAGTGAGATTGTCCTGGTAGTAGGAGAAGTTAAGTTTAGTTGCTTTTCTAAATTATAACTAGACAATTTTAGACTTTTTCATTTCTACATACATTATCTCTTCCTGATTCACCCTTAACAGCAAGGATCAATTAAATAGTGAGTTCTGAGGTTAACCAAAGGCAGTATGTATGCATATATGTGTGCTGGGGGAGGTATAAATGAAAAACAACTACTTTTTTAGGACAGGCAGACGCACAAAGGGTTTCATGTAAAGATAAAAAGAAGGTATTTTTTACACACAAAAACAAATATTCTTTACACAGAGCACCTTGAAAAGAAAATCGGTATGCTCCGTTTCCAAAAAAAAACTATGGAATTTCCAAGTCCTTTAATCCTTACAGCTAGGAGAAGCAAGAAGGGAATTTGGAGAAGGAAGAGGCAAGGGTCACTAAAGAAACCATAGCAAGGACCTTTCATAAAACCATCCAAACTCCCAAGACTGAGCTGCAACTGGGAAGTGAAGGTTAAGGCAACAAGCTAAGATGACAGAAATTTTTGATGTTTTAAGATCACCGTTGATTGCTTGGATTCTGTAATGAATGAGTCTAAGATTTTCAACACAAAGAACAATTTTACTTTTGGTGGTCCATATGGGCATAGACTCTCTCTCTCTCACTTGCTCACTCTTTCTGTCTCTCTCTCTCTCACACCCCCCCACCCCCCCCAATACGCATACTTACCTTGTTAAGCCACTTTAGCCCTGGTATCGTGTTTGAGTTTATCTGTTCCTCCAGCCATGGGCGCATTCGCATCCTTTCCACTGGCATGGTGCCCTTTGACAGAAGAGAAATTGACATTAGGTATTTCTGCTACTGACTGCCCTGTTTGCATACCCCTGCAGGACCCTTTCCTAAGTTCCCTTCATCAGTGCTGGGGAACTAGGTGAGTATACTCAGAAGCATTGCTTTTGAACTACCTACGTTACCCACTAACCACCCTCCTCACCCTGTCCCACTGGGTGGTGGAATGAACCAGGCCTACCATTTTCTGAGCCAGCTCTCAGCTGAAGGGACCTACGGACACAGTAGGCCAGACATCCAGCTGGCTAGAGTACAGAGACACCTCCCAGTGACAATGCCGCAAACCAAGCTTTTTCCCCTCCTCTCCTAGCTGCATTTACAGAAGAAACTGTCAACGTACCAGGCATTCAGGGGACCAGCATTTACACCACCTTTGGTATTATCCTTCCAAGGGCCAAACATGGCCGGAGCAGAACAGTTTTGTGAGAGCTGGGGTAGCCAATTTGTTCTTTTGGGGTATCTGAGTTCCATAAATGCTTTGAACTCCCAATACTGACACTTAAACTCTGAAGGAATCATTTGGTCTCTCCAAGGAACCAGCCATTCTCTCCTGACTTAAGTTCAAGCTTATCAGCCCTCTGCCCTTTTCTCATCTGTGCCTTTGCTTTTACCCTAATGCACTTCCCTTCAATACCAGCCTCCTCCCTGGCCCTAGCATCCCTTGTTCTTCAGCTTACTTTCCCTTTGAAAATAATTCATGTGCTTTGCACCTGTTTCTTCTACCAGCGCACACCCTTCCAGATTCTTTTCTGAGATGGTCCTTCCCTTGCCCACCAAAATACAGCCAAGGCAGATCATTAACAGAGCATCATCCAAACTGTTTACCACTCTGTTTGTGTCCTTAGACATTTCATCTGGGATGTGAAAGCAAAGGCAATGGTGACTCAAGCCTACACCTATAGGACTTTATGGACAGTATAATCCTTTCAAACCGTAGCTGTCTCTTGCTCCTGTAACCCACTCTGTTCAGATGAATGTGGCCTGAGATAGTCAATACCTCATACCTCTCTCTTCAGGCCTGCCAAACTTTCCTCCCTCTATGCCCCACTACTGCTGGAATATAAGCATTGTTACAAGAATCACAGGCTTCACCTATGACGAGCCACCTGCTTTTCCTTTGTATGCTTCTCACAGGTCTAGTCCACTCAGTTGCAGACACCTCTGATCTTGCTCATACCAAGCTCTTTACTCCTCTTTCTCTGGGCTTTCTTGTCCTTATCCATCCTCTGAGTCCCAGCTCCCACCCTCCTTCTTCACAAGGCCTTCCCAGACCACTCTGGCCTGAAGTATCCCTCCCCATCCAACTCCTACACTACTGACAGATCATACACTGCTCATTTGAAAATCAAACACTGCTTTATGGCACCTGTTATAAGTAAAGTAGTCTTGTCTCTTACCTATAAACTTTTTAGCTATGTTACCCTCTCTTCCTATGCAAATTTTAAGTTCTTTCAGAGTGCGAACTTCTTGTAGGTTCTTATTTGATTCTTACAGGTATTCTTACAATCCTACAAAGCCAAAACGCTGCCTTCTACACAGGAAATGTTCAGTACAGAATCATGCCAGTCCTGAAGTTCTTCCCAGGCACAGCTGCCATTACAGAGTGGCTCCACCCAATCATCAGCGGGCTCCAGGCCACCATTCTTTGAGGCAGTAACAATAACCTTAGAGACATTATAAAAGGACATGGAATGACCTTGAGAAGTCCCCACGAAGCTGCTCTTCATGGGACTCAAGGCGTAATTGAGAATGAGGTTCCAGGAACTGGAAATGATAAAACATTCCCTGTTATCTTCATTTCCAGTCTAATGGGACACAGGAAGGAAGAGAATTACTGACATGAAACATCCCGAATATGGGTGGGAACACTGGCAAAGCTGTATGCAGAAGATCACACTGAGTGACCACTTTGGTGGCCACCAGCCCACTCACGTCCTCCCTTGGAAGAAGATCTCAAGACACAGAGTAGGGCAGAGGGATGAGCACAAGTAGGGGCCATTACAACGTCATGAGTAGACAGCAGCAGAGTCCAGTTCTGAGGGGACAACATGACATCAATGACATGGAAACAGGAGAGGCATGAATAATCACAAAAGTATGATACTTCTTTCCATGTTTTTTTTTCCACAAATAACCCATGAAAAAATAATAATTGCCTTAAATATTTCAAAAACAACTTTGTTATTAAAATTATAGCCTGTGCAGGGAACTATATCTGATCTACATTACCTCTAAATTCTGTACATGTGAATTAGCCTACTCACTAAAACATACTTGTAACTACAAAACAGTACTCATGGTGCTTCTGAGGTCACCACAGATGTGCAGGGAGGGAAAAATGCGAGACCCCTGATATGCATGTTCCTAGCTGAGGCCAAACAAATGTCCTTTCCACGGTCTATTTAGTAAGAACTTGTCACACTTTTGTGCCTTTTCTTGGTCATCTTGTGTTTAAAGTGGCCCCAGCAGTAGTGCTAAAGTGCTGCGTACTGTTTGTAAGTACAAGAAGGCTGCAATGTGCCTTATGGAGAAAACGTGTAATTAAATAAGCTTTCCTCTGACAGGAGTCATAGTGCTATAGATAAGTTCAATAGGAGAGGCTGAGTTCAATATTTATGAATCAACAGTGAGCAACAGTGTGTATTAAGTGAGATGTCTTTAGTCAGAAAACACATAAAGCAAGATTGCACTGATTAAAGAAAACCAGGTGACCAGAGGTTCACAGGCACCTGGCATCCTTATGAGAAAAGAAAATTGTGGACACAGACCCACAATAAAGAATGCCATGTGAAGGCACACACTGAAAGCAGAAGAACATCTGAAGACAGAAGCAGGACTGCAGTGAATCTGCTGCAAGCCAAGAAATGCCTGAGTTAACAGATGATGGAGCACACAAGGATAGATCCTCCCTACAGCCTACAAAAAAGCATGGGCCCTCTGACACCTTGGTTTTAGACTTCTAGCCTTCAGAAATGTAAGAGAATAAATTTCTGTTGTTTTAAGTCCCTTAATTTGTGGCACTTTGCTATAGAAGCCCTAAGGAGCTAACACAGGGCTGGCACAGAGCCTCATGCCTGTAATTTCAGTACTTGGGAGGCAGAGATCAGAGGGACAGAGGTTTGAGGCCAGCCCCAGGCAAAAAGTTATTAAGACCCCATCTCAACCAACAGCTGGGTGTAGTGGCTGAACCTGTCATCTTAGCTATGTGAGAAACATAAATAGGATAACAGCCCAGTCGGTCCAGGCAAAAATTCAACATCCTACCACAAAAATTTAACCAAAGCAAACAAAGGAATGAAGGTATGGCTCAAGTGCCTAGCAAGTATGAGGCTCTAAGTTCAACCCTCAGTACTACCAAAAAAATTAAAAAAAAAAAAAAAAGAGAGACAGAGAAAGAAAAAAATAAACTAACGCTAAAGGGAGATGATGCAAAGGCCTTGAAGCAGGAGGACCAGGGACCAGATTGCAGTCAGCAGCAGCGAGGATGCTAGAGACAAGGCTGACCTGCAGGTCCTAGAAAGCCAGGCCTTTGATTCTGGTTAATATCCTAAGAGTGAAGAGAAAGATGAGGGAATTAAGCAAATGAATGATGTGATCACTTTTGTCAATGGCAAATGCAAACCTGATCATGAAACCTAGGCCAGTCTTTCACCCACTTTAATGCAGGTATGAACCTCAACTCAGTAATTCTAGGTAACCTGTGACTACAGTTCTAACAAGCTCCTAGCTGTTTGGACCATGCGCTAAGAAGTGAAGATCTAGAGTCCCTTTAATTTTTACATACAAACTGCCTGGATCTTTTGTGACTTCCTCCAAAGTCTGATTGTTCTGGCTGGCAGATTTTCTCCACTAGTCTAACTGGTAGATGTCACTGTATCACCTATCTGTTAGTTCATCACTCATTTATATACTATGTCTTTCTAACAAGGATACAGCTCAGTCAAAAATCAAACTTTATCTCTTCCCTAGACAAAATACTACAGTGCTAGTATGTAAACTTGCTTTTTCCCAAAAATTCATGTGCCGGAAAGCCTGGTCCCCAGGGTCGGATGCTGAAGTGGGGAACTTTAAGAGGTAGGGCCTCCTATAAGGTAATTAGGCCATGTTGGTTCTGCCCCATGAATGGATTAATGCTGTCTCCCCAGAGTGATTCAGGTCCTGTGGGACTGGATTAGTTCCTGTGAGAATAGGCTGTTAGAAGTGAGCCTGGCACTTTGCCTAAATCCCTCTTCCACAAACTCTCCTCCCACTGTGATGTCATCTACCATGATGTTTTCACCAGAAGCTCAGCAGATGCTGGAGCCATGCACTAGAGCCAAAAATCACCCCTCTTTTTTTAAAAATAAAGACCTAGACTCAAGGTATTTTGTTACAGCAACATACAATAGACTAGGACAAATGAAAATCAAACATGTGAATAGCTTTTTAAGAAGTTTTTACAATCTATACACAATGGAATTTTATGCAGCCATGAAGAAGAATGAAATGTTATCATTTGCTGGTAACTGGATGGAACTGGAAAACATCATTCTGAGTGAGGTTAGCCTGGCCCAAAAGACCAAAAATTGTATGTTCTCCCTCATATGTGGACATTAGATCAAGGGCAAACACACAAGGGGATTGAACTTTGATCACAAGATAAAAGCGAGAGCCCACAAGAGGGATGAGGATAGGTAAGACACCTAAAAAATTAGCTAGCATTTGTTGCCCTCAATGCAGAGAAACTAAAGCAGATACCTTAAAAGCAACTGAGGCCAATAGGAAAAGGGGACCAGGAACTAGAGAAAAGGTTAGATCAAAAAGAATTAACCTAGAAGGTAACACACATGCACAGGAAACTAATGTGAGTCAATTCCCTGTGTAGCTATCCTTATCTCAACTAGCAAAAACCCTTGTTCCTTCCTATTATTGCTTATACTCTCACTTAAACAAAATTAGAGATAAGGGCAAAATAGTTTCCGCTGGGTATCAAGGGGGTGGGGGGGAGTGGGAGGGGGCAGGGTGGGTGGTAAGGGAGGGGGTGGGGGTGGGGGGAAAAATGACCCAAGCATTGTATGCACATATGAATAATAAAAAATTTTTTTAAATTAAAAAAAAAGAAGTTTTTACATTTCATTTTTGTAGTTTTGTTTCTCATTTTATACAAGATGAGTACTGAAGTAACCATACACTGACTTGAGGGAAAAAGTCTCTGGGATTCATTCTGTTTTCTTTTTTCCTTGAAGAATCATTTAGCTCTTATGAGCAACAGTTACACTGAAAACAGTAATGAACTTGTCCTTGATCCTGTCTTTTAGTCTCTACAAGCATGTTGAAATTCTCCAACCACACAGTGCATGTGAGAATTATGTTCTTGTCACCATCATGACTGCTAAAAAAAAAAAAAAAAGAGAGCCAAAGTTCCTTCACCTCTAGTCCTAGCATTGGGTCACAGTTCTGAGGAGACGCCACAGCTGTGAGCTGTGGCACACATCACTCTGTCACATCGCAGCCCTCTCAATAACGTTCTGGCCAGGAAAACAACTGGCCAACTCCATCCCCACCCAAAAGAGTAACCAAAGGCAATGCCCAGCAGGAGGGGCTGATGGCTGACCCAAATTTTGAAAGGCTTAAATCAGAACTTTTTTTTTTTCTTTTGAAACAGTCTCGCTCAGGTAGCTCTGGCTGGCCTTGAACTTGCTGTACAGCCCAGATAGGTCACTAACTCTTGATTCTCCTGCCTCATCCTCCTGAGTGCTAGGATTACAGGTGGATATCACCAGGTCTAGCTAGAAGTGAATTTTAAGAAAAGCAAACAAAGCATGTATTTTAATCAGAGTAGGAACAACTCTTATGAGAACTTCACTGATTTCGGGTTTTATTTTATTTATTTAATAGTTAGGATATTCCTCAATGAAAAGCTAATGAATTTACATGAAAGCATTTTCTCTCTTTACTTGATTTTATGTCCTGACCCCATCTCTAACACACTGAACATGTGGTAAATTACTGGTAATCTTGACACATGACACAGAACAAAAAGCTTGTCATTTGATATCAATTTTTTTTAACAATCAGAGAATGAGCATATAACCCTTATTCTTTCTGTGAAGGAAGGCAAAGGTTGAATTCTACAGTGAGCATCCCATGAGAACCTTATCAGTTAGGTGAGACTACAAACAGAATCATTTCCAGTGACTAAAAGGATGGATGACAAGCACCAGAGTCAGAGGACTAAGGACTGAAAAGAAAAGATGCCCACTTGCCATATACTTTCTAAATGTATTACTGAAATCCAAGGCAAGATATTGTTCTTTCTGAAAGGCAAGTTTTCCATGGGCACAAACACCCAGACCATGTAAAATCCAAACAGACTTGGAGAAGGCAGGGACAAAGTGGAGAAGACAAACAGGTTCTATTATTGCCTAAAAGAACCAAAGTACACGGAAATCAGGGATACTCATGTTCCAATCCTGACTCTGTCATTGCTGGTACATGGCGTTGGGCTTGTCACTCCATCTCTCTGGTCCATACTTTGATCATCTAGAAAAATGAGACACTTCAAAAAAGATGATTTTCAAGGTTATCTATGATTCTGTGAATCCTTTTGTAATATAATCTGATTTTTTTCCATAAGCTTCTACTCTTGTATGCTGAGTTGTTTTTAAAAGTAAAATTTTTATAATTTCATAGGCCTAAATCATGAGCAACCTCTGCTTTAAAGGAAATAAAAGAGCTGAAACGTCTACTCTCAAGCCTGACAAAATGTACTTTATAAAATCAGCTACTGTTGCATGTTTGCAATTTGGGGTTAGGACCATCTTCAAAATCCTAACACCTGGCTGGACATCAATTCAGCACATGTAGGCACAGGAGATCCCCACTTACCCATGGGGGATGTGTTCCAAGACCTCAATTTGTCTACCATATACGTATTATGGGGTTTTTCCTTTATATACCTACATATGATATAAATTTTCATCTTTTGCCTAAAGAAAGTACTTTCTGATTTCTTTTTGGCATATCCAAATCACAGCATGACTACTTTTGCTTTGGAGGCCATCGTTAATGAAGTAAGTGTTACTTGAATAAAAACACTGAAAACTGAGATGGCTAATGAGCAGATGGCATATACAACATGGATACGCAGGACAGAGTGGTGGTTTACAACCCAGGCAGAATGGAGCAGGAAGACATGAAATTTCATCACATTACTCAGAACAGTGTGCACTTTCTCAGTGCACACTGTTTATTTCTGGAATTCTCCATTTAACACTTTTGCACCACAGTTTTCCCTGTTCTAGAGGGAAAACATCCCTGCTGAATTTAAGAAAATACAATCCTCGGCCAACAGGGTGGTGGTGTTCCTGGTAATTCAGACTCAATTCACATGGAGAAGAACTAAAACACATGGGCAGAATATATATTTAAAAATCTGTTTAAAAGCATCAGAGGGGCTGGGCACTGGTGGCTCACACCTATAATCCTAGCTACTCAGGAGGCAAAGATCAGGAGGACTGAGGTTTGAAGCCAGCCTGGAGAAATGGTTTGCAAGACTCTATCTCTAAAAAAAGGGCTGGTGGCATGGCCCAAGGTGTAGGCCTTGAGTTCAAACACCAGTGCTGCAAAAAAAAAAAAAAAAAAAAAAAAAAAAAGCAACAGAGAGCTTTGGCATAATCAAATAGTCAGTATTATAATCATTTAGTAAAAACTTAGGGGTTATGGTCTAACAGAAGAAAGAAGCCCAGGAAAGTAAGCCTGATGTTTGGCGTTGCTCCTCCAGCTCTGGGCATCTACTGACTTCAGAAGAGGAAACTGTGTGTTCAGAAGCTAAGAGATTGTGGCACACTCAGGTGACTAGGGAGACAAAAACTTAAGATCAGTACCCAACCAGGAAAGGGGGCCCTGGAAACCACCCCCCCAAGCCTCACAACTAATAAAACTAAGCAGAAATAGACTGATATCAAGGACCTCAACCCCTGATCAAATTAAAATGACCTGCACGCTAAGAGGAGGTCACATACAAAAGGGGGAGGATAAAGGAAGGTGAATATGGTTGATGTACTCTCTATACAAATCCATTCATCTATACAAAGAATGGATAGAGAATGTTTAAACCAGTTGAAACCACCATAAGAAAGGGACTAAGGTAGAAAGAAGAAAAATAGAGGAGATGAACCAAATTGGGCTACAATACATACATGCATGGAAGTGCCATAAGGAAATTCCCTATGTAGCTATCTTAAACAAGCAAAAATTTCTTCCTTTTTTTTTTTTTTTTACAAAATTGGAGAACAGGAAGGTGGAACAAGTCCTTCCTGGGGGGGTTGGTACCAGTGGGAGGGCGAAGGAGGAAGGGAAAAGGGATAAGAGGGTAAATATTGTGCAAGTACCCTGTATACATGCATGTAAACATAAAAATGACACCTACTAAAACTATTTAGGAAATGAGGGAAGGGGGGATAAAGGAGAATGATGGAGGGGGTAAATTCAAATATGATATATTTGATACATTGTAAGAATCTTTGTAAATGCCACAATGTATCCCTACCCAGCACAACAATAAAAAACAAAAAATGGAAAATAAATAAATAAATAAATAAAATTAAAATTATCTGGAACTACCAGAGGTCAATAAAGACCTTTTCTTGAAAAAGATGGTGGTATTTGAGGGTGCATATTACCCTGGAGCTCTTCATATGCAATCACCATCATTCAATCGCTAAAGCTAGGAATATGTGAATAAATGACAACAAAATAGAAAATGAAGGGAAATAACAGACAACAGGAATAGAGCCGAAAGTATACAGACAGATCTTAAGCAGATATAATGGATATACAAGAGCAAATGTTTTCAGATAGTCTTTTAAACACCATTGCCTAATATGTCTGCAGAAATAAAAAGCAAGATGGAAATTTTTCATAGAGAATTAGAAGCTATTTTTTAAAAAACAAATTCTAGAACTAATGGTAAGTCATTAAAATTAAGAATTCAATAAATAGGTTTAACAATAGTTTGTCACCAGTGGGGGGAAAAGCACAAAGTGAGTCAGGAGATAGGTCAGAGGAAATATACAGAATGAAGCTAAGAGACAAAAGGACTGAAAATGTTAAAAATAAAAAATCATAAAATCCATAGAGAAAGCACTGAAAATGTTAAAATACGGGTAACTTGAAATTCCATGAAGACAAAAGACAGAATGAGGCAGAAATAGTATTTGAAGAGACAATGACCAATTATCTTCCAATCAATGATTAAAGAGTCACTTCAAACCCCAAATGAACACATACAAATGAAAACCATCATCTTTACGTACTGTGGTACACTTGACGAAAACTAAAAACAGAGAGGAATCACAGAACAACCAGAGGGAAAAGAAGAGACTACTTTCAAAAAACAAGATAAACAGTCACAAAATACCCCAAACCCATAAGCTACTCCATGGAACCAATGAGAGACAGAAGACACTGGAAAGAAATCTATAAAGTATTGAAAGAAAATGGCTATCATGGGAAAATTTTATGAACACGGAATATTTCCTTCAAGAATAAAGAGAAAAAGCAAGTCATTTTCACACAAAGAAAAACTTTACAGAATTTTCCACCTGTAAACTGGGTATGGTAGTTCACAGCTATAATCCCAGCATCTGGGAGCTAAAGGCAGAAGGAATGTGAGTTTGCGGTGAGGCTGGGCTACAGAGCAAGACTCTGTCTGAAAAGATAAAGAAAGCAAAGAAGGAAGGGAGGGAAGGAGAAAAGAAGGGAGGAAAGGAATAAGGGAGGGAAAGAGGAAGAGAGAAAGGAAGGAAGGGAGGGAGGAAGTTAGAAAAACTGTTACCTTCAGCAATTTTTCTCCCATAGAGTCACAGCAATTCACAGTAACACAGTCACAGGTGACAGGTCAGAACTAGGCACCAGTGAGAGAAAGGCATGGGAGCTAAGTTACTAAGAATAGGGCTTATGTTTGAGTCTGTCATAGAAGCTGACCACAGCAGTGCCCTGTTCCAGTTCTTTTGTAGCTGCATCATTTTTTTCTAAGTGCCTATGAGGGCTTACTAGCTCTCCACAGCCATTTGCCCACTCTTCTAATCAACCTCCTTTTGCCATCCTAATAAATGCTATCTTAAATCCGTTTTCATCCATTAAACCTTCTCTTACAGCATTAACCTCAGGACCCTCCTGTCTTTTGGCATGTACTGTCACAGCACCCAGTGATTCAGTTATCAACAAATAATTCCCTTACAGGGAATTGGCATCAAGTGCTGCGGGGAAGTGAGAGATGTATAAGATGTGATCAGTACCCTCAGGGAACTAATAAGTTAGCTGGAGATGTAAGACATAAATCATATAAAGCTAATAATACTATAATTACAATAATAAAACTATGCAACAGAGATCAGAAGGCAGTGTACGATTAACTGCCAACTAAGTTAACTAGTTCATAAGGAATACATAAATCATTAATTGGGTTTCGCAAGGGAAAGCTTTATGGCAAAGGAAGAGCACTGGATGGGGAGGCAGAATGGAGGTAGCAGACAAGCCAGGCAAGATGAAGAACTGGTATTAATGGCCAAAGCAGGACTGAGGAAGATGTGTTGGATGATGTGGGCGGGGCCCCAGTGTGGGTGGGGCTTCCTAAGAGTCACAGAGCATTGAGAAGCAAGTGCTGGACACTGAATATCAATCGTCTTTAACTCACAACAGCCCTAACCAGTTAAACATTCTTTTTCCACTTTAGAGATAAGAAAAAATATAGATAAAAGGGTAACCCACCCCAAATTATAATAATAAATTAGAAAAGAAAATAAATGACAGGAGGGAGAGGAAGGGAAAGGAAAGTAAGGGAGAAGGGAGGGGAGGGGAGGAGAGGGGAGGGAAAAGGAGGGGAGGGGAGGAAAAATGTGCAAGCCATCCAAGCCTCTAAAATGAAGAGTCAGAATTTGAACCCAGGTCTTCCTAGAGGGTCTCAAATGCCTGGCTAAAATCTACACTTGTCAATGTAAGATTGTGATTGTGATTGAGAAAAGCCATGTTTCACTATCAGGAACCAAGCAGCACTCTATACTGGGCCAAAAGGAGGCAAAGAGATAAGCCAGAAACTTCTGCTCTGGGTCAGTACACTTCTACAAATACAAGAGCAATTTTAGAAGTTCTTTTTATAGCCACATAGTAGTCTTTCCCCAGATACGAGTTCTTCTTTCATGATATTCTACACATCTCTCACTGACTTGTGTATCTTCTCAGCCAACCTAAGAATTTCTACACAAAATTACATGGATTGAGACAAAGGCGGAGTTAAATATCGAAAATCACCATCACCACTATTTCCAATACAACATTTGTTCCAGTGCTTACCAGGAATGAGATGCCAAGCCTGGTTTTCATGCAATATTTCATGTAACCTTCCAACAGTGTCTTATCTCCCTTTTGCAAAGGAGGAAATGAAGCTACTTACGAGCTTGACATCTGTTAAATGGTAAAGCTAAAATTCAAATCCAGATCTGCCTGGCTCCAAAGTGTTTCTCAAACTTCTGCTAACAATCCATTAGATGGTCATAGAATCTGTTTTTTTTAAAACTCAGACCAGTAATTCTGCATTAAGATCAGTACCTTTGATTTAATTTTAATGAACTATAATACAGAATAGAAAATATGAGATAGCACCACAAATACAGTCAGCATTGTTTAAAAGAAACCTGTTTCACTTTTATATCATAACATGTCATATCATACTGATACTATCGTCAAAAGAGTTTTAAAAGTTCTGCACTGCCTCCCATGGGTGCATGTGTAGGTGTGTGTGCCATAGTGGCGGTAGAAAGGGAGGGTCTTGGAAGGAAATGAGGTTACAGGAAGACAGGTGAAGCAAACCCACCCTTCAGTGTTGTACTGACTACTGGGAGAAAGAAATAAAATGCACAAGAGAAATAAAATACACGAGAAGATTAAAAACGTATGTGTGTCATAAAATATCATGTTCAGAGCTAAGACATAATGACTCTATATGGTAGGGAGGAGATGTAAGTCCTTCCCATTGGATACGTAACACTTTTCTGTGTCACTCTACATACTCTGGTGGGACCCTGAAGGACAAAGCCAACAACTGTCAGTCATGCAATTAGAAAGATATTCTGACATTGATTCGGAGGAACAGACACAGAGAAGAGCACGCCTCTTTGTGTGCGTATCATCTGCCCCAATCAAAACTGATTTTGAAAAGCTGGGTTAATCTTCAGGAAAGTTGATAAGCAATGGAAATCATTCACCTCACTGATATAATCCTCATTTCATGAATTTATTGTTCGATGTTATTGAACTTTTTAAAAGACATGTCATAGGTTCACTAAATTTTTGTCTTCAGCTCATCTGCACAGGGTTTTAAGTAATTCAACCACAAATTCTCTTACTAGGTGGATTTTTCAGGATGAATGATGAGACAGGATTGCTGCAAATGGCCACCCCAAATACATCATAACCCATACTAATGCTTTTCTGTTCTGTTATACCTGTATCGCAAAACTGTTATAGATTATTACTTGAGGAATTTTAAAAATGTCCCTAGCCCCAACCTAATAGGAATCTCCAAGGGCTCAGAATAGGGTTCTCCTTTATTATCTGAGAGTGACTTTGATACATAGGAATCACTGCTACTTAGTACCCATTAGCCCAATGGCCTTCCAGATCCCAGATGCATAATAAACACCCCCAATCAAGTCATGGGGAAAAGCAGGAGGCCAATGGCAAAAAGATTTCATAATCAATGGAAAATAAATGCATATGAAATTAACGTTCTTTACCAAAAAACAAGCTTCCCATGCTAAGGAACATTCAGACTAAGTTTAGCATATTTGCCAGTTTATCCAGAATGTTCCTATTAAGCAAATTTTGTGCCCTTTTGGAAGATTATTACCATAGCTACTTGGCAAAAATTTGATTACCAACTACTCTAAAACCTGAAGCAGTATGATTTAGCCCCCAGTAGTAATGTGTGCAGTTAAATCACAGCCATGAGCAGTCACAGAAATTGACTTAGCGCCTCCACCTGTGTGTTCAGGAGACAACAAGATAGCGCATGCCACTGGGCATGGCAGGTAGCCCAGTGGTCATTCCAGAAAACATCTCTCAATTCAGTCTCATGCAAACAGTTCTTCCTCCAGACAGTAAGCCCTAAACATATATGCAACATGTCATGTCCATGGACGCATGTGCTTTTCTGAGAAACTCCCCCACCAAGGTCTCAAAGGGCAGTTTCCTGGGCAAATTTAAGAAACTCAGTTCAAGCACACTATTGGGAAAACTGGACTTTTTCTAACCATTGGCCACTGACTGTCCCACCCACTGCTGTGTGGTGCAGTCTCCTTCCACCCGCTGTCCCCATTACCCACACCCTCTCTCCCCTTTGCTGTGAGCATCCCTGTCCTGGTTATTCTGTCTTCAGTCCATTTCACAGTCTACTCTAATCTCAGAGACAAATCTGTGCTGCTCACTTATATGCTTAGAAACCTTTCAATGATTTTCCATCAGGTCCTCTTATAGAAAGGCCCGGGCTTCTTACCATGGCCTGCGAGGATCCTCCCTAGGCTTCCAATTCTCTTCGGTACTCTTCACTTATCTCTGCCTCCCAGGACCTTACACTCCATCACTGCCCTGTGAGCACAACCTCTCAACTTGCCTTTCTGCATCTTAACTTGACTTTCTTGTCCCCTCTCCCTGGAATGTCCACCCTCTGTCCCCATTCACCTCTTCAAATAGTAGCTCTGTTTCCACCTGCAAACAGGTCTTACTCATAGCCTTCTTCTTGTTTGCTCACACTGCAAAAATGCATGAGATCCAAAAAGATGTTGAATGGACAATTAAACAATCTCATGAGAGATTTAGGGTTTATCACCTCATCTGAGCGTTTGAAGTCTCTACAGATCTCCTCAGCTGTTATCCCTACAGGAGCAATTTAATCTTTCCATCCTCAAGTTCCTTAATTCACTTCCACCCTGGTCCATCTCACCAAATGACTCTATCTGTAGCTTCAGAAAGAAAAACAGAAGCCATCAGGTTCTTCTTTATGAATTTCTAACCTTCCTCCCTCTCCAAGCTTATCTGGACTTTGGTGACCTCCTTTCTTCCTTTTTCAGACTTCCTTTTTCATAGATAATACCACTCTCTGCAACAGGGAATGCAGGAGGTTTAAGAGGTGAGACACTGAGATGGTTTCAGGCCTATTGGGTTTAAATTATTTTGAGGATATACAAAAAGATGCTGGATAGAAGATTAGATGTGTGAAGCCAGAGTTCAGGAGAATGGTTTAACCAGGAAAATAGCCAACCTTCCCCTTGAAGATTGCTTACCTGCTATCTCTTCCACAATGCCTATCCTGGCATCTCAGGACATGTGCATTCCTCCTTCCCTTGAAGTCATAAAATGCACTGCCTTCTAACAGTGACTTAACATATACCTTACACTATCTTCCAGTCTCCACTGCATTTCCATGTGATTTAACCCAGAGCCAAATGCTCCTCTAGCACTAGAAGCCCATGTTAACTGCTGCGTGTGGTAATACACAGGAGTCTTGTACTTTGCACTCAACTGGGCTCCCAAGAAGTATAGACCAGCACTATCCAATGGACGTTTTGCAACAGTGCACTTTTCCTTTATCTGTACAGTCCAATAAGGTAGCTGCTAGTCACATGTGGTCACCGAACACCTCCAATGTATCTGGCATGAATGAGGAAACCCTTGTCACCAAAGATGGTAACACAGTCGCAAAGCCAGCTCTCATCTCCTAAATTGAAGTGACCTGTCAGATGGCTGGTGGAAACCAAGTATCTGCACAGGGCAACCCTGTGGAGTTGTGGGAAGAGGCAGGTTACCCACGTGACATTGAAACTGTACTACATTAAGAAAAGCTTCACTTTAAAAGTCCTGACGCATACACTGCAGGCTTAATCACCTTTTGGAACGCAACCTGTTGCTAAGTCAAGGAGTTTCTGGGTGAATAAATGTCTGATCCGGGTCTAGACATACAAGCCCATGAGCCACCAGCTGGCAGGGGCAGCCAATCCTTTCCATCTACCATAATGGTATTAACAGTAGCTAATGAGTATGAAGTGCTTAATGGTGTCAAGGCAGTTGTAAGCATGTTAGGACTATTAGCTCACTTGCTTTACAAGACTGTAAGGAAAGTACTGCTCTAGCTCCCGTCTCATACAAGAAGAAACTGAGGCACTCAAGGCTAAGTAACTTCTTCAAGATCTCAGAACTACTGAGTGGTAGAGCTCAGATTTGAATGGGTATCGTAGACCCTTTGGATGAGACACACATGTGGACCAGAGTCCACACTAAGAGTCACAGGGCATGGTGGCACACATCTGTTGTTCCAGCCACATGGGAGACAGGTAGGAGGATATCAGTCCAAGGCCGGCCCTGAGCAAAAAACATGAGAACTTAAAAAATGCAAGAACCTGTCTGAAAAATAACTAAAGCAAAACAGGGCTTGGGGGAGGGAGGAGTCAAGAGGTACAGAACCTGCCTAGCAAGCAGGAACAGGGATGGGGGGCACACAGGGCCTGATGCCTCCACCTGACTCAGTACTTGCACTGGGAGCCTGTGACTCAAGGGCCACAGCCAGTGTGGACAGAGCTCTACAGCTCAGGAAACCACTGCAAGTTCCAGGAGCTGAGCTCAATGAACAGGAAGCTGTTTCCCAACCTCCTCTACCCAGCAGCTACTTGAACCAACACTTCCTGCCCCTCCAGTGCATATCCTGTGTGCTTGTAGTTTGCACTAGAAAAACAACACTTCCCCATTCCCATACTCCAAAATAAAAGAACCTTCCTGCTCTCCACCCTATCTGGGAAGTCCCATTGCGTCCCTTGCTGTATTCTCCAAGTGCTTCATTTTAGCTCCTGTTTGGCAAAGCAGGGTCAGCTGGCCCAACACACAGGCCACCAGGATCCTTGAAGACTGCTTGTGAAAATGTGCCCTGCCCAGCCTATTACTGATTAACCTGTAGAACTATTTCAGGAACACACATGGCTCCCATACAAAGCTAATGTTCTACTACCTTACTGTTAATCTCACATTAGCATTTATTTAAGATACTGAAAACCACTAAAGGACTAGGCACTTTTAGTATTTGTCCATCTCCCCCTGTCATTTCAGTGTATATGAAAAGCAAACACTGAGCTATGAGACCATTTTGCTTCCCAATCTAAAAACGATCTCAATTTTAGTAGTGAAACCTTGGCACCAGAACTCCCATACCTCAAAATTACTCCAGCCTACCTAAGTATTTCAGCAACGCCCCCCCCACCTGCCGTTTCTTCTTTCTTCTGTGCCACTCTCTAGCACGTCACTTCTCTCAGCTTTCAGGGCACAGTTCTGAATCTCCCCTTCCAAGAGAGCTTTCCTGGGCCAGTGTAGGTTCAAATGCTACCATAACTCTTACAATATAATAGTAATAAGAATAAGAAATTAAATGTTAACAATTTTGTCTGGATTTTAGGTAATTAAATTGACAATCTGGAAATTTTTTTTGAGACAGGTTCTCACCATGTAGCCCTGACTGGCCTCAAATTTATGCTCCTTCCGCTTCAGTTTTCCCAGTACTGAGACTACAGAAGTGTACCACCTTACCCAGCAACCTGGAACTTCTTAATGAGTCATTGTGACCTGTATAGGACCTAACACTGTCCTTACTTATCATGGAGTTGGATGAAGGACACAGATGGCATTCATGTTTTGACAGCCTCCATGTCTCTGGGACAGCACAGGTACCCACAGGAAGGGCGGGGACTAGGGAAGACCTCCTGGGTTCCTGCATCCCTCACAAGAGGGCAGGGAGTGAGCCTGTGGCTAATGCTGGGTCTTCGTCAGCCTTATACTGAGATAAGGACTGGGGACTTGAGACCTTAAATGAGAAGTCAACCTGCTGTTTCCCTAAAAACTCGAAACTCCCTAAGTCTCCTCTACTTTCTCTACAACTGTAGAATTGTTCAGGTCTTGGGGGAGGGGTTCCTCCATTGGGCAACTGTAAGCACTTTCCAGGGTATTGCTTCAGGGACCAAATGCAGAGGGTAGCAGAACCCAAGATCCTTATGTCTCTGTTTTCTCCCCTGCAAAATGGGGATCGCTTCGTTTTGTGGTTAAGAATTAAGATGCCTAGGCTAGTATCTGATCACTAGCTGATAGCCAATCAATAGTTTCCAAAGACATAAAATTTATAATCAAGGTTTAAGGAGCATTATTTATAACAGCAGAACATTTAATTTGATCCAAAATACCCAGACAGTAGGAAGATGTTTAAATGAAATGTGGTAGAATCATATAATGGGATAGCTGGACTACAGAACAACATTTAATTTGTATAGGAATGCTCAGAAAAGTGGAGAAGGAGGGGCGGTTGTTTGTTTTTTGGTAATACTGGGGGTTTGAATTCAAGGCTTTCTGCTTGAGAGGCAGGTATTCTACCACTTGAGCCATAACTTCAGCCCTTTTTGCTCTGGTTATTTTTGAGATAAGGCCTCACTTTTTGCCCTGGTCTGCTTGGGCCACCATCCTATTTTACACTTCCTGCCATGGCTGGGATGACAAGTGTGCACCACCAGACCCAGCTTTTTTCCTTTGACATGGGGGTCTCACCAACTATTTTGTCCAGGCTGGCCCACAACCAAGATCCTGTCAGCCTCATCCTCCCAAGTGGCTAGGATTACAGGCTCACTCCTGTAGCTAGGATTATAGGAGTGAGCCACTAGCACCTGGTTGATTACGTGTTTTGGTTTTTTGTTTTGCTTTTTACCAACAGGGCAAAAAAGGGCCAAGCACAAAGGATCAGGGGCTGCTGCGCTGTGGGTGGCTGCTCCATGGGCAGTAGAAACCCATGGTGACAAATATCTTCTCCGACAGTGCTGCTAACAGTCATAGCTCACCTATTTACAAGTGCTCCAGCTAAAAGAAAGCCCTAGAATTCAGAGAAACATGCACCGAAAGACAGTTGTTTGGCCTGGAACTGGGCTGCGTGGGGGTTGGCTCGCCCAGCCCTAGGCAGCAATTCACCTTCAACAGTTAAGATGCAGGAGAGGTAATTCTTTACAGCATGGGTGTCTTAAGGGGTGATGCCTGAGATTCTCACACTGAGGGGCCGGCCTGCGGTCACTCTAAGCCTCAAGTTTTTCAATACAGTTCTGACGTCAGCAAAGTGGCTTCATTTTAGATCAGAAAATAAGAACAACATGGCAATAGAGATCATTCTTCTCAGAACAACTGAGTGAGGGCTGGCGGAGTGGCTCAAGTGGAAGAGCGCCTGCCTAGCAAGTGTGAGGCCCTGAGTTCAAACCCCAGTATCAGTAAAAAAAAAAAAAAAAACCTGAGAGAACTTCTCTCTACATCACTTTCCTCCCTCCTGTCCCTAAGTGAACGATTTAGTCCAAACAGCAACTAGGAAAAGCAGGGAAAGCAGATTCACTGAGTTGAATAGTGTCCTCTTGGCCTTCATGTCTACCCAGAACCATGAATGTGACCTTCTTTGCAGATGTGATCGAGTTAAAATGTGACCACAGTGGATTAGAGTGTGCCTGGAGGAGGAGAGGAAATGGGTTCCCTTTACCCTTATAGGTTCTTTGCCAGGGCTAGGAATTAAGGTGACCTAAGACAGATTAACAGGAGAAATGCCATATTTAATTACTTAGGCATGCATGGGAATCCCATGGAACATGAGACGACTAAGTTTGTACAGCATACTGAGCACAGGAAGGAGTAGAGGTCTAGGGGTCTGGCAGGGTACCAACTACACAAATTATGGGGAAACACGGTGAGTAAAAACTGACTTGTAAGGCGATTAAAGTCTCTCATGTAATAAAAGTTGCCTGATACAAATACTTTCACTAATGTAGATTTTCCTTTACAGAGGTAATTACAAAAAAAAAAAAAGCACAGCATTCCATAGCTATTCCTGTTTCTACAGTTTCTCAAATAATCATCTCTAAATAGACCAAAGAAGCATATTTTAGGGTGGTATATTCAGGCTCCTACCACCATGTTTGAGGTACTGTATCTTGACCCACACCAGGCCCTAACTACAGTACAACTGATGTTCTTCCATGAAGAGGGGTGTTTGGACACTGTCACGTACAGATAGACACTTTTAGACAGCAGATATTTAAGTGATCCATCTATAAACCAAAGAATGCCAAGGACTGCCAGCGGCCCTTATTAGCTAGGAGAGGGGCGAGCAGGTTCTCCCTCAGAGACCCTGGAAGGAACCAACGTGGCCAACACCTTGACTTCAGACTTCTGAGTTTTCAGAACTATCAGGGAATACATTTCTGTTGTTTTAAACCACCCCCTTCGTGGTCATTTGTTATGGCAGCCATAGGAAATGCACACAGCAGTTACTGGAGCGGAGAGAGGGCAGATGCAGTCAATGCCAGGGACCAGCAGAAAGAGAGCATCCTCCAGGGTGAGACAGGAAGCAGCATCCTTCCACGCAGAGTAAGGAAGCCCACGAGCTGCATGCAGTCAGGACACATGCGGGAGGGAGACAGCAGCCCAAGAAGGAGTGACAAGTCTCCTGTAAGCATGGACAGTAGCCCTGAGCAGGGGCAGGAGTGGAGGTGAGGGGAGTCCTCACTGCACTGGGCAGCCATGGGGACCTGAAAACATGATGTGCAACTGAGTAAAGCACGTAATACAGTGTCAATGATGGGAGCCAGGTTTCCTATTGGGGGAGGAAATTATAAACACAGAAAAAAAGAAATCTAAAATAATCTGGGGTGTGGATTAGGATAGAAGGAATAGGCTTATATTCATAGGTTTTCATGGATCTCAATAAATACAGAACTGGATGGTTAAAAAGCATGTGTATGCATAGATAGATTTATATGATTTGTAGATGGATAGATGATTGATAAATAGATTTATGTATATATATCACATACATATATGCTATTACATGTTACCTACATTATATGTATATTCTCTAACCCTGTCCACTAAGAAGGCCTGGGAGCACCAAGTACATGGAGAACCAATATCTCATTCTCCACTAAGAAGAGCTAGGGATTCTTAGAGCCTCCTTTGCAAGCATGAAGTCCTGAGTTCAGATCCCAGTACCACCAAAAAAGGGGGGATCATGAGATGAAGTCAGCCCAGGCAAAGTCAAAGACCCTATCTCAAAACAAAAGAAAAAAGAATGTAGGAGTCCACACACAAGTAAAGAGAGGAGAAAGAAAGTTTTTCTATAAGGTAGAATGCTAATTAATAAATATGGAAGAATGTCATAAGCTAACAAAAATGTTTTTTAAAGGAAGGACAGGAAGGGAAACTAGGACGTTTCTGGGAGTGGGTACTAGTTAGAGGGCATAAGGAAAGGGTGAAGGAGGATGAATATAGTAAATGTATTTTGTACTCATGTATGAAAAAAGAAGAATGAAACATGTTGAAATTATTCTAAGAAATGGGGGAAAGCAAGCTGGAGGGGGTGAATCTAATAAAGATACACCATAAGCACAGATGCAAATGTCACAATGTATCCCCTTGTACAACTATTATATGATAACAATTTTTAAATATAAAAGAATGATGGAACAAAAAGATGGACATGCCATAGCTATCAAGGTGGTAACAACTCATCCTAGAAATACCACTGGATGCTAAATGTAGGTAAAAGGCTGATGAGAAACAGGGTACTTACTTACATAGGCCTTTTTTTTTTTTTCTTGGCAGGACTGGGGTTTGAACTCCCACTTGCAAAGCAGGTGCTCTACCACTTGAGCCAAACCTGCAGGCCATTTTGCTCTGGTTATTTTTCTGGAGATGGAGTCTCCTGAACTATTTTCCCAGGCTGGTTTCTCAGTCTCAGCCTCCCAAGTATCTAGGATTATAGGCATGAGCCACCAGCACCTGGCTTAGTCTGGAAGTACTTCTAAAAAGTACTTTTATTATTAGGAGAAAACCAGTAACTTTACAAGAAGCCTGACAGATACTTCCTTAATCAAGTGATCAAACCAACAAAGCCAATAAAGGGACAAGTGAAGATCATATGCCCCCTATGAGAATACAAGAACAGGGCACTGTGCCTGTGATAGTCTCATAAAAGATGCATGACCTGAATCTCATAATGAGGAAATTTCTAAGAAGCCCAAATGGATATTCTATAAGATAATGGCCTGTCATTGCTAAAAATGTCAAGTTCATGCAAGCTGAAGAAAGATTAAAGAGGCAGGACACCTAAATGCAATGCCTGGCCCTGGATCAGACTCTTGCTACAAGGGACATTACTGAGACATCTGGGAAACGTGAATGGGTCTGTGAATGAATGGTACCAATGTATCCATGTTAATTTCCTGGTTCTGATGATCATGCTGTGGTAGTGTTGGAGACTGTCCTTGTCATAGGAAAGACTCACTCAAATATTTAGGAAAGATAGGATGTCACTGTTGGCAATGGCGTCAGAAAGAAAACAATTCTTTGTACTATTCTTGCAACTTCAGTGTAAGTCTGAAATCAGTTCAAAAGAAAAAGGCTTGGCAAGGAAGACAATAGCAAAGTGATTTAGAGAGAAATGGGATGAAGACATTTCTGCAAATGAAATGAATCCTAGAAAATTCCCTCTATGTACATAAATTCAACAGCTGGCAGTTTGTCCTAATCCAGGCACCAGGGCTCCAGTAAGCACACACACTGATAATTTTGTCCATCCATCCATCCATGAGGGGTGGGCTCAATCAAGCAACAATTATCTGAGCAAGGAGCCTCTGAGAGTCACTTCCTGGGGAAGATGGACAGTGATGGTCCATAACCCATTTAAATTGTTGGGTTGTGTAGAAATCGAAAAATAAGGCGACCAAATTGTTTACCTGTATGCTTTAAGAGACAAATCTGTATCAGACTCACCTCCCAACTTGTGCACTAATATTTAAGGAAGGTTATTTAAAATTTAAAATGGAGTTGGTTTCCCAGAAGCATTGCCTCACCTCATAGGTTTAGTTTGCAACAAAGCAAAAACCTCAGGAGCACCCATCCTTGTGCTGCCAACAGTGGCATAGTTTAGGTATTTTCCCTGAAAACACCCAAATCACTGAATTCTTAGCAGGATTTTTCCCAACAGCTCCATGTCTTCACTTCAACCCATAAAGCGGGTATTTCCAGCAGTTTCACTCTTAGCAGGACAGTAGTTCCCACTCCCATGGCCTTTCAACCACTTGGCTCAGAAAAGGCCCACAGTGAGCCTGGTGTGGTGATGCACACCTGTAATCCCAGCACTCAGGAGGTAGAATCAGGAGGATACTGAATTCAGGCCAGCCTGGCCAGACTTTGTCTTGAGAAAAAAAAAAAAAAAGGCTTAGCATGAGTAAAGGCTGCTTTTTGTTTATCATTTGCAACTTTTCATCCTTTGCAGAAGATGGGAAGCCTGAATAAACCTTCAGTTTGACTTGCTCCAGCCAGGCGGGAAAGTGTAGGTACTGCCTTGGCCTCAGAGGACCAAGCAGAGGACATCTAACTATTGTCCAGGGAACAGCCATATACTGTGAGAATGAAGCCAGAAGCCAGGGGTCAGGAACAATCACTTCCTTCTAGAAAGACTGTACCAAGTGGCTGCTCCAGCTGCTTTCCACTCCCACCCCAATCCTGCATTGGCAGGGCAGCCACCCCCTATTAAAGCACAAATAAGACTTGTCATTCTACTACTGCAGGCCCGCTGTACATGCACAGGCTCCCTCATCTCCTAAGTGTCCCCAGACCTCCAAGGGGACAGCCTAAAGAGTGTCTCCACTCACTGACCGACTTATTCAGTGTTAGCTTGAAAACCCTTTCCTCAGCTGGTCTCTCAGTATCCTCAGGCCAGACCCTTCACCCATCTCCTTCACTAGACAATAATGTCCATGAAGACCATAACCGTTTTGTTCATCACTTGTTCATCACTCTGCTCCCAGGGCCTAGAGTACAGCAAGAGCCTAAGATGTATTTTTGTTTTGAGACAAGGTATTTTTATCTATAGCCCAAACTAACCTAAACCCACAATTCTCCTGCCTCAGCCTCCCAACTCTGAGATTATAGGTATGCACCACCACATCCAGCTCTATTTTAAATAAATAAACAGTAACTGACTACAGTAATCCCCTCTTACCCACAGTTTCACTTTCCATGGTTACTTAAGGTCAACCATGGTTTGAAAATATTAAATGGCACGTTCTAAAAACCAATAATTTAACAGTTTTAAGTAACTCTGATTATGGTTTATTATTATAATTGTTCTATTTTATTATTGTGGTGTTTACTTCACATTAAACTTTAACATGGTGTACATCAAGAAGAAAGAACAGATACCCGGGCTTGGGTACTAGGCGTGGTGGCAGGCATCCATTGAGGGTTTTGGAAAGTGTCCCTGGAGAATGAGTGGGAGCTGCTATATGTACACTAGAGTCACAGTAAACAGGCAGAAGAGGAAGGGGATGCGCCTCATAAGAAGAGGATCCTACACAGGCCCTGGCAAGAGGGAAATGATCAACTGTCCTAAAAAGAAATGAACGTAAGTACACATGCTGTGAGGACTTCCACCTAGGAAAAAGTGGGGAACACATTTTGAAATGATTATTTACAAATAACGCTTAACATTATTTTTTGTGTGCAAATATAATCTGGAACCTAGTTTATTTCAAAGGATTGCAATTAGGAATTCATGAGAAACTCATGCTACTGGTACCATGACTGAGAACTCACAGGTGCCCAGCATGGTGATCATGTAACTTGTTGGCCAAAACGAGACACTTGTGAGAACAGGGCCTTATTAATGGCTATCCTAGAAACAAATGTAAAGAGAGATGTCCCTCAGGAGGACCAAGAGTTCGAGGCCAGCCTGGGTTGCACAGCAAGTTTAAGGCCAGTCTAGGTTACATAGCAAGAACCTGTCTCAAAAAGAAACAAACAAATAATAGAGAAATGGTGTGAAAAAGGCAGGACATGAGGGACCTCCAGTTGTAGAAGACACTTGCACTGGAACAAGCCTGCCATCTTTTCAACAAAGTCTTGGGTCAGGGATATTTCCAAATTCAGAAGTGCTTGGATTTTAGGATTAATATGGGGCCTGTACCATGGGGAACAGAACACCCCTAGCAGGAACTAAGGCAGCAACTCTTAATCCAACACGGCAAAACTCTGCAACAGAACATGTACACTCACACAGATGGGAATAAATAACGGCTATGAACAGCTTCATGTCAACTCAGGGCAGCCTAGGCTGCCAAAGGAGTTGGGATAATAACTTCCAGTTTTCAGAGCTGTTCAGATTGCAAATAAGGGGTCTGGGACCTGCAGGAGATCTGCAGATATTTCTATTCTTAGAATACGTTATTGTTGTCATGCTATACAGGAAAACTGGCATCTCGTTCCCTAAACTGTACTCACATTACAAATTCATTTGGCACACCATAGGTTTAATTTAGGGAATCACAGCACTTCTTACTTCTGAAATGGAAAGATTTAATGAAAACTGCCTCTGCCTATTAGAAAGGGAGAAAATGTCACCTGAGGTTTTATAAAATTTGAAATCTTAAGTAGGCATTTAAAATGATTATTTCCTTTAAATCAGGATTACCTAGCAATAGAAATGCCCTGTTCTACCAATCTAATAAATAAAATACTTATTTATAAAATAAGAAAATATTTAAGTAAGACTCATAATGTCTTTAAAACATCCCGAGTCCTTTTACGAATGACATATTCTTTCTCCTATGACATTTTAAATATTTGATTTCAAAAACTAAATTTATAAAGAATACAACTATGAGTATCAAATTAAATCAAGTTGCTTGCTTATATACGCATTATGAATGTGACCCACATCATTTATGATTGCCGGTCTACCACTCCATTGACATAAGCCCTCCTCCTCTATGGGAGCCATGGTGTGACATAAAAAGACTAAGCATGAACAGAGTCACAAGCACAAATTTACAAAAAAAATTGAAGTTTATTACCTCCATATTCTTTTTTGAAACAAGCTTTCTCTGTGTTGCCCAGGCTGCCCTTGAACTCGTGATCTTCCTGCCTCAGTCTCCAAAGTGCTGAAATTACAGGTGGTTGCCACCACACCTGCTCCTTCATTCCTTTTACCACTTAATTGTGAGTGAAAGGACAAATGTATCAATTGCACTGTGGGAAAAATAATGTACATGGAACTGCTTAGGTTCTGAGACTTAGGTAGAGATCCCTGGGTACACACTTCCTCCTGGCAGTACAAGAAAGAAAACACACCAATACTAAAGAGGGTGAAGGTAAAGGAGCCCCCAGAGCCCTTCCTACGCTAAGCCAAAGAACTTACATCAGTTTTTACATGTAGGGGTACTGAACCAAATTGTTTACAGATACGTACATGCAAAAGTTGAAACTTGCTTTCACACTTCTCACTGAGCCTAACATTCACCCTAGGAGGTAGATAACAGGACCATCTTTATTTTAAGAAGATGTGTGGCTCAGCCATGCTAAAGTTGATTCTTAGCCACTGAAGTCCAATATCACGAGAACTGAGCATTAAAACAGGGCTTCAACATTTAGGGGTCTTCTTGGTAACATGAAGCCTATGGAGAAACATTCTTTTTCTACAAGTGCCCTTCGCATCCTCAAACATAAATGCTGGAAAATAGGTGTCTTTTACATTTTACTAGTCCCCTAGTTCTGCAGGCAGCTTCTCCTCAGCCAGAAACACAGAACAGTAAAGGCCTACGCCCAGAAATCAGAAAGCCAGAATGTTCCTTGTGCCATTTCCCAGGGCTTTTTAACTTGATTTAGTCTTTGTTCAGAGTGAGGACAATTAAAAATACCAATTACCCACAAACACAGATGGAACAAAAAGATAAGTAAGCTGTCTGGGACTTTTCCTAAAAGAGGAAGTCTTTTGACCCTAAATGACCCCAGAGCTGTGCTGATAAAAAAACAAAACAAAACACACTTTTTTTGTTTTTTTTGCAATCCATCACAACAAATTCAGCAGTAAAGATAAGTGAGATTTAAAGTCTGAAATCCCGACTAGCTCAGTAGAAGCTTCCTGCTTCTACACTGCTGTGACATCCCTCCTCTAGGGATGTAGGGACAGAGGAGGCCCCAATATGCAGCCTTCCTGAGGGCATGAGTCCCCACCCACGCCCCACGCAGTGACTGAGAGGCAGGAAGGAGTTGCTAAGAGTAGAAGATTTGGCCCTATCCCCTGCCTTTCTTAGCTGGGCATCCAGCAGAAGGGGGAGAAGCAGGGGAAACTGAGGAATGAGTGCCTTCTCCAAAGTCACCACTGCTTCTTTCTCGAACACTTTTCCAAATTACAGTTTCCCAAAGCATGTAGAGACCAGAGGATTTACCACCAGGAAAAGCATCCTATCCCTATCCTACCTGATGAATGAAAGAGCTAGGGGTCGTGGAAGGACAGCAGCCTTGTGTCTCATGACAGCTCCCTTTGTTAATTTTTTCATATCATTGCCACAGAAGTAACAGAAGACAAGGCAGTAGCATGGACTACAGAGCCCAGCTGACTGCCTGGTTTCAAATCCCAGCTCTATCTCTTAGCTGTGTGGCTTTGAGCAGATTATAGACTCTCTGTTCTCATCAGGCTTTGTGAGGATTAAATGAAGAAACATGCAAAACATCTACTGTAATCTCAGCATTTGGGAGGCTGAGGCAGAAGGGTCATAAGGTTCAAGGCTAGCCTGGGCTACATACCATATCTTAAAAAAAAAAAGCAAAATAAATTATCTAGGATAATAATTTACCTTTCAGGCATGCTATGGGTTGTAGGATAAACAGGTACAAAATTTCTAGACAGTAGCTTAGCCATAGGTAGCAACATTTTTAAATGACACCTATTCATCCTAGGAATATTTCCCAAGTAATTTAATCATGTTTGAAACATACTTTCTTTTGGATTTGTTTGTTTGTTTTGAGACAGGGTCTTATTAAGTATCCCAGGCTGGCCTTGAATTCACAATCCTCCCGCCTCAGCTTTCTGTGAAACATACTTTCTTAAAAACAAAACAAAACTACAGTGATCATTAAATCTGTTACCGATACAAATGCAATGCTCAATTTTGCAAAACAGAAAAGAAAGCTGTGCGAAGTTGCAGATAAATTACCTTCCAGGCACATCTAAATTATGAAAATCTAAGAGCTTCTTTAATGTGTCAACTTTTTAAAAAGCATTTTCGAGAACAATTCACAGACGGCGATTAGGATCTGAAAGAACATACTGACTTTTGAAAACATCCTAGAAACTAAAATCGTGTGGGAGCCACTGGGTGTGTTTGGACCCAGGTCCCAGCATCCAGATGGCCCAGGCTTTTGCAATTCAACAAAATAAGAATCACAGACAGACTTCCAGGCACATGGGACATACTGTATTTTCAGACCTTCTTTCCAAATGGAAAATGGGGAAAAAGCAACTCTACATTTTTCTCATCAGCATGTCCTGGGATCCTTATTTACAAATATAAAAACAATGGCAGGCACAGCTTCTCCTAGCAGGGAATGCATTTAAGATCGTCCCTCCTCTCCTTTCCAAAAGGTTGTTGCCCTGATGCCAACCGTCTCGGTCAGCAGTACCCAAGCCCAGAAAAGACTCTGTTGTCCTCATGGACACCAGGAAAGCAAGTTGCCACTTGACTTGCAATGGGGCTATGTCCCAATAAGCCATGCGTTAAACATCCATTTAACACACCTAAGCACTTAATACTACTAACCATCTCAGGTACACATCAGTTGTACCCTCTTGTGGCCTTGAGGTGATCAGGAGCTGTGGCCAGCTGCCTGACCCAGTGTCACTGGAGTGGATTCTGCTGCACAGCACTAACTGGGAAAAAAGATCACCATACAATCAAGGTCAGTGCATATATGGGAAAAGTGTAGCATGATGGTACATATGGAGAAGGGATAATTGTGATGGTGCCTGAGGAGGAAGGCATGGCAGGAACTGGGAAGGACTTGAATAATCCAAATTGCTCAGCCACTTTTCACTTCCTTTTTACACTGATAGTATAAACGGTGTGTTGCCCAGTAGGAACAAAGACAGGGGACATGAGGACAGAGAAGATGACAATGGGTCCAATTACTACCAGGGATTCTTAGACGGGCCAGCATACTGAAACCTAAGAAAACCATTTGCACAAAAGGACAAAACTATTTGCTGCCATATGATTTCAAGCCTGTAACATGCAGGCCACCTTGAAAGCCACTCCTGACCCAAAAGACAATTGCCTGAAAAACACTTGTTCTGAAAAAGACTGATTTGGAAGGGCACCCACTGTCTTTTCTGCTGGAATGAAAATTCCTTCCTTCAGTTCACCTCCTTCTTGCTGCCAGTTTTCCTTTGAGAACTTCCTTTGAGCTGTCCTTCCTTCTTAATAAAGGTTACGCATTTATTAATATTACTAGAGTTATTACCAACCCATACATTCAACTCCTTCTATTGAAATCAAGTCAATATCCAACATTCAAACTGTAAACTTGAGCATTTCAGTTTTCACTGTTTTGAGTCAATTCCTGGAATAAACCTTCCTGATTACTAATGAATCCAACTGGAAAAGAGAGCTAAAATTGCTACCCACTCCAAGTTCAGGAATACCCAGGAAGCAAGAATACCTCTCCTCTGTAAGCGACAGAATTGTCTCTGAGTGTTGTTAGAAGATATCCACTGCCTCTCAACAATTTCCAAATGGTTGCCAGAAGCCAGATTTGGCATGTATTGTACTATGCCCATTTTATCCTCTCTGCCACCCCCTTTCAAAGCCACAACAATTTCCTTCCCTCTCTCCTTACTAAAGTATAAATATGGTGGAAAGAAATCAGCTTTGGTGCCAAGCACACCTGGATTCAAATCCTACCACCAACAGCCAATAATTTCGCTAAGGCATGGTGTCTATAAAACAGAAATTGTAATAGCAACTCAGCAGAGGTAGTGTGAGAAGAAAAAAATACAAGGTAGAGGAAAAGTATGGGATGAGATTGCTTTGATCTCCCTTAAGACTACTCCAAAGAGACTTCAAAGAGTAAAGTCACTGCTCTACAAGGAGCAAGAAAGGGGTGTCTAGCCTCCATTTTCTGAAACGAAACTATATTCTGCAAAGTGGTGGCCAGATTAATCTTCCCAACCATGTTATCACTTTGCTCAAAATCCTTCAATGTCCACTGAATAAAATCTGGATTTCTGGCCACCGTAATTGACCTTCACCCCACACTTCCAATTTTTTCTCCCACTGATTCCTCCCACCTTCTTTTTTTTTTTTTTTTTTTTTTTTTTTTTTTTTTTTTTTTTTTTTTTTTTCATTTTTCTTTTATTATTCATATGTGCATACAAGGCTTGGTTCATTTCTCCCCCCTGCCCCCACCCCCTCCCTTACCACCCAATCCACCCCCTCCCGCTCCCCCCCTCAATACCCAGCAGAAACTATTTTGCCCTTATCTCTAATTTTGTTGTAGAGAGAGTATAAGCAATAATAGGAAGGAACAAGGGGTTTTGCTGGTTGAGATAAGGATAGCTATACAGGGCATTGACTCACATTGATTTCCTGTGTGTCCTCCCACCTTCTAATGCAATCAAAGTTCATAACTTCATGCACTTAAAAACAAGCTTATCTCTGTATAAAGTACTTGTGAGCCAGAGTCCACCTTACATATCTTTGAACCTCCCAAATTATCAAGCACAGCGCTGAGTACATAATGATATACAGTAATTATAAATTGATAAGGGAGTAGATGATCCCCTTTGGGAGTACTGACAGGTGATGGGGAAGAAACAGCAGAAGATATTAACCAAATGTGTGATGGGTAAACTTGTTATGAACAAGTGAGAAACAAGAAGAAGACTGTAAGAAGGAAGCAAGCTAAAAAAAGAAATCATTTTACTGTTTTCCAGGGAAATCAGGGTAAGTGTGTTAACAAACTTTTGGAATGCATTAACTTAACATTACTTTAAAAAAAAAGGTTACAGTCATGAAGAGCTCTGTGAAGGACACAAAGAGGATGAGGACTTGATGTCTGCCCTCAAAGACTGCATGCTGCAATGATGAAGGTGGGCACATCAACGCAATGACAAATCACACTGTCCTAAAGGTGACACAGAGATGCAAGCCTAGGCCAAGCCAACCACACTTGTGCTGATGCGTCTCCAGGTGCAGGGCGTCCCTGATAACCACACAGAGGCATTCAACCCAGTGGGCCCTGGTGCGATCTCTACCTCAGACTCCCGTCCATCTTGTCACTCACTTTTCGCAGTATGACCCTGCATTTTACACAGGAAAGTTGTTTGAAACTGTGTTAGGGGAGTTTTGCTACATTACATAAATGCCCAAAAGAGAGGGAGGTCTCTGGGAGGCTTCAAAGAGGGAGCACCTGAATGGACTTGGAAGATAAGCGATCTTCAAGGTAGAAAAGAAGCAAAAACATTCCCAACAGAAGGAAGAAAAAACAAGGACGAGAGGGAGGCAGGATAGTGGTGCATTTGAACCAGTGTTAACAGAGGGAAGCTGTGCCTCAGGGAAAATGGAGGAATATGGGGGAGAAACAGCTGGACAGCCCAACCGAGGCCAGCTAGCTAACAGAGAGCCACTGCCCTGGCACATGAACAAGGCTCTCTGTTGACTGACGGGGAACACCTAATCCACGCAAGGGCACGCACAAACACTGTGCTTCCCACCTGCTGTCTTGTCTGGTCCTTGTTCCTCTCTAAACACCACGGTTCACGACCCCTCTTAGTAATGAGCTTTGGGCAGGTCTCTGGACAGGAAATAGTGGAGAATTAAGCCAATCATTCCAACCAACATTTTATGGTGTATTGGGTATATGCAGGTCACTTTTATCAGCCCTATAAGAAACATGTCACTGCACTCCAAACTTCATACTTGGTTCAAAAAGACAGCCATTTATATGAGTGTACAGCATAATAAATTGAAATAAACCCCAGAAATATCTAGGGTCTTCAAGTAAGAGTTCCAAACCTTACTCCCGCAGTAAAGTGTAAGAGTCCAGCAAATATTCAGTAAGTGCTCTCATTACCACTGATGATAGCAGCACTTTGACCTCAGTCACACTGCGCAAGTGAATTCTGGTAGAAGCCTCCATGTACACAGCCAACAGAAGTGCTTCCTCCATTTTCCCTGGCTCTCCCTTGTGTAGGCCTGGACCTGCAGCAGCAGGACCCCTACAGAAAGCCTGGAAAGAGCTGATGGCTTCCCTGTGGAGAGAAGGCCCAGCCCTACAAACTTCTGCCCAAACAAGGGGTTGCTTGAGGCACTTGCAATTCTCTTGGTTCTCTAACTTGGGTTTCTTAGCCAAGTTAGAGATAACTGTCCTTATCTCCTCCTCACTTAGTATTATAAACTCATCCTCTTTATGAAGCAAACTCAAAACAAATAAAAGAGACTACAGTGCTGGGGATGTAGCAGTAGTAGAGTGCTTGCCTAGCCAGCATACTTTTCCCAGCACAAGAAAGACTGATAATAATATAATGACATAGAGGATTTGCAAATCTGGCTATCACTTCCTCTGAGAAACACTGAAAGCAGGGCTTGCCCAGGATGTTGATGGCCTGGTTTCCTTCCTCAACAACACACACACACACCCACCCACCCACACACACACACACACACACACACACACACACACACGAATAAAAAGAAAGCACCTCAAGGCCTGGTCCTTATCAAAACACAAACCGACCTTTCTGCGATGCCCATGTGTCTATGACTACAAAGGCACGCCCCATTATAAATGTAAACAGGGAAACTTCCAAATCTTCAGTAATTTTCCCCCAAAAACACCTTGCTCTATCCCCAGAATGAAACCTTTCCTTTCTGGGAAACATAGGAACGCATGCCTTGAATTGGATACAACCTTTGGCCACCTGGGGCTGGCCATGATACTCCCCTCTGGTTCACTCCCTCCAGCCACACCTCTGTGCTCTGGGGTCCAGGAACCTAAGAAATTTTCAACCTTGCTTGTCTTTGCTCGTGCTGCTCTTTCAACTAAAAATGCCTTGCTTGCCCATTTGCTACCTACCAGCTGACATTGTCTTGCTCCTTCCAGAAGTCAGGAGTGAAGCACACCCCAATTTCTCAGTGCTTTCCTCTTCCCTCCTTTGCTTAGTCTTTTGCTTACTATGCTTGTATGAAGCCTACATTTCATTATTTTTGTTATTACAGATGGTTATTTACCTGCTTGTCTCACTAACTAAACTACAAACTCTTTGAGGCTGTGGATCAGAAATTTTCAATTTTATATCTTCTCTGCACAGCTTCACACACAGCTGTTCAAAAATGGCTGTTGAATGAATTAATTCCTCTGAGAGTTCGTTTAAAGTATTTGTTTGCAGAAAAGTCTTCAATTTAATTTCATCACTAACATATTTGTTTTCACAGTACTTGCAGCTAATTTTAAGGATTTTTTTTTAGACCTTTGCCCCTAGTCTGCAGGGAATAGAAGAATTTTGCAACTCCTCTTATGACTCTGCCTTATGTCCAACACAGACGTTATCTATTTACAACTCACTCTTAGGGATAGTCCATATGCTAGCTCACCAGGTTCTGTGATTTAGAAGAATTGAGTGAAATGAAAAATTTGAGCAGACCATAATAGTAGAACAAGAATAAATTTGTTACCGTACATTTGATAGTTCACTCAATTTCTTCACTAGCTACAGCACTTGTCAGGACAAATAAAAAGTTCCTCTTTCTGTTGGTAATTCACCAGAAATACACAAATGCTTTTCACTTATTTTACTTAATAGATCTCTTTTTCAGCAATAATTTTTTCCATCCACTCAAATAGCAGTATTGAACCATTATTGAGTGGATTATGCTTAAATTCTTAAACCCTAATTGTTACTCTGAGGAAGCTCTGACTCTCCTTTATACCCTGAGGTACTACAGAATTCTGAGTCCCAGGGTCTTTCTGTTGAGTTGCCATAAGCAGTGGCTATAATTAACTCACTTCCACATTCAAGCTGCTGTTTTTCTTCTCACTAGAAATTTTAGGATTCAAATACAATAGAGAAAATTACTCAACAAAACTAACTTGATCTGGTCACAAGACCCTGGGAAGGCTACTTGATTTCAGCAGGGCAGACTGTAATCATTAAGAAAACTTTTGATTCTAGCATGTATGAGAAGACTGGGTCCTTCTGTCTGACTTTAGACTTACCAGTGCACTCTGATTTACCTCACTCCAACATAACTGAATTCCCCAACGTGCATTTTAGCAGCTTTACAACAGCTCACAATTTTGGTATGATTTTGTGCCACATGCTACTCTAATGAGAGAGACTTGGGGTTAGTTTTTCAGACCATATTAATATGTCATTTTGAAAACCACAAAAAGAAAGACTTGATACAACAGATCATCATCCAAAAGGCAAACAATTCAAAAATAGGCAAAGGACTGGAGCAGACATTTCTTCTGATGAAAAGATATTCTATATCATTAGCTATTAGAGACATGCAAATCTAAAACCATGAGCTATCCTTCACACCCATTAGGACAGCTCTCATCAAAGAATAAGAATAATAAATGTTGCAAAGAAGTGAAGAAATTGCAACCCTTGTGCACTGTTAGGAATGCAAAATGATACAGCTACTATGGAGAAGAGTTTGGTGGTTATTCAAAATGTTAAATATACAATTATCATATGACCCAGCATTTCACTGATTGAAAGAATTGACAGCAGGGACTTCAAGAGATATTTTTCACCAACGTTCGTCACAGCATTACTCAGAATAGCCAAAAGGTAGTAACAGCCCCAAGTGTCCATCAACAGATGAACAGATTAATGAAACAGAACATTATTCAGTCTTAAAAAGGAATGATGTCTGACACATGCTGTAGCACAAATGAACCTGGAAAGATTTTGCTAAGTGAAATAAGTCAGACACAAAAGTACAAAAACCATATGATTTCATTGAGACAGAAGCAGAATCGTGACTGTCAGCAGCTGAGGAAACAGAGTTACTATTAAATACGAATAAAGTTTCTGGTTGAGATGATGAAAATGTCTGTAAACGGATAGTGGTGATGGCTACCCAACACTATAACGTCCTCAGCACCACCGAATTGTACACTTAAAGATGATCATAAGATTAAGTTTTGTTACATCAATTTTATCACAAGAAAAAAGGATGATGATTCAGCACACATTTATGAATGCCAGGCCTGACACCACTTCTGACTTCAGTCCTCTTTTAAACAATAACTATTCTTTAATTCAGGAGATCTGAAATGTTCTCTACAGCTACCTACACACACACACACACACACACACACACACACAGGAATACAATAACACATTTTTCAATTAACTAAGGACCAATTTCCCCTCCATGATGAGGTCCTCTCATGCAAAGAGCTAGGTTCTCCCAGCACAAACCTCCAGGGAGAAATTTAGGAGAGCAGCATATTTTAAGTAGCAAGCTAGTGACAGTGTATACCCTGCGGGACAGGGAAGGAGAGAGGGGAGATAACTATCAAGACTCAGCCACTTCAGTTTTCCCGAAGCACAAAGCTCTACATACTAAACTCCAAGTAGAAGAGTCATGGGAAAACACCAATAACAACAAAACATCATGTGGGTCTGTTCATTTTACAATCACTAAGAATCTGTTTTTTAAAAATGAAATGCCTACCTGTGTTCAAAAATCTGTCCCGTTAGCAGCTGGGCCTAGTGGTATGTGCTCAGGAGGTAGAGGCAGAAGGATCATGAGTTCAAGGCCTGTCTCAAAAACAAAACAAAAATCTGTCTCATTAGCACTGTGGCTTCCCCTATAATCTGAGACAACCTAATATGGCCCAAATGAGGAACTTGAAATGGGACTCAAAAATAATCCATAGTGACTGCTGGAATTGTCACCTTGACCAATTAGGCTTGATCAAGCCTAACTGCTTGATCCTGGTTTCCCTGTCTGGATAATTTAGGCTCCTAACTATGAGGAATGGAAGTCTTCCACCCACCTAACTAACTCAAATCCACCTTGATTATTTGTCTTCTTTTTATACCTCCCTCTAGTTGGTCTGCACTGAATAAACACTCATTAACTAAATGACTGGCTGAATGGTCAAGACAGTCACTTGTTTCTGTTGAGCACTCTTCTTTTATTCTATCTCCCAAATTGTAACTCATTCTCAAGAAATTCAAAGAAAAAATTCTGACACATGCAAACCACCGATGAGAGAAGCAATTCCTCTCCTGTATTTTCAATTCACCCAGAATCCATCAGTATGACCACACCCAAAAGTGGAAGAAGCAGTTCATCTACATTCCCTACTGGGGCCTCCCCTATAGGCTCCCCAAGTTTCTACCTTCATTCTACAATGGGGAGAAGAAATGGGAGCCTAGCACCATGGCGGGTCCTTGGGAGTATCAGAACACCCCAAAACCCAGATACCTCCTCTTGGGACAATAGCCTCTTGTCTGACCTCCCTGTTCCCACTCTTCCTTCCTACTTAAAGGTCCTTAACTTGAAAAGTCAAGCAAACATGCATATGAGTTTAATTTCCCCATATGAACAAAATCCCAGCATGTAAAGAGTCAATGAAGACTTGCTTTCAGGATTATTATTTTAAAGTGAGATTATGCTTTTCTGTTCTTCTGTCAGTTGCAAATCCCCAAACTGACTAGAATTCATTTAAAACTAATCTACAGTGTTTTTATTAGAAGAAAGTAATCAGGAAAGCCCTGACCCACTGAGCAGCTGGGAATTCATTGCCGAAGATTTGCTTTAGTCTTTATTTTTCTAGCTTCTGGCCCTGCTAACAGGATTCCATGCAGGCTGCATTTAATCTTTCCGAGGAAAGCTACCTAAGCACTTCTTAGGTAGACTTCAGTAAAAATAAATTGCCTTGGTTCTATGGACAAGCCTATTGTTTCAACCCAATAATTACAGTCCAAAGGAACAAATGAAGGCAACTACCATTCAACATTGCATGGGATTTTAAGAGAATTTCACTGCATCATGCTTGGGGCTGAAGTGTTTGCTAATAATAATACAGTTTTGTTAAGAAGGTACCCAAAGAGAAAGGAGCAGCTCTAAATGTTCTCTCCAGTTCATCACCAAATATAATTTACTTATAAATACAAGAAGGTGTAAGTATCATCATTGGCACTGCAATGTCAGAGGGATGGATTAATAAAGATTCTTTTAAGAGTCTGGATACAAGGGAGAAAAGCCAAACATTTTTTCACCTTCTGGGTGTTGAACTCCTAATACATAGTGAGAAATCCTCACACAAAATGACAAGTCTCAAGATATATACCATTAGGTTTCTAACCTAAAGCAGATTGGTGCCATACCTTTTGAGCTAGAATTCAGCCTTCTGAGCTAACCTTTGTTTTAAGGCTGAAAATCAAAGCAATAAATATTTATCTAGTTCTTACTGCATATCAAGTACTGGTGGGGGATGCAGAGAAACACATGATCCTAGCTCTCAAATAACTTATCTCCTTGGAGAGGCTAGAAATGAAAACTCCAAGTAATCAAAGGTTTTTACAACAAACCAGGAGGATAGAAAACATTCAAGATGTACACAGGCCAGGCTCAGGGCCACAGGACTGGCACATGCAGGTTCTGCAGGAATTCAAAACATTTATTGTTTTCGCTGAACAGATCAAGTAAGGTTTGTTGGCAGAGGAGAAAGAAGAGTCATGCAGTTATGACTAAAACAACCACTCAAAATACTTTTCTTCTGTTCTTTTAGCTTTAGTTCCTCTAGTAAAACTTCCCCTAGATATTTCTCTTCACATCTTGACTCATTTCCTAATCCTGCACCATTCAATATAGTAGCTGGTAGACAGTTGTGCCTATCAAGCACTTGGAATGTGGATGAGCTGAATTAAGAAAGCTGAAGGTAAAAGACACATTGGAGTTTGAAGACGCAGTATGAAAAAGGAATGCACACTATCTCATTGATATTTTTGCATTAATGGCATTGAAATAATAGTTTGGATATGGGTTAAATGAAATTTATTTTTATAATTAACTTCACCTACTTCTTTTTACTTTTCTAACATGGCTACTAGAAAATTGGAAATTAACCTGTGGCTCACGTCCAATACTGTTCAACACTGAACAGTATTGAACGTGTTTTGCCCTAATCAATTCTTTTTTTCCTAATCAATTCTTTTTTTCCTCCTTTTGACTGTGTTTTAGCATTTGATCTCTGAACTCATAATGGTTACACCCAAACTCTACTTTCGTAACAATCCGAAAATATCTCCATAAATAGGGAGAAACTGTTCTTATTTTTAGATTAAAAAATTAGCTATTTAGAATTTTCTTCAGTCTTTCTTTTTTTTTTTTCTTTTATTATTCATATGTGCATACAAGGCTTGGGTCATTTCTCCCCCCTGCCCCCACCCCCTCCCTTACCACCACTCCGCCCCCTCCCTCTCCTCCCCACCCCCTCAATGCCCAGCAGAAACTATTTTGCCCTTATTTCTAATTTTCTTCAGTCTTTCTAAGTCATTTCTAAAACAGGGTACTTCTAAAGGTGAGAATGTGGGGAAAATAAATCTCCAGGCTCTCAAGGCTCCTGAAAAAAATGCCACAACCTCCTGTGACAGGGGAATGGAAATGATATAAAGATGGGGAAGGTATAAGATACACAGTCTGGATATGCTTGCTTGAGACATTTTACTGTTCTGTCTGTAGTTGGTTCTCACATACCATGAGAATTTGATCTGTAGCCATATGTTTAAATTAACTGCTTTTATCCCAAAGGATAATGAAACATCCTCTTTCCTCAAGAGATCTGAGTAGTTACAGCCTAGACAGGTCTCTTGGTTAAGTTCCCAAGGTTCTGGAAAGACTCCTATCTCCCTGGCACTTATACTTCAAAAGGAATGAAGGCCAGACCTTGGAGACATGCCTTTTTTTATATCCTAAAAAGTAAGGATAAGAACTCTGGATCCTTTTTATCCAGTCTCTCAAAGTTTAGAATTCTCCTCCCCCTCCCTTCCCACACACCTTTTGGGAGGGGAAAGACACAGTTGCTCTGTTCCTGCCTGCAGAATGAAAACCACATGCATGATCCAGGAGTTTTCACAGCATCCTCTGAAGGTCTAGGTGTGGGACCCATGCTGCAGTGTCGCTGACTGTTGCCATGGGTGTAAATATCAGTAAAAACTCCTTTCTCTTGCCTAGGCATTCTATGTTTCTGCGGTATTCACTTTTAAAGGACAGACAATGATGCAGCGTAACATGAGACCCTTCAGTTCTTGGCCAAGCAGTGCATCCCAACCTTACCAAGGAACCACAAGTCTAAGAGATTTCAAGTGTTGAGAGCTATATGGAGACAGACAACGGTACCTTCCAGCGCTGGCTAGGAAGACCTTGATTCTAGAGCCTAGAGAAGGGCTAAGTCCATGCACTGCATCCTCTTAAGCAAAATATGCTTTTCCTAATCTAACATTTACCAGAGGGGGGGTCAGAGGATACACTTTACTATTGTCTTGAGAACATTTTTCTGGTCTCAAAAATACTCACTTTCTGTTTTAAATTAGGAAAACACAAAGTGTTTTAGAGGGAAGGAAAAACAGAAGGGCAGATAACTACAAACCTACCATCTACAATATGTTTTCTTCCAGGGTATTTTTTTTTAAATACTACATATATTCAAATACACATACAATTTTAAAATGTAATTTAGGAGTACAATTTAGTATCATTTTCCCTCCATCCAAACAACATAAATCATAAATATTTTCCCATCATAAAATACTATTCAGAAACACGAACATTCTAACTCAAAAGTTTTCTGGATGTGACAGTTCATTTACATGTGTCCCTACTGTGAGACATTCAGGTTGTTTCCAAGTTTTCATACAACAAAAGCTGATTCAATATTTGTTCCCACCTCTGGTGATTTCAAGTAGGGAGTTCCTACAAGCAGGATTACTAGAACAGAGAGTAAATTTTTTTTCTGTTTTTGTTTTTTGCTGTGCTTGGGATTGAACCCAGGGCTTTGCGCCTGCTAGTCAAGCCCTTCTACCACTAAGCTTTGGTTTTTTTGAGACAGGGTCTCACTATGTAGCTCAGCCTGGCCTGGAATTCTGGATCCTCCTTCCTCTGCCTCCCAAGAACCCTGAGATTACAGGCAAGTGTGTGTTACCACATGCGTTTTATATGACATATGTTAAATTCCAGTAAGTTTCTTTCAATGTATAATCTGAACTACAGTATGGAGTACTCAGTTTTCAAACAGTGACCTGCAGGACCTAGTTATGGAACTCACAGTTCAATGCTAACAAACCATCTATTCTTTAGGAAAGCACAGTATTGGCTATTCTATTTCCCTCTTACAACCAGACAAAAGTAAAATGGGCCAAGGAAGACCAGCATGGCAGAAGGGTAGAGTGCCTAAAAGAGCTACTGTACTGTTTCTGATTTAATTGAATTGACATGTGTTTTCCTCTGGGGACGATGGTAGCCTCCAAGGGCAATTCTATATTGAGTTTGGGGCTTCACCTCGTGGATATTAGTTGACAGTACTTCAACTCCAGTACCTCTAAGGTGACTTCAACCATGCCCAAGTGACAACTACCCACAACTGCATGTTTATTTATATGAAGTCATCTAATACCTCGCAGTTTCCCATCAGACTTGATCATTCCCCAAATAAAAAGGTCTAACCTCAAAGTCAAGAGGAGAAGGTCCTCCAGTATTCCAACTAGAATCTGAGCTACTATTAATCAACTATTAAACTGGCCTCCTTGCCTCAAAAACTCAGTATCTGTGCAAAGATGGAAAATCTACCAGCCTGATTGACTCTTCTCTCAAATCTTCTCAAGAATTCCATCTTCACCTAACTTTCTTTTTTTAATCACCCTATCCCCTGAACCCTCACTTTCCACACCCTCCCCTTTCTGGTTCCACCACCCCACTAATACCATTTCTAGCTGTTAGGACACTCTCTTCTCACCACTATCATTTTTCTCATCTTCTTCAATAAATCTAGGATAAGGAGAAAGAACAGCATCTTTCAAAAATAACATGTTAGGTATTATTTGAAATAATCAATTTGTATGCAGCTTCTCACTCAAAATGCCAATTTCATGACATGGGAGAGTCTGGAGCTTGCCAAGCTAAGACAGCATCTTCAATTTACAAAGAGCTTCTTTGGGTTCTCCCAAAGCCTGACATTCATAAACTCAATCAGGACAAATTAAAACGTAAGCTCATTTTCCTTTGATCTCATGAAGTATACCAGTATCAAATGCTGTTACACAGATAGCAACAGATTGCTAAGTACACTTGAAAAGAAATTACTTATGAAAATTATATAGCAAGTGGTTAACTCTCAAAAATGTTTGTTTAATGAAAACTGGACAGGCTTTTATTACACAAAATCCTAAATTAAGATTTTTGTTAAACTAAATTGGTCTTGCCATTAAGATAAAAATGCTTACACCTCATCATCAGAAAGACCAGGGCAAGCCTTCTGCTTCTTCTAGACACATTCTTTGCCCAACTCTAGTATTTTCTTGCTTATTGGAGCTGAATGCTAA